>NC_043700.1:90627587-90693462 GCF_006229205.1 Suricata suricatta
TAATATCATCCTCAATGGGGAAAAACTGAGAGCATTCCCCCTGAGATCAGGAACACGACAGGGGTGCCCACTTTCACCACTGTTTTCAACATAGTGCTGGAAGTTCTGGCATCAGCAATCAGACAACAAAAAGAAATAAGAAGCATCAGAATTGGCAAGGAAGAAGTCAAACTTTCCCTTTTTGCAGATGACATGATACTCTACATGGAAAACCCAATTGACTCCACCAGAAACCTTCTGGAACTGATCAATGAATTCAGTAAAGTCACAGGGTACAAAATCAATGTAGAGAAGATTTATATGTAACTTAATTTTATTTTATTAAAAATTTTTTGGAGGAGCCAAGATGGCGGAGAAGAAGGGTGCTCTGTAAGTTTCGTCCGCCCCATCTATCGAACTGAGAAGGACATTACTCTCATCTGCAAGAGTGGAAGGAGAAAATACAGACTCCAGAAAGAAGACAACCTCAAAGATGCCTGAGTGAGTGAGTGCGAACTGGGGAGATTAGAAAACAGGCCAGCCCAAGACGGGCAGGGGAGGTGGGAGCCCCAGCCCAACAAGGGCAAGTACACGGAGCCCTTGAGAGACAAAGGGAAGAGAAAGAGAAACTGACCATGCTGATAGTACTGTCTCTAGAGAAGAAATAAAGAACATTTAACCCCTCATGGAGAGAAAAACTCTCCCTCCTTATATAACCGCTGGGCAGCATGAATCCCAAACCAGGGTGACACAAGGAAGAAACAGCCCCCACCCCTGCATGGTCTTGGCAGGGAGTTGGCGGCAGCAACTGCAGGAGCGCGCACTTGTTTCAACAGCGCATCTAGCCTCCTGGCACTGGCCCATGAATCCTTGAATCTGGGTGTCACCAGGAAAAAGTAGCCCCCACCCCACATGATCCCAGCAAGGAGGTGGCAGCAGCGGAGGCACAGGGGGACACGCACATCAGCTGTAGCTACGGGAGTGTACAACTTGTTTCTGGCAGCGCACCTCCCCTCACACAGCAGCATCGCAAATCCTGGCCGGTGCTGAGAGAAACCTCCCCCTCCCCCTACGTGATCCCGGCTGGGAGTTGGTGACCTTGGTGGCAGCAATGACTGCGGGGGTGTGAACTTCACCTTGCAGTGCACCTCACCTCCTGGCAGTGGAGGCACAAATCCCAACTGGCGCCAAGAGAAACTACTCCCTCCCTCTACGAGATTCCTGCTAAGAAGCCGCTAAAGTGAGTACATCTTATCTGTGGTAGCATAAAAGTGCACGGACTAGGATTTTGAATCGAGGTGAGCCTGGAAAATACAGATTGGCTTGCCTGAGGCACAAGGAGATCAGACTCATAAGAGTTGCTTGCAGCACTTAGTTCCAGTGGAGCGTGGGGTGCCGCACTCTACTTTCCCCAACCACCAAGGTGGGCCTCCAAGAGCAGTCTACAAGACCCACCAATACCAAACCACGCCTATCAGCAAGGGGGAGCTGCTGCTTTGTTTTGTACTTATTTTTTTACTATTGTTACCTTTTTTGCTCTTTTATAATTTTTAAAATTTTTACTCTTTATTTTCCTTTTTCCTTTCTCCCTCTTTTTTTTTCTCTTGCCAGCCAGATATACTCTCCCTTATCTCATCCTTATCTCTCCCCTCGACTGGTTATACACTTTTAGACTGTCCATTGTCCTTTGTTGTCTCTGCCCCCCTTTATTTTTTTCTGCTCTTCTTTTCTTCTATTTCCCCTCCCTTCCTTTCTTTTCTTCCTTTCCCCATTTTAATTTGTTTGTTTGATTTCTCTGTGCATTTGTGCTTCTGTTCCCTGTGTGTTTGTCTGTCTGTTTCCTTTTCAGGGCTACCCCAAGAAACTAGCCAAAGTATACTTGATGGAGAGTCCGAAATTATGCTGAGTAGGGAAAAAAAATAATCAAAGACACAAGAAGAGAAACTGAGAGACACCATGAAAAGAGCATATCCTGAAATGACAGGTCCTGGAAAGTCAATAAGCCTCCTTTAACAGAGAATACTAACAGGTGCACAGTAAAAAACGAACTTTTAAAACTGAAAGAGAAAGAAAACTAGCAAAATGAAAAAACAAAAGAACTCTCCCCTAAAGAAAATCCAGGAAGAAGTCACAGCCACAGAACTTCTCAAAACAGATCTAAACAACATAACTGAATGAGAATTTAAAACACTTGTCATAAAATTAATCACTGGGGTTGAAAAAAGCATCAGAGAAGCTACTGATACAATGACAAGGGACTTTGAAAATAGGTGTGATGAGTTAAAAAAAAAAGGCTATAAATAAGAGGAATAATAAAATGGAGGTGGCCACTTCATGGATTGAAGATGCAGAGAGAAGAATAGATGAATTAGAAGACACAGTTATAGCAAAAGAGAGAGAGAGAGAGAGAGAGAGAGAGAGAGAGAGATTGATAGATTGATCCAGGAGCAGGAAAGGAGAATTTGAGACCTGAGTGATATAATCAAGTGGAACAACATCCATATCATAGGAATTCCTGAAGAGGAAGAAAGAGAAAGAGGACCTGAAGTGGCACTATACCAAATTATAACTGAGAATTTCCCAAGTCTGGGGAAAGAAATAGACATTCAAATCAAGAGGCACTAAGAACCCCCATAAGACGCAATTTGAATCAACCTATGGCATGACATATCATAGGGAAACAGGCAAAATATAAAGATACAGAGAGAATCTGAAAGCAGCTAGGGATAAAAGGGCCCTGACGTACAAAGGGAAACCTATTAGAGTGGTTACAGACCTATCTAATGAAACTTGGCAGGCCAGGAAGTAATGGCAGGAAATCTTCAATGTGATGAACAGAAGAAATATGTAGCCAAGAATCCTTTATCCTGCAAGCTTCTCGTTAAAATAGAAGGAGAGATAAAGGTGTTCCCAAATAAATAAAAATTGAGGGATTTCATCACCACCAAACCAGCTCTACAAGAAATCCTAAGAGGGACACAATGAAGGAAATGTTGCAAAGAATACAAGGTGCCAGAGACATCACTATAAACATGAGTTCTATGGTCAACACAATGAATCTAAACCCATATTTTATAATAATAATACTGAATATAAATTGACTGAATGCTCCAACCAAACAACACAGGGTAGGAGAATGAATAAAAAAACAAAATCCATCTATTAGCTGTCTACAAGAGACTCATTTTCGACCTGAAGATACCTTCAGGTTGAATGTAAAGGGATGGAGAAATATCTATCATGCGACTAGCAACCAAAAGAAAGCCTGAGTAGCCATACTTATATCAGACAAACTGAACTTTACAGTAAAGGCAGTAACAAGAGATGAAGAAGGACATTATATAATAATTACAGGGTCTCTCCATCAGGAAGAGCTAACAATTATAAACATCTCTGAGCCAAATTCAGGAGCACCCAAATACATAAAACAATCACAGACAGAAATAATCTTATTGATAAAAATGTGCTAATTGCAGGGGATTTTAATACTCCACTGACAGCAATGGATAGATCAACCAGACAGAAAACCACTAAAGGAACAATGTACCTGAATGACACATTGGAACAGAAGGAATTGATAGATATATTTAGAACTCTGCATCCTGAAGATAGGAAATTCACCTTCTTTTTGAGTGCACATGCAACATTCTCCAAGATAGATCACATACCGAGGCATAAAGCACCCATCCATAAATATAAACAAATTGAAATCATACCATGTACACTTCCAGATCACAATGCTACGAAACTTGAAATTAACCACAGGAAAAAGTCTGGAAAACCTCCAAAAATGGTGTGGTTAAAAACCACCATACTAAAGATGACTGGGCCAATCAGGCAATTAGAGAAGAAATTAAAAAATATATGGAAACAAATGAAAACGAAAATACAACAAACCCAAATCTTTGGGCCATAGCAAAGGCAGTCCTAAGAGGAAAGTATATTGCAATCCAGGCCAATTTCAACAAACTAGAAAAACCACAAATTTAAAACCTAACAGAGCACCCACTGGATCTAGAAGGGGAGCAGCAAAAGCACCTCATACCCAGCAGCAGAAGAGAAATAATAAATATCAGGGCAGAAATAAACAATATAGAATCCAAAAAACAGTTGAGCATATCAATGAAACCAAGAGTTGGTTCTTTGAAAAAATAAAATTGATAAACCTCTAGCCAGCCTCCTTAGAAAGAAAAGAGAGAGCACCCAGATACATGAAATCATGAATGAAAAAGGGTCTATTACAACCAATCCCATAGAAATACAAGCAATCATTAGATATTACTATGAAAAACTTTATGCCAACAAACTGGACAACCTAGAAGAAATGGACAAATTCCTAAACATACATGCACTACCAAAATTCAAACAAGAAGAGATAGAAAGCATGAATAGACTGATAACCAGTGAAGAAATCGAATCTGTCATCAAAAATCTCCCAATGAATAAGAGTCCAGGGCCAGATGGCCTCCCAGGGGAATTCTACCAGATATTTAAAGCAGACCTAATACTCATTCTTCTCAAACTATTCCAAAAAAATAGAAATAAAGGAAAACTTCCAAATTCATTCTATGAAGCCAGCATCACTTTGATACCCAAACCAGCCAGAGACCCAGCAGAAAAGGAAAACTACAGACCAATATTCTTCATGAATACAGATGCAAAAATACTCAACAAGATACTGGCAAATTGAATTCAACAGCATATAAAAAGATTATCCATCATGATCAAGTGGGATTCATTCCTGGGTTATAGGGCTGGTTCAATATTCACAAATCCATCAATGTGATACATCACATTAACAAAAGAAAAGATAAAAACCATATGATCCTGTCGATAGATGCAGAAAAAGCATTTAAGAAAGCACCCTTTCTTTATAAAAACCCTTGACAAAGTCAGAATAGAAGAACCTACTTAAACATTACAAATGCAATTTATGAAAAGCCCACGGCTAATATCATCCTCAATGGGGAAAAACTGAGAGCTCTCCCCCTGAGATCAAGAACACGACAGGGGTGCCCACTCTCACCACTGTTGTTTAACATAGTGCAGGTAGTCCTAGCATCAGCAATCAGACAACAAAAGGAAATAAGAGGCATCAGAATTGGCAAGGAAGAAGTCAAACTTTCACGTTTTGCAGAAGACATGATACTCTACATGGAAAACCCGCAGACTCCACCAGAAGCCTTCTAGAACTGATCAGTGAATTCAGTTAAGTTGCAGGGTACAAAATCATGCACAGAAATCTATTGCATTCCTATACACCAACAATGAAGCAGTGGAAAGAGAAATCAAGGAACTGATCCCATTCCTAATTGCACAAAAATACATGAAGTACCTAGGAATAAACCTAACCAAGAATGTAAATGACCTATATGATGAAAACTATAGAAAACTTATGAAAGAGACTGAAGAAGACTCCAAGAAATGGAAAAACATTCCATGCTCATGGATCAGAAGAATAAACATTGTGAAAAGGTCATTACTATCCAAAGCAATCTACACATTAAATGCAATCCCCATCAAAATTGCACCAGCGTGCAATTAGAACAAACTTTCCTAAAATTTGTATGGAACCACAAAAGACCCCAAATAGCCAATGTAATATTGAAGAAGAAAACCAAAATGGGAGGTATCACAATCCCAGACTTTAGCCTCTACTACGAAGCTGTCATTATCAAGACACTATGGCACTGGCACAAAAACAGACACATAGACCAATGGAATAGAATAGAGAACCCAGAACTGGGACCACAAATGTATGGCCAATTAATTTTTGACAAAGCATAGAGAGTATCCGATGGAAAAAAGAACTGCCTCTTTAGCCTGTGGTACTGGGACAACTGGTCAGCAACATGCAGAAGAATGAAACTAGACCACTTTCTTACACCATACACAAAAATAAACTCAAAATGGCTGAAGGACCTCAATGTGAGACAGGAAACCATCAAAACCCTCGAGGAGAAAATAGGAACCAACCTCCTTGACCTCAACCGCAGCAATTTCCTTCTTGACACATCCCCAAAGGCAAGGGAAATGAAAGCATAACTGAACTAATGGGACCTCATCAAGATAAAAAGCTTCTGCATTGCAAAGGAAACAATCAAGAAAACTAACAGGCAACTGCCGGAATGGGAAAATATAGTTGCAAATGACATATCAGACAAGGGGCTAGTATCCAAAATCTACAGGGAACTCACTAGACTCCACACCTGAAAAATGAATAATCCAGTGAAGATATGTGCAGAAGACATAAACAGACACTTCTCCAAAGAGGACATCCAGATGGCCTACAGGCACATGAAATGATGCTCAGCATCACTCATCATCAGGGAAACACAAATCAAAACCACACTGAGATACCACCTCACACCAAGCAGAGTGGCTAAAATGAACAAATCAAGAGACTACAGATGCTTGCAAGGATGTGAAGAAATGGGCACTCTCCTACTCTGCTGGTGGGAATGTAAACTGATACAGCCACTCTGGAAAACAGTGTGGAGTTTCCTCAAAAAACTATCAGTAAAACTCCCCTATGAGCCAGCACTGCTATCCAAGGGATACAGAACTGCTGACACATAGGGGCACATGTACCCCAATATTCATAGCAGCACTGTCAACAATAGCAAAATCATGGAAAGAGCCGAAATGTCCATCACTTGATGAATGGATCAAGAAGATGTGGAATGTGTGTATATATATATGGAGTATTACACAGCAATGAGAACGAATGAACTCTGGCCATTTGTAGCAAAGTGGATCGACCTCGAGGGTGTCATGCTAAGTGAAATAAGACAGGTGGAGAAGGACAGATACCATACTTTTGCACTCATAGGTCTAACAGGAGAACAGGGGAAACCTAATGGAGGACCAGGGGGAGGGGAAGGGGGAAAGAGAGTTGGGGAGAGAAAAGGACGCAAAACCTGAGAGACTATTGAATACTGAAAACGAACTGGGGGATGAAGGGGGATGGGGAGGGGGGGAACGAGGTGATGGTAATTGACGAGGACACTTGTGGGGAAGAGCACTGGGTGTTATATGGAAACCAATTTGACCATAAACTATTAAAAATGTTTTTAAATGTTTATTCACTTTTGATAGAGACAGAGAGTGAGTGAGGGAAAAGCAGGGAGAGAGGGAAACACAGAATCCAAAGCAGGCTCTAGACTCTGAAGCTGTCAGCACAGGGACCAATGTATGGCTTGAACCCATGAACCTGATCATGACTTGAGCTGAAATCAAATGCCCAAATGACTCAGTTACCCAGGTGCCCCATAACTTCATTTTATTTTATTTTTTAAACAATTTTTATTTTTTATTATTTTTTAATGTCGTAAATTTATTATTGAGAGAGAGAGAGACAGCATGAGCAGTGGAGGGTCAGAGAGAGAGGGAGACACAGAATCCGAAGACAGGCTCCAGGCTCTGAACTGTCAGCACAGAATCTGACGTGAGGCCAGAACCCACCAACCATGAGATCATGACCTGAGCCGAAGTTAGAAGCTCAACTGACTGAGCCACCCAGGTGCCCCCCTGTAACTTCATTTTAAATATTATGAAGCTGACTGTCAGTAATCAGATATAGGAATGCAAGAAAACAAAAACAAAAAACAAGCTTCATTTGCCCAAACTTAAACCCATCCTATATCAGTTTTTTTCATAAACATTGCAGTTATCATGGTTTTCTGATGTGCCTTTCTCCCTTACACTTTAGTCGTGTCACCCACCACCAACTTGAACAAGTTCAGTAACCTAGAATGTACAAACACATGTGTTAAGTCCACAAACTCCAGTCTTGATCTCTGTTTATTCCTTCTCCTCCTTTACAAAACTCTAGAGAAATAGGTAACCCTGAAGAGCTATTAAATGAGTCAAACTGGCCCAATTAAAGTCACATTTGACAGATTTGTATTACACCTTAATAAGATATTCTATCACTCATTCCATCATGGGTTATATAAAATAGAAGGGAAATCATCAGAAGGTAACCAACTGGAAGGTGGCAAAATGCATAATTAGAAACCAAGGGATAGGCACAGTGAGATTTTAGAGATATTGAAAGGCCTTCTCAACCCAAACTGTCTTTCTTAATTGGTTCCTACATAGGCTGTTTCTACCATGATGTTTGAAAATGTCACATTACCCTCCCTTTGAGCTAATGAGGGTTAGAATATATTGGCATCTGTGCCATCACCTCCCACTCCATGGTCAAGGTAGATAGCACTAATCTAGCATTATTTTCTCTTTCGCTAAACTCAGATGTGCCCTTGTAGTACTTCTTAATGCACTGCAGAGAGCCACTATCAACTGTTGGCATTAGCTCTTTAAAAGAACACTATTTGGGGTGCTTGGGTGACTCAGTTGGTTAGGTTGGTCGCTTTTGGCTCAGGTCATAATCTCACAGTTTGTGGGTTTGAGCGCTGCATTGGGCTCTGCGCTGACAGTTCAGAGCCTGGAGCCTGCTTCAGATTCTGTGTCTCCCTCTCTTTCTCTGCCTCTCCCTGCTCGAGCTCACCCTCTCTCTCTCTTCTCTCTCTCTCTCTCTCTCTCTTTCTCTCTCTCAAAAATGAATAAAAATAAACATTTAAAAAATAAAATAAAAGAACACTATTTCTGGGGTGCCTGGGTGGCTGAGTCAGTTACGCGTCCGACTTCGGATCAGGTCATGATCTTGTGGTTCATGAGTTTGAGCCCCATGTTGGGCTCTGTGCTGACAGCTCAGAGCCTGGAGCCTGCTTTGGATTCTGTGTCTCTCTCTCTCTGCCCCTCTCCCACTTGCACTCTGTCTCTCTGTCTCAAAAATAAATAAACATTAAAAGAAAAAAAGAACACTATTTGCTATTCTGAGAGTAGGGCTTTTAAGTCTCTAAACTCAATGAAATATCAGACATGATGTCATTTTCAAGCATAAAAACTTTAAAGCTCAAATGTTTATATCAACCGAGTGTAAAACCTGATAAAATGGGGAAATCCTTCATAAAGAAGAAAGAACGGAAATGTTGGGGCATGAATTTGGGGCAAGGGGCAGTTCTCTGTAAAATATTCTGGCAAAAGGAAGCTTAGACTACAATATGAATAATCACTTGGTACACTGGTTTAGAAGTTTTCATAAAGCAGTAATTTTTAAGAATGAAAACACTAGACTTTTGATCCATTTGTTATCCTGTTTTACTTAGAAACAAACATATTTTTATAAAATAAATTTAAAATGTAGACAGAAAGGAGAGGTCAGGAAATAATTTTTATTTTCAATAGTAAATACTCATTCTCACCTCTGGTATGAAGTTTGTCCTGTTCTACAAATGAGAAAGTGATGCAGGTAAGAAGGAAAAGAAAGGCAAGTTCAGAAGGCAGAAAAGTGTGAATCAAAGATCAAGTGCACACTATAAAACCTGGTGAAAATAAAAGAAAAGAATTTTAATATAACAATTACAGTAGCAAAAGCTTTTACCATCAGGGAACAAGTGGAGGGTCAGTCTTCAAGTGTTTAAAGTTGGAAATCTGCAATTTGTTGGGGGGCCGGTGGTGTTTCTGCATTCTGGGTGGTATCACAGAACTGGAATTTGTCCTTGGGTCACATCCTCATTTCTGTTAAGGAAGTGCTATCTTGGTAAATCTTTTAATCATACAAACATAAGGTCAGTCAGTCCCCACCTGTCTTAGTCTGTTTGGGCTGCTATAACCAAGTATCACAGACTGGGCAGCTTATAAACAACAGAAATTTATTTCTCGCTGTTCTGTAGGCTGCAAATTTCAAGATCAAGAGTCCATGATTCTGGGATGCCTGGGTGGCTCAGCTGGTTAAGCATCTGACTTTGGTTCAGGTCACAATCTCATGGTTTGTGGGTTTGAGCCTCACGTCAGGGTCTGTGCTGACCGCTCAGAGCCTGGAGCCTGCTTCGGATTCCGTGTCTCATTCTCTCTCTGCCCCTCCCCTACTTGTGCTCTGCCTCTCTGTCTCTCAAAAATAAATAAATGTAAAAAAAAAAGATTCCATGATTCCATGATTCCATGATCATGTTCTGGTGAGAGCCCTCTTCCTGGCTCACAGCTGGGGCCTTCTCACTCTGTTCTACAGAGTGGAAGGGGCTAGGAGTCTCCCTAGAGCCTCTGTCATAAGGCATCAATCCCATTTCTGGGGCTCCTCTCTTACAATTTAAGAAACTTTTGAAAGGCCACACTACTAAAAGCATCCCTTTGGGGCCAGGACTTTTGGGGGAACACAAACATTCAGACAATAGCATCACCCCTCAAGGGAAGCACTGAATCACCAAGTTACACACATGCAAAAACTCATGTTTATTGGTGGCAACTTGCCTCTCCAGATACAGAAAATATTTTCCTCCATGATTTGAATTTCAAATGTTCAATGCCTAAAAATTATCCCTTTCTCTGAAGATATGTGATTGGCCTTGTCCAAGCATTTGTTTTCAAGAACATCAGGAAACCAGATTAAGGCAAGAAGAATTTTCAGGCTAAACTTTTCTCTAGTTTATGCCTGAGGAAATAGAATTCCAAGAAAATGGATGAGTATGTGCACATGCTCCCTGGGTTGTATACAGGACTGGCTACACAATTTTTGGACCCAGTACAAAATGAAAATGCAGGGGGAAAAAATATCACTAAAATATATGAATGTCTGGATGGCTCAGTCAATTAAGAGTCCAACTCTTGATTTCAGCTCAGGTCATAATCTCAAGGTGAGTGAGATCAAGCCTTGTTATCAGGCTCTATACTGACAGTGTGGAGACTGCTTGCAATTCTCTCTCTGCCCCTCCCCACTGCTTCCTTGCTTGCTCTCTCAAAAAGTAAATAAACTTTTTTAAATGTGTTTAAAAAATAAAATAAAATAAAATAAATTTTAAAGCCTACAATAATATAAAGTTTTTTCCTCTCTTCCATTGTCACTTTCTCTGCCTCTCATGGAATTCATTATTTGGTACTTAATGTCATGCCCTCTCCAGTACCAGAATACTCATGGGCAAGTGCGGATCCTCACAGATATTGACAAAGACCCTCTCCTGGATAGAACTTTAGGCAGATTCCTCTGACCTTTTTCTTGACCAGGCCTGAATCATGGCCCCCATCCTGGCTGCATAGCCTAATTATAAAAAGAGTCCTACTAAGTCAGTTTAGAGAAAATCTCCCACCGTTCATACATGATCACCCTGGCCTGCCTTCAGCAAGAATCCTGTTAGGTCAATTTAACAAGAATTCCTCTATAGTGGGTATCTCTTCTCAGTAATTTTCCACCCACAGACTGCTCACTCTGCTCCTTGGTTATATATCTCCTTTTGTCCTTGCCGTATTCAGAGCACAGCCTGATCTCTATATTTTATTGCCATAGTCTTGACATCGATTACAATAGTCCTGAATAAAGTATGCCTCACTGCTTTAACAAATGTAAAAATAATTTTATCTTTAATAGTATGGGCTGCCATTCCGATAGTATCTAACTGATGAGAGGATCCTCGCATCCAGGATCCCAAGAGCACATGTTTGAAGCCTTTGTCTTTACTCCTGACTGGGGATCCATTGGTGAGTCTCACGACTTGGCCAGTTCTGTGGATGACAGTTCACCGAAGCACTGAGGACAGATTTTGATTCTTAGGATTCTGAGTATACTCGCTGAGGCTGGGTTATATACAGTCGCAGATTTTTCTTGTTTGAAAGATATCTCTTAAGCTGGACATTCTTTCTGGAAATTTCAAATGGAGATTCACTCCCTGATTCTTGGGTTGCAAATTTCTTCCTGGCACTTTGTTTCAAGTGGTGATTTATTTCCTGACTCCTAGGCTGGCAATTTGTTTACTGGATTCTTGTGAAGACTCTTCATTTTTTCTATTTGATCTTACTTCTCCCATAGTCAACTGAAACCCCCTTCTCAGACTCCTGTTGACTGTATTCTCCACCACTATAGCACTAAATCTGCCCAGCTTTTTTCTGGTTGACATAATTTTACAAAGGATAATTTGGAACTTAGGATCTCTCTGAAACTGATTCATCTAAGACATCTCCCTTTCCATTGCTTCTACTGATGTCTCTCAGTCTCTCACCTACAATTTAGATCACAGGCTCCATAAAGTTACATTTCAGACCAAAAGAAAATCTTAAAGTTTCCTCCACAAATGTTGGTAAAGTCCTTTAGCCCTCTATTGAGTAGCTAAGGTCAATTCTTCCCAGTCAAGAAACAATTTCATATAAACCAGCCAGTTTTATATTAATTGTTTCAAATGTTAATACTAGCTAAAATTTTAGAATGAAAGCTATTTGGTCTCTTTTAGTATCTGTCTGTCTGTTTTATATATATATATATATATGAATATATATTTATATGTATATAAATAGGTATATTTATGTTATATATAACACATAACTATATATATAATATTTAACTATAACTATAACTATAACTCTCTCTCTCTCTCTCTCTCTCTCTCTCTCTCTCTATGTATATATATATACATATGCACAGGTTCTGTTTCTCTGGAGAACCCTAATACAAATGGTATACTCATAATATTTGCCAATCTGCTGCAGGATTGTGGTATGCAATAGACAATTCACAAGTGTCTACTTCACAGTTTTCTCTGTTAAGAAAAGTTACTACTGATTAAAAATTATAAGTATATGTAAATAAAACTACTACAAATAATAAGGGTAAAGAGAAACATCTCTGCATGAAAAGAAAGCAAAGAATGTAGAATGTGTTTCAGTTGGGGAAAAGAGGAATTTTGTCTTACAATGATTAGTTATTCAAGAATAAGAGGAAGAGTATAGAACAAAAACTTAATCGATATAAAATGTTGTAGAAGGTTTGCAGAAAAGGAATCTTGGAAAAGGAATCTTATCTCATGTGGTCAAAGCTAGGTGAGATTCAGCTGGTCACAGCCAGTTCATTTATAAAGTTGTTTTGCTTTTTTTTTTTTTAATGAACTTAGATATCAAAAGCATACTGATATAAAACTAGATTTTGGTCTTCTCCATATTAAAAATGTTAATGTTTTTTGGATTATTGGTCTGCTCTTAAAGTTTTTAAAAATAATTTTATTTATTTTTGAGAGAGAGAGAGAGAGACAGCGTGAGCAGGGGAGGGTCAGAGAGAGAGGGAGACACAGAATCTGAAGACAGGCTCCAGGCTCTGAGCTAGCTGTCAGCACAGAGCCTGACACGGCGGCGCTCGAACCCATGAACCATGAGATCATGACCTGAGCTGAACTCGGTAGCTTAACCAGCTGAGCCACCCAGGTGCCCCTGGTCTGCTCTTAATTAAAGACTGTAAAAGGTTTTTCTTAACCTTTTGAATAAAATGCCTAGGAAACCAAGATTTTGTGTCTTATCAAATAATTTCCTGTGATTTATTTTAATCTTTATCATGTTCTCAATTCTTTAAAAGGACCCAGTCTTCTCACTTTTTTAGTTTTAAGTTTATTTATTTAGAGAGAATGAATAGGGGAGGGGCAAGAGCAGGGAAGAAAGAATCCCAAGCAGGATCCATGCTATCAGTGTGGAGCCCAATGTGGAGCTTGAACCTACCAATCATGACATCATGACCTGAGCAAAAATTAAGGTCAGTCGCTTAACCAACTGAGCACCCCCCCCAGTCTTCTTACTTTTTAAAAGAGCTAAGGTTTTTTATAATCAGGTTACCTCTTATACTTTTGAATTTTTTTATTCTCACTTTGGTTATATAGGTAACTCAGGATTGTTTCACAGTGACCTAGGATCTTATTTAATCAACTGTTCAAAACTTTTAACATTTTTAACAGTTTTGCCTTTCCAAAATCAAACCCTAATTGAAATCTGGATCCCAAACTGACTTTGAGATTTCCAAGAGGGCTTCTGGAAAAGGCTCACAGGATTTGTTCTTTCACTGTGTAAAAACAGAGATGTTAAAAAATAATTAGGTTTATTTGTATGTTGAATGGTATAAGAAAACAACTGTCAGCAAGGGATGCTTAACTTTCCCTAGATTATATCTGTGTATGTAAATTTCATTATTATAAATATTTCAGAAATTATACAATGTTCATAGCAATTTATTAATATTCTCATTGTTCATGATATATCTAGTATAATGTTATCAATTGAATTTTTTTAAATGTTTATTCTTATTTTTGAGAGAGAGAACATGAACAGGTCAAGGGCAGGGAGAGAGAGGGAGACATAGAATCAGAAGCAGGCTCCAGGCTCTGAGCTGTCAGAACAGAGCCTGACATGGGATTTGAACTCACAAACCATGAGATCTTGACCTGGGCCGAAGTTGGACCGACTAAGCCACCCAGGTGTCCCTAATGTTATCAATTATAATTCCAGTTGTTATTTTTAAATGTTGTATGCTACAGAAACAACCAAAATCCCTGGTCAAATTAATTCACCTTGGATCTTCAACCATGGCCATTATTAAGTCTTTTGTTTACAGATAGTTATTGTTTTACTCTGACACTTTCTTGAAAGTGTTTGAAATTAATATAGGTTAGAGTGCTTCATCTTCAACAAAAAGAAACTGTCTCAGAGAGTCATGGAAAAGAATATGACACGTACTCTGGGATACATTTTTTTTGGTGCCATTGCTGAAATAATTTTGAGATTATACCATTGGACTGAGTAAGGATTTCAGAACTCTAGTTGAGAAGCTGATAGGTTCAAAACTACTAACCCAAGTTCAAGCAGAACAAGAATTAATGACATGGGATTGAATGATCTGATTAAGGATGATAATAACTTTTTCTTTGGAATTTTGCTAGTTCTTTAATGCTCTATATGTTGGACATAATGCACTCCTTTTTCTTTTCTCTCAAGTTATGTATAACACAACAATTTAGTGATTATACTTTTATAAACAGAAATTGAATACATATTTTCTTCTCTCTGCCTGATCCCTCCAGAATTAAGAAATTCTTGTTGAGTATTCTTATTTCCATGGAAAATACTTATTTGCATAAGTTCAATAGATTCTGTTATCCTTGTAACAGAGCATTATTAGAAAATTAGTTACATGGGGGCACCCGGCTGGCCCAGTCAGTAGAGCATGCAAGGCTTGATCTTGGAGTTGTGAGTTCAAGCCCCATGTTGGGTGCACAGCTTACATGAAAAAAAATTAGTTATATAATCAAGCTTTGACTGGGGTGTCATATTTCAGAATAATAGGCATACAATCAGATATGGACATAGAGTTTAAAGGAACTAAATTTGACTTTATGGAACTGATGCTTACAAAGCCCTCTTGGGAAAACCAACCTGGTACCTGAGTTACAGAATTTCTGGTTTCACGGGCGAGTAAGGAAAGTCATTTCCTGGCAGGCCCAAAAAACCTAGAATATTTTGAGGAACTTGGGAAGAGAGGAAAGCACCCAAATCTATAGGTATTGCAGGTAACGTTTAGTGGTGAGTTCTTGATTTGGCCTCCTATCCTCAAGAGGCTTTAAAAGTCTAATTAGAGATTCCTTAGTTAAAGTTCTAGCAAAACAGACTTACGGCCTTATGTGGTCAATTACATTGACACTGTTCTCGTGTATATAATCAGGCTAAATCTGATGAGACCAGATATATTTTGTAAACAAGAATTAAAAAAGAGGTTGACTAGGGGCATTTGGCTGGCTCAGTCAGTAGAGAATGTGACTCTTGATCCTGAGGTCCTGAGTGCAAGCCCCACACTGAACATAGAGCTTACTTAAAAAAAAAAAAAAGGAGGATGACTACAGAGAGAAATTTCATGTTTCATAAACTATAGAAAATATTTATGTTTCATCAATTACAAGAAAACTTTAGCATTCCGTTGTGAGTTTTCGAATGCTGGTTCTATTCTTTGTTTCTTATCTATCTGCAAATTGGACTGGATCCTGCTGTCTTGCATATTTTGGCAGTCCTGACCAAATTTTCAATTCTTCTAGTTTCCTCCAATATCTGGCTATAACTCTCCATATTAATGTTTTCAATTTTTCTCCCACCCTCATGCATTAGAGCTACCGAGAACAAAAAGCCAACTACCCATATCCTTATGGGGGATACTAGGTTATCTTGTATCTAAGGAAGCCTTGCAAGCTGAAGCTGGACATTGGGCAACCTTTGCGCCTGAAGCTACTGTTTCCATATGAACCACTCGATGTTCACTGGAAAACCTGCATCTTCATACTCTGCTTTCAAAAAATAACCACAAATGTGACACTGATGTCTATGCTATCATCAAATACAGTCACACTGCAAACCAGGAAATCCATCAGATTGCCACTGCTGTCCTCACTCTACCATCTAAGGATGCTTCAAGCCCAACATCTAGAAATCTTTTCGACTGCTATCCTACTGCCAAGCCTCAACAGATGGTTGAGTTAGTCCTTAATGAACACAAGGCAACTAATGAAAAACGGACTGATATTGTCTAAGAAAAGAAAGAATGTTTCTTCTTTCCTTGAATAAGAGGAGTGACTAACAAAGATTCACTTCTTGACCAAACTTGTAGGCAGGTTCCTCTGAGCCTTTGTCTTAACTACATCTTGGCCTAGGCCCCCGTCCCTGCCGAGCCTGAACACCCCAATTATAAGATGAATGTTAAGTCAGGTTAGAGATAAGCCCCCATCACTTGATATCTGATCAGATTCCTCAATCTCATCCTTTATAACTGCTCACGCTGGCCTGCCATCAGCAAGAATGCTGTTATGTTAGTTTAATGAGAATCCCCTACCTTTGATGTCTCCTCTTAGTAATTTTCCCTACTGACCCCTCCCACTCTGTTTCTTGGCTGTAAATCTCCATTTGTCTTTGCTGTATTCAGAGTTGAGGCTGATCTCTCTCCCTCATTGTAATAGTCTAGACACCTATTCCAACAGTCCTGAGTAAATACTCCTTTACTGTTTTAATAAGTGTTAGAATAATTTTTTACTTCACAGTACTCCAAGCTCCCACCCTGAGACTCAGCACACAGCCCAGGGTTTTCCCTTCCTGCTGCCTGCAGAACCACAGGCTGTGCCTGCCTGGCGGCAGCAAAGTCAACACAAACATCTGTGCCAAGAAGCTCAAGGTACCTGGATCAGGGCTGAGGGAGAAGTGAAGTTTCCCTATTTCTCTGGGTCAGAGGGCAAGTTGGAGACTTCAGTGGCAGATACACTTGGAGACACTTGTGCCTGGCAGAATGCACATCTCACAAGGGTCACGGGCAACACAGGCAAAAGGGAAGAGGCTTGAAGGGAAACAACAATAACAAATAAAAGACAAACAAAAAACTGAATGATCCATTTTGGAGCACATGAGGAAATTCCCTGAGAAATTTCCAAAATTAGAAGAGGGAAGACTTAAAAGGACTACATTTCAGCAAATGATTCAGTGATAATTTAGTTACCAAATGAAATATAATTTCATTTTAAAGTTACACACTGCTGAGGCCAAAATGTATGGATTGCACATTCCAGAAATTTTTAAATAACTAGGATTATCAATCCTATTCTAAAACACACATACACAAACACACACACACACTCACAAATTTATGCCTATTCACCACTTTAAGAAACAAAATAGAAATGATTTCTTGGCTATGATACTGAAGGCTCTGGCAACAAATGAAAGTATAGTCAAACTGCACTTCATAAAAATTAGAACTTTTGTGCATAAAAGAGTAAAAAGGGATCCCATAGAATGGTAGAAAATATTTGTAAATCACATATCTGATAAGAGATTAATATTCAGAATATATAAAGCTATATAAAGGTGTGGATAGGAATTATTGCTTAATGGGTATAGAATTTCAGTACGGGATGATGAAAAAGTTCTGGAGATGGATGGATGGTTGACAACAATGTGAATGTTCTTAAGGTCACTGCAAATGGCTAAAATGTATATTTTACTACAATAAAAAATAAAGAATAACCTAACTACCAAACCCGCCAAATTTATTAAACTAATAAGTTAGGAGACGGTTATTGGACTATAAAAGGATTTCTTAATTTTAAGGACGACTCTTTCCTAGAGTTTTACTGTCTCTTCAAAATCATTAAACATTTGTTAAATGTTTACCTTTTAACAGGAAAAGGTAAAGGAAATACACTAGAGAGCTTTGCAAATTATATGTGTCTCTTTATAAGGCTATTCAGTATGGGTTTTCCAAATGTCTTGTTTTGAAGAAAATTTTTAAGTTACAGATATACTAAGCGGAACTTCCTTATATCTGTCACCTGGGTTTATCAATTGCTAACAATTCACTACATTACCTTTCTCTCTCTCTCTCTCAATACATATACATAAATTATTGTAGTTTTATTATTTTTTGATAAACTATTAAAAATTAGAGAGTAAACTGTACACATCGTGATTCTTTACCCCTAAATAATTTTGACATGCATTTCATAAAAACAGTGACTTTGTAGAGCACCAGTGTGGCTCAGTCAGTTAAGCATCTGACTCTTAATTTTGGCTTAGGTCATGAGATCCCTCTCTCGCCTTTCCCCTGCTCGCTCTCTCTCTCAAAAATAAATAAATAATTAAAAAACTAAAAATATTCTGGTTACATGATTTGTATCACATAGCTACATTACAATGATCATAATTAGGAAATTTAACACCGATGAAGCACTGTACAATGCATGTACACATTTCTCCCATTAACCTTTTAATGTCATTTATAGAAAAAATAGTTATCTTTTCTATCCAGAATCCAATCCAGGATCTGCATTTAGTTGAGATGTTGTGTTCTTTAAATTATTTTAATCTCAAACAGTTCAGCCTTTCATGACATAAGTAATTTTGAGGAATATAGGTCAACTATAGCAGGTCAGTCCCTTCTTTGAGATTGGTCTGATTCATGTTTATGATTAGTTTCAGGCTATGCATTTTTGGCAGGAATGTTACATAGGTGACGTCATGTCCTTCTGAGTACATCACATTGTGAGGCCTATGACACCAGTCTGTACATTCTTTCTTGGTTAAGGTAGTAGCCACCAGGTTTCTTCACTATAAGGTTACCCTTTGTTGCCCTTCTTTTCCCTTTTGCTATTGTAATCTGTGAGGAAGTACTTTAAAGCTGAGTAAATATCCTGTCGAAGTTGAACTCAGTGGTTTAAACATTCATCGACGACTCTGGCCCTAATTAATTATTTCTATGATGGTTGCAAAATGGTTAATTTTCTAACTTTATCATTTCTTTGAGTAGATGTTGTTTTAAATGAAATGTTTTGTAACAAATATATGCATCCTTTTATATGGCAGATATATTGGAAATATATTTGTATTATGACTATGAATGTGAAAAAAATGCATTACAGTTTTTACCCACAGAAGATATAAAAGAGAAAATTAAAGAGATAATGAAAAATGGACAAGTATTTCAGTTTTCTTTCCAAAAAGTAGAGACTTCTTTTGGATGAAAACAGTCATCTAAGACGACGCTAGTGTTTAATATAAAGAAGTCCATTTCCAAGATAAAGATATAGAGAGGGAAGGCAGATTTTTTTTAACAGTTTATTTTCAAAAAGGTTTCCGTGTAACACCCCGTGCTTCTCCCCACAAGTGCCCCCCACCATGACCATCGCCCCCATCCTCCCTCCCCCTCCCCCTCCCCCTTCAGTCCATGGTTCATTTTCTGTATTCAAGAGTCTCTCATGATTTGTGTCCCTCACTCTCCCCAGCTCCCTTTCCCCCTTCCTCTCCCCATGGTCCTCTGTTAGGTTTCTCCTGTTAGACCTCTGAGTGCAAGCATATGGTATCGGCATCAGAATCGGCAAAGAAGTCAAACTTTCCCTTTTCGCAGATAACATGATACTCTACAAGGCTGAGAAGGCAGATTTTTAAATAACTCTGATTATCAATAACCAAGCAGAGAATACACATCAATCAGTAACAATTAGGGATTAATGAGAAAGATTGGTTCTGGGTATTAACTTCTTTAAAAATTGTTTTAAATATTATCTTAAAATAGGGTGTAGTGATTCTAATCATATTTAGCTGTTTTAGAAGTACACTTACTGTGATCCACAGAACTAAGGGATCATTAGTCATGTTAACAGCAGGAATATAGTAATTGCACATAATAAACTAACAAGAAAAATCTTCTGATGCTGAACTTGCAAAAATAAAGATATTAAGTGAGAAAAACCTTGAGTCAGTGGTTCTAAACCCTAATAGCACAAAAGAAACACCCGGGAGCATTTACGATTCCCAGGCCCCACCTCCACCTAGGTACACCAACCCAGCATGAATGGGTTGAAAATCTCCCCAGGTGGAGAACCAGGTGGTTCTAATGTGCATCCAGCATTGAGGATCACCACCTAAATCCATCACCCTATTGAGGAAACAATTAAAACCTCAGGCTGGTTAAAGATTCCTGCTCACTTCTCTATTGCCTTTTTTCATCTTAGGCCAATATCTTTTGTTTTTTTTTCCCAAAGCCTCTCGGGATATGCCTAGAGGCTCTCTGTCAGCAGCTGTACCCACTTGTCTTACTACTTACAGCTCCTCCTTTGGGGTGGGACATACAATAAATATTTCCATTTCTCCTGCAAAGAGTCCCTTTCATTTTTTTAAGTTTTTATTTTTATTTTTTTAGTTTTTATTTATTCTGAGAGAAAGAGAAGGGGAGGGACAGAGAGAGGGAGAGAGACAATCCCAAGCAGGCTCTGCACTGCCAGTGTGGAGCCCAACCCAGGGCTGAACTCAATAACTGTGATATATGACCTGAGCTGAAATCAACAGTCAGATACTTTACAGGCTAGGCCACCCAGGTGCCCCAAGGCTTTTATTTTAATTCCAGTTAGTTAACATACAGTGTTATATTACTTTCAGGGGTATGATATGGTGATTCAACACTTCCATACATCACCCATGCTCATCACAAATACCCTCCTTCATCCCCAACACTTATTTCACCCATCGCCCACACCCCTCCCCTCTGGTAACTGTCAGTTCTTTAGAATTAAGAGCTTGCTGGGGCACCTGGGTGGCTCAGTTGGTTAACCATCTGACTGTTCAGCTCAAGTCATGCTCTCACCACTGGTGGGTTCCAGCTGAGCATCAGGCTCTGTGCTGACAGCTCAGATCCTGGAGCCTGTCTTCAGATTCTGTGTTTCCCTCTCAGTTCCTCCCCCGCTAGCACTCTATCCCTCTCTCAAAAATGAAAAAAGTGTTTAAAAAAAACAATAATAAAAAAGAGCTTGTCTCACTCTCTTTTCTGAGTCCCTTTCATTTTAAGGGTTTCTAATGCAACAACATAATAAAGCATACATTGCAGAAACTGTAAATATTGTGACGATTTTAGTTAACTCTTAAGTATCTATTGCTTATTGAAATATAAACAAAAGTTACTTTGCTGTTTTCCCTTCCCAGCCTCTGTTCTTTGATAATATAGAACAATGCTCTACACTTTGTATTATTTTTACTCACTAGGGCTTAAGTTCCCTTATTAGGATCCAACATTCCTAATAAGAACCCCCAAACATTCAATCTGATACACTTCTTAGAGGTCCCAATGATTTTACTAAGGCAAACATATTGATATGTACATTTATATGCATATATATGTGTGTATACATACACACGCATGCTAGTTATATATAGCAGAACATTCAATACATATAAAACTAAAATCTAAGACAATTCAATCAAAGTTTTTTTATATATTAAATTCATTTCGTAACATATCCTGGGCATGTTACATGATAAGAAGAACACATCATATAACCACAAGGAAACAGCCAAATCCAGAATTCAACTAGAAACACTGAATGAGAGTGAAATCAGAAGGAAACATAAATATTAGTAGTCATGATAACATGTGCTTATGAATAGTTATAGGAATTTCTTGAAATGCTTCTAAAACCTAATATGAATATTATAACACCACAAAATACATTTTTTAGGTAAGTCAGTGTTATAAACTCTTGTCCAAATGTAAAACCTATTTCTGAATATCTAATTTCAGCAAACTTCTGTTCATTTAAGTAAAAATGCTGGGAAAGTATAGTTCTTTCAAGTTCAACGCAAGGGTTCTGCTTAATCAAACATTTCTATCTTTGAGGATATTGAAGCATTTTGCTGCTCTGGTCACAGTAAGTAATCCTGGACTATGCTTGTTTCCCATGGTCTATCCATAAAAGGTTAACTCTGCCAATGGGAGTCTCCAAATATTGTGGGACAAGAAAGAAAGGAAATGAGCTGTTACAGGACTTTGTCATTTTTTCATCTAACATGCAAGTTGCCATTTTCCTTTAACTTGTTTACTTACTCTCCACCTCAAAATTATAAACAACCACAATAAGAAAAACTACACCTAAATTGTCCTGTTTTATTCATTTTTAAAATGGAACTATGACTTCTGGCCTCTTGTTCATTGTTTCATGACACCATTAAAATAAAACAGCTGAAAACAGCCATCATGCTAGTTATAATGGAATTTAATGTATGCAATTAGATATAAGACATTCAGAAGCTGAACCTGTTTGAAAAGGCTTGATATGATGCAGGAGAAGGTAAGGTTTGCCACAAACCCATCCAGTGTAAAGCTACATGATTTTGAAGAGACCATTAGTAAAATAAAATACCATGTAAAATAAGTTAAAAACAAACAAACAAGGGGCGCCTGGGTGGCTAGGTTGGTTGGGCGTCAGACTTTGTCTCCGGTCATGATCTCGCGATCTGAGGGTCCCAGGCCCGAATCAGGCTCTGTGCTGACAACTCAGAGCCTGGAGCCTGCTTCAGATTCTCTGTCTCCCTCTCTCTCTGCCCCTCTCCCACTGGCACTCTGTTTTGCTCTCTCTCTCTCTCTCTCTCTCTCTCTCTCAGGGAGAGAGAGCAGAGAGGATGCTTGGGATTCTCCCTCTCCCTCTCTCTTTGCCCCCTCCCTTTATCTCTCTCTCTCTCTCTTTCTCTCTCTCTCTTTCTCAAAAGTAAATAAACATTTAAAAAAATTAAAAACAACAACAAAAGGATGTAGAAGAAAGTTTCAGAATCCAAGAAATAATCTTTGGATAGGAAACACTTGATTACGTACAGTTTTTTTACTTCTTGAATGCTCTTCACCAAAATTTAGCTACACTCAGGGTAGGGTGTTGGGGAGTTTCTTTCTAAAGTGGTCTTAAGGATCTTTAGTTTTAGTAAAGAAGCTATCATACTTCCGTAAGGCTCATTTATTTGCCTTCAAACTTCTGTAATTGCCTTCAAAATGCTACATTTCTTTTCATTTCAAAAAATGTGCCTGATGAATTTTATTACCTCACTTCAGTACAACCGTGCAGGGCTCTGACAGGTGCCTTGTAATCTCTTTCCCTCAGCTCTTCAGCAATGCAGTAATTCCCCTGAGTTAGAACAACACTGACTTCATATCCATTACTGAGTGTCTTTGAACATTAAGTGTGTAGTAGCTTTTGATAATAGAGGGGCTTCCACAGAGGCAAAGCTAAAATCACAATAACTGACTGATTTCAAGTATAATAAATAGCACCACGTGCAGGGGTCTTTCTATATCATAAAAGGCCTGAGTATGTTTGAGCTATCAGGTCAAAAGACAACTTCCAAAACCTCTGAGTCAATGTGACAATAACTGGGTTAAGATTTTGCTGTCTTTTGAACACTTGATTTAGGCAAGATAAGAGAAGGAAAAAATAACGATTTTCCAGATTTATTATTTTATTTTAAAATAGATTATCATAGCAAACCCCATTACTTATTATCTAACTTTAACAATTATCAACATTTTGGCATAAATAAAAATGTTCATTTATTTATTTTTGAGAGAGAGAGAAAGAAAGAGGGTGCAAGTTGGGCAGGGTCAGAGAGAGAGGGAGACCAAGAATCTGAAACAATCAGAGCCTGATTGCTCCAGGGCTCCAACTCACGAACCATGAGATTATGACCTGAGTCAAAGTCGGATCCTTAACCTACTGAGCCACCCAGGCGCCCCAACATTTGACAGTCTTGAGGAAAAAGAATTTTAATACTAGGGAGAGGTACAATAATTAAGAAAGCTACAGTGAAAATATGACAAGCTGACCTGAAAAATTAAGCAGGAAAAAAATGAAAAAAATGCTACTCATTTACAAGAAACTTGCTTTCTGCTGGCCCAGCATTCAGTTTTGTTCAATACTGTAAAGGTAATTGCTGCATGGTAAAGGAAATTTTCAGCTGAAACAACAACATGCACATTGCCTTTGCTGTGGGTTTTATGAGACCCTGACAGGGAAGAGTGGTACTCTGCTTCTTCCAAGACTGCTGCAGGGTTCTAATTTCAAAAGATTATGGTGTATGTGAGAAATAGGAAAAGGAAGCTCTTCTTCAGGAAGCATTCTTTGATGGCAAGGGCCCAGGGTGAGGCTGGGAAAGTTTAGGTTCTATTCTCAACTCTACCAATAGGTGGCTGGGTGACCACTAACAGAATAAACATATTATAGAAAATAGAAGCTAAAATAAAAAAGATGTAGAAGGAAATTGTGCAGAGTCCAAGAGCATAGTAAACTAAAGGAGATTACGGTTTAAGATGGCAATCTTGCTTGAAAAAAAAAAAAATCAACCTCCAGGTTTAACTGCCAGTTACAGGGGATAGAAGAACACATCATATAACCACAAGGAAACAGCCAAATCCAGAATGGGGGACATTCTACAGGGATTAAAAAAAAGAGCCAGCTTCTATAACAAATTGTTTCATTAAAAGAAAAAAAGTGAGGAAAATGGGGAGGGAGGAGGCTCTTAAAGAATAAATGAGATTTAATAACCATAACAAAGCAATGCATTGTGTGAACCATTTTTGGATCCTAATTTAAACAAAACAACCGGAAAATACATCTTTGAGACAACTGGGAAAATATGATAACAGTGTGGTGCTTATTATTTTTTTTAATCTTGTTAGTTAGAGATACTTACTGAAGTATTTACAAACAAGGGAAATGATATATCTGAGACTTTCTCTGAAGTTTTTTAGCAAAAAGAAGAAGAGGAAAAAAAGGAAAGACAGAAGGAAGTAAAGGAAAGAAAAAAGAAAAGTATATGGGGAGGGATAAATGAGACAATATTGATAAAACGTTAATTTTTGTTGAAACTGGATAATGGGTACATGGGTTTCATTACACTTTTCTTTCTACTTTTGTGTATGTTTGAAATTTTCCATAATTATACATTTTTAAACTTTAAAAAAATGTTTGCTTATTTTTGAGAGAGAGACAGAATGTGAACAGGGAAGGGGCAAAAAGAGAGGGCAACACAATCTGAAGCAGACTCCGGGCTCTGAGCTGTCAGTACAGAGCCCAACCATGAACCATGAGAGCATGACCTGGGCCCAAGTCAGACACTTAATCCATCGAGCCACGCAGGCGTCCCCATAATTAAACATTTTTTAATGATTGCTTTGGTGTATTGGGGGGATATAATATTGATGTCAGTCCACCTGCTTCTTGAGATTTATGGACTGAGAATTTTTCATCCTATTTTATCTTATTTTATTTATTTATTAGTTTTAAATATTATTTTTTTAATGTTTATTTTTGAGAGAGAGAGAGACAGAGCACGAGCAAGGGAGGGGCACAGAGAGAGAGGAAGATACAGAATCTGAAGCCGGCTCCAGGCTTCAGGCTCCATGCTGTCAGCACGGAGCCCGAAGTAGGGCTCAAACTCAGGAGCTGTGAGATCATGACCTGAGCCGAAGTCGGACACTTAACCTACTGATGGGGCAGGCGCCCCATCATCCTACCTTAAAGCAAACAATGTAGCAGCACTTAAAAGGACACAGATGTGATTTAGGTTAGTCTTACTCTAGCATTGTTTTTGTGTTATAATGTACTGTAGTTGAGGGCTGTTTAATTCCTGCTTATTCACTATTTCTGTAACACAACATTTTCTAACTCTTGAATTCTGTTTTGTGAAATACCATTTATAAATTAAACACTGCATGAGTCCCTAAGCCATTCCACTTAGATGAAACAAAAAGGTTTTTTTAATGTTTTATTTTACCTTTTTTGAAAGAGAGAGAGAGAGAGAGAAAGAGAGAGAGAGAGGGCGTGAGTGGGGGAAGGGCACAGAGAGAGAGGGAGATACAGAATCTGAAGTCAGCTTCAGGCTCCACGCTGTCAGCACAGAGCCCAAGGCAGTGCTAAAACTCAAGCACCATGAGAGATCCTGATCTGAGCTGAAGTCAGATGCTCAACTGACTGAGCCAGCCAGGTACCCCAAAACAGTTTTTTTTTAATACCTCCAGTATGCCCATACAAGTACATTTCATTCTTAGAGCATACCATGGATTTAGGTGAAACTGCATTGTGGAAATTCCAAGCTGTACTTGTTAAGGTGAACAAAGGTCCTAGACATGGACAAATATGAATTATGGTTCTTTTCCCAACATCCAACACTAATTTAACCTCTTCAATGACAAATTTTGGTTCCATCTATGGTCTCTGCCCTTATAAGCAAAAGCTAGTAAAGAGTAGTTCCGCAGGGTTGTGACTCTCTCTCTTTTTTTTTAAAATCTAACTACCTTTTTTGAGAGAGAGAGTGAACACAGAAAGAGAAGAAGGAGAGAGAATCTTAAGCAGGCTTCACACCCAGCACAGAGACAAACATGGGGCTCAATCTCACACCATGAGATCATGACCTGAACTGAAGTCAAGAGTAGGATGCGTAACTGACAGAGCCACCCAGGAGCCCCAGAGTTATAATGTTCTTATGCCTACAATACAGCTCTCAGAATGCAAAACCCTGACAAAGTCCTCTTCATATATACATATATATATGCATATATAGATTTGATATAAAGAAGGTAAACATCAAAAACTATTTAATTTGATCTGAACTTGATTTTTAAAAATTAGCCAAGTTTTTGTACACTAATTTTCTTTTAAGTAAATTTTTAGCAGACTTCTAAACATTCTAGAGTAACTGTTAAGTTATGGTTGGACAAAAAAGTGGTTAATTTTTTCAAAATTGGAAGAAAACCAGTAGTTCTTTAAATGATTTTAATACATCTCTGGTGATATTATCTCCAAATACTCCTCTTTTGAACAACAACCCAGCATAGGCAAATTGAGGCATGTTGTAGAGAGGCCAAGAATAGGTTCTAGAATGAAAATACTACCAACAATTAGTATACCTTAAGATATATACCTTAAACAGCTGGCATTTATTACTCAATATAGCTTTTAATAGAAATTTGCAAATACAGACATAAGTGTCCGGACCAATGGATTTTCACAAAGTGATCACAACTGTCTAATGACCACCCAGCTTAGAAGTAGGTCATAAAGGGGAGCCTGAGTGGCCCAGTTGATTGAATGTCTGACTCTTGATTTCAGCTCAAGTAATGATCCCAGGGGTGTGGGATCCAGCCTCATGTTGGGCTCTGTGCTGAGCATGGTGCCTACTTAAGATTCTCTCTCTCTCTCTCTCTCTCTCTCTCTCTCTCTCTCTCTCTTGCTCGCTCCCATGTGTGCCCTTTCCCCCACTCCCCCACTTGTTCTCTCTCTCTCAAAAAGATTTTAAAGCAAAGTTTTTGTTTTAAATTTTATTAATGTGTATTCATTTTTGAGAGAGAGGAAGAGACAGAGTGCAAGTGGGGGATGGGCAGAGAGGGAGGCACAGAATCCGAAGCAGGCCCCAGGCTCTGAGCTGTCAGCACAGAGCCCGACTCGGGCTCAAACCCACAAACATGAGATCATGACCTCAGCCAAAATCAGAGCTTAACTGACTAAGCCCCCCAGGTGTCCCAAAGCAACGTTTTTAAAAAAGGAAGACAAGTCATGGGAATGAAAGGTACAGCAAAGAATATAGTCAATGGTTTTAGAAAAGCATTGTACGGTAACAGATGGTAGCCACACTTGTGGTGAAACAGCATTCAGTTGTTGAAACACTGTGTTGTACACTGGAAGCTAATGCGACATTGTATGTCAATTATACTTCAAAAAAATCAATTGAATAAAGAAAAAGTTTAAAAAATTATGCAGCAGCCCCCTTGCATATCAACCAGTTGAAACTTCTATAGCCTCATTGTCTGCACTATTTTGTACTCTCTTGCCACATTTTATTTTAGCCTGTTCTAAATTTTACATAAATGGAATCAAGCAGTACGACTTTTTTAAAAATCTACATTCTTTTGCTCAACACTGTTTGTAAAATACACCCATATTGTTACAGATGCTGTTATTTTAACAGCAAATAGTATTTTGTTGTATGCATACCCTATAGTTTATCCATTCTGTTAGTGGGCATTTGGGTTATTTTCAGTTTGGTGAATTAAACATTGAACTGTTTTGAAATTCTTATACTATCTTTTGGTGCCCATATGAATACATGTCTGTTGAGTATATGCAGATGGCATTTGTTTCAAGAAAACCTGGGATTTACAGGGCAGGGATCATATTCCTTCATCTTTGTGGTCCCAGGACATACTAGTGCCTGGTAGTCAGGAGATAATAAATCTTTGCTAAATGAATGAAAACATAGTTGCTTTCTATGGCCAATTAGCTTTCCTTCAGGACTTGACGCCACACCACCCAAATTAGTATATTTTGGGGTATCATTGAAATCTTTCTATTTACACACATAAGCCAAATTTCCTTTCAGTTAGGTTTTATCAGAGAGGTTTTCTTTTTTTTTTTTAATGTTTTATTTTATTTTTGATACAGGGAGAGACAGAGCATGAGAGGGCGAGGGGCAGAGAGAGTAGGAGACACAGAACCGGAAGCAGGCTCCAGGCTCTGAGCTAGCTGTCAGCACAGAGCCTGACGTGGGGCTCGAACCCAGAACGTGAGATCATGACCTGAGCCGAAGTCAGAGGCTTAGCCGACTGAGCCACCCAGGTGCCCCCAGAGAGGTTTTCTATATTGTGTATCTGTGTGTTGTAACTGAAATGATTGATGCCCTGCAGGCATTTCAAAAAACAACATGCATATTAAGACTGCCCTCTGCCTGGTACTGTTTACAGCTTGCATTTTGCTTTGTGAACTGCCTGACACTTTTGCTCAGTCATTTATCACTGAGTCTGCATTCTACATTTATCTGTCTGCTACTCTTTTTACAGGATACCATAACTAGACTTTTACACTTGAATTAACTCTGGTTATAATACTAGCCCTCACAAGTTGGTTATATAAACTTTAAAAAAATGAACTTTAAACTAAAATTTTGACTTTTATCTTTTTGCAATGTAGGCGTGGGACAAAAAAGAGCATTTTTTGAGGCTATATTTATATGAAATGGGAAATGCTATGGCATATGCTGCAGGTGTTGATATATAGCCAAAAGAAATGGCTAGCAATATTAGGATCTTACATTATTTTCCTCTCTCTAGCTCAGAAAATGTTACTTTTCATTATGAGCGGCATTAATTGATATAACGAGAAGATGATGGAGCTAAACAACAACAACAAAAATATCACAAGCTCTTCATTCAGCTACAGACACTGACAAACTGCTCATCCAGGTGGACTTCTAGAATTGCAGGGCTCAGGATTCTATAATTCTTATATTAGCAATGAGCTAGAGCAGGAGACCTAACATTGTTGGTAGCTCAAAAAAAAAAAGCCCTAAAAACTTTAAAATTAAAAACTATATGATTTGCTACACAGTTTTGCTGAAGACAAAATACCTTCGTGTAGAGACTGATTTAGAGATGTCAACTCAAAAGTCTTTAAAAGGAAGGACACATCTACAAAGGACAGTCACTTTTCATGGTTTGTCCAATTAACTTAGAAATATCCTTGACATTTTTCCTCTGGGAAGAAAGACTTTGGGTGACAGTTTTTTACACTGCTGTTGTTTGGGGTTGTAGAATTTTCTTCTTGTTTTTAGCCTTTGAGCGGTGAGAAATGGCCTTGAACTTCAGCTCTGGAGTCTTACACCTCCTTGTGTGCATGTAGCTGCTTTTTGGGTCATTGTGCTTGTAGTTTCCTTTTTTTCCCTGTTAAAGTCACTTTGATAGCTCATCATCATTTAAAAACTACTGCTCCCAAAGGCCTCTCCCAGTTATCTTTTAGATGACTGATTACTATCAAAAGAGGAAAAAAGTAAAATAAACTTTAAAATAAACCTAAAAAGAAAAGGGAAAAAATCCAAACCATTTAAATCAGTGCCATAAAACTATTTTGGAAAACCAGCTTTCTATATTTTAATGCTTTCCATGTCTGAGGCATCTCTCCAGACTTTGGTGCTATAATTGTAACACCATCTTGACACTTCTACTTTTAAGCCACAAAGTTTGTGCCTGTTCTTTTTCAAAGACAAAAAGTTGGAGCCAAGTGACCACTATGCATACTCATGACTCATAGGTAATGGAGGCAGCAGGGAAAGGTTCATGCTGAAGAAGCAGATCCAAACCTATGCTTCCTGATGGTATATGGAGTAGGGAAGGTGTCCAGGTCACTGGAGAAAGGAGCATGGCTGAGGTTTATACCCGCTCTGATATGGGATGAGAGGAGAGGAGAGGCAACCTGTGTAGGGCAGAAGCCAGAAGGGAAGATTCCTTTGTAAGATTCAAAGAATAGGGCCCCTGCAGGCATACACTGCACCTATAAATTAGAGCACTTTGAAAAGAGCCCCTTCTCTCAGTTGAGGTAAGAGAGTATCAAGCTAGATGTCAGCTCCTCCTCCCTCCCCGGGCCAAGTGCTCTCTGCCAGACACAGCCTGGATAATCACAGGTTGCAAACATTACTGCAGAGCAGCCTTGCAATTCACCAGTTCTCTGGCTATCCTACCCCAAAAGGGATTTCATCTAGGCCATATCCAAATCACTCATAAATGGCCTTCCACCTAGCTGACTGGTGCGGGAACTTCGAGGCGTAAGCAGACATAATTGAGCTTGGTGGAGAAGAGGACAGGGAGAGATGGCAATGAACAGACTCATCTCAAGAACTTTAAAACAAACACACAGTCAAAAATAAAAAATAAGGATCTCCAATAGGCAGAACTGGGGAAACTGTAACAGATTAAAGAAAGAAAAATTATATTTGCCAAGTGCCTCCCACATGTCAGGTACTATTAGAGAGATGCCTAATTTTTATAAATGTTACCTCTGGGGTGCCTGGCTGGCTCAGTAGATAGAGTATGTGACTTTTGATCTCAGGATTATAAGTTCCAGCCCACATTGGGCATAGAAATTACTTAAAAATAAAAATCTTTAAAAACAAACAAATGAACAAATAAATAAATAAAAATTCTTAATCATCACGAAACACTGTACATAAGCTATTGTCTTCTTTCTCCCAATAGGGAAAGATGCTAAGGCTAAAAGAGGGTATGTCAATTGCTCAAGGTCACGTAGGTGGCAAGTGGTAGACCCAGTCCCCAAATATTACAATTCTTTATGACTTGCTCTTCCAGTTCTCACACACTGATACATACCACCTATTACCAGATCTGACACAGGAGATCCGGGTCTGAATGGCATGGCAGAGATGATGGCTGCCTTCTAATAGCCATTCTCTGCTTATTTATTAAAAGGAGAACTAATTTTAGCTGAGCACACAGCCATTCAGCTAACAGATTATACTTCCCAGGCTCCTTCCTCCTTAATGCTACCTAGAATGTGGATATCATCTTAAGCCATAATGTTACCTTGAGAATAGAAATTAAAAATAGCAGAACAAATATATAGAATCTGCCTGGGTCTCTGACATGGACTATCCATCTCCAGACTTCCTTCTTTATGAGTGAGAAATAAGCTATCCAGATGAAACCACTATTTGGGAGTCTTTCTTAGTTTTACATGAATTCAAACCTAACTGGTAGGATCTGCCACCTTATATGTCCATACCACCAACTTCTTTACTCCTTTCTACTTCAATACTCCCTGGTTCTAACCTTTTAATCTTCAAGCAAATTTTATAAAAATTTTCACTATTTTTATGATCCCATGGCTCATGAGATCAAGCCTGTGTCGGGCCCTGAGCTGACAGTGTCAAGCCTACTTGGGATTCTCTTTCTCTCTCTCTCTCTGCCCCTCCTTCTCTCTAAAAATAAATAAATAAACTAGTATTTTTTAAGAAAGAGGCCAATACCTTACAGTAGAATTAAAATTGTTTAAAAGAAAAAGAGAGAGAGAGAGAGAGACAGAGACAGAGACAAAGAGAGACAGAGAGAGAGAGAGAGAGAGAGAGAGAGAGAGAGATCAGTCCCTTCCCTAGGGAAATTCCCTATTGATGATTTTTTTAACCTTTTCAATGTAAAGCTCTGCTTGCCAAGATGTAAAGTCCACCTTTGACAGGTCCCCCAAATTTTCACCACATCCTTCCCCCAGAAAGTAAGTATTCATCCTAACTTAAATAGCTACGGGACATCAATTACCTGCATGTTCCCTGAAGAAAGCCTATCTGTTCCTAGATGACTTGTTCTATCCAGTCAGATTTGCAGAAAATCACCTCTGCTTTCCAGATCTACCAGCTTTATGAACAGGATTGTATATATGTTTGGGTAGGTTGTACAATGCAGAAGGACATTCGCCCTGAGAAAGGGATCCCGTCTTTTAATTAAAGCACAAAGGAGCTATTTTATGGCCAAGTAATTGCCTACAGGGCTGCATCTGCTTAGGCACTATATGAGATAACTGTGCACCTGTTTATGACAACAAGACTTTAACCCCCATCCGTCTTAGTATAGATAAATTCACAAAACCTATGTTTTCTCTCTAAGGTAAGGAAAATACCTAATCTAGAAGGTAAGATGAAATAGCTAGGTTTTAGAGTTCTCCGCAAAGTCTAAGAAATTCTGCCCACCCTTCTTTTTATAGACTCTTGTGACCACTCAATCTAAAAGAGTCTCATCCAGAGTCATTCTCTATTATATCACTTCCATTGTCTTTATTATCTGAAAATATTTTTTTCATTTACTGTTTATTGTCTGTCTCCTTCCCGTCCTCCACTGTTCTAGAATATAAGATACATGGAAGCAGAAGACTTGCTCATCTGTGAATTTCTGTATCCTCCATCACCCAGGAGTTCCTGGCATATAGTTTTCAATAAATATTGGTTGACAAACGAATGGATAATTTAGTACTGTGAAAAAAAATTCTACAAATACAAAGTACTATTATTAGTGGTAAATGAGGGCTTTAAAAACTCATATATTTCTCTCATCAAGATTAAGCTACTTATCACATTTACTACTGAAACATTTAGAGTTTAAAGGGTAAGAACACTGGAGTGAAAGACCAAAGAAAGTTTGCAGTGCTGATGTGTAAATGAAGAAGCCAGTGATTGTTTCTTTGCTTTTATGCTATGCCTGAGTTAAGACAGCAGTTATGGTATTTTACCTATTCAGAAACATCATTTTTAATACAGATCTGGAAGGTCATCAGTTCAGGATTTTTGCCACAGTGGAAGAAATCTATTAAGGGATAATCAAGAGGGGTGCCCAGCTGGCTCAGTCAGTAGAGCATACAACTCTTAAAGAGATCTCGGAGTCCTGACCTGGAGCTTCATGTTGGGGGATAGAGATTACTTAAAAAATAATAATAATAAATAACCAAGAGATTGCTATCTTGCTCTGTATGTAGAATGGAAATACACAGGTGATTGATGAGCCTTTATTTGTTTTGTGTGGGGAATCACCAAAGGACATTCCTCATTTCAAGAAAAGTTAGGTTTTCCACACTCCTAATAACCTCTCTCAAGTAGTCACGCCAAATAGATTCTCTCTTCCAACAAAGCTGCATCCTTTCACTGACCTCTCATTCTAGCATTTGTGCTAGCTTACTACCTGTGGAGCAGACTACTGATTTTTTTTTCCCTGAAAGCTATAGTTATGCATTTTAAAAACCAGCTTTCTTTTGATTTCACATAGGTGCTCTATTATTCAGGTTTAAGAAAAATAAAAAGGAAGAGATAGAGAAAAAAAAAGAAAATGGAGTAATGTCTGGTCATGATTGCTGCTGTGAAATATTAAAATGCCACTGACATTACCCTATACATAAACAGAACAGAGATGCACAAGCAGCATTTTCAGGATGTGATAAATGTCTTTTAAAATAAGAAGATGTAAAAATGAAATGGGATAGAAAACAGACCAAGAGGAAAAAAACATAAGATGAAAATAAGCAGTGGAAGAAAATCCCTTCTAATCAGTCACAGAAATTGTTAAATAACATTTTTTAAAAAAGAGAAATATTCCAATACAATTTCATCTCTTTAGTGTCTTGAATCTTTAGTTTAAAAAATGCAGATGTACTGGGGTACCTGGGTGGCTCAGTCGGTTAAGCATCCGACTTGGCTCAGGTCATAATCTTATGTTTTATAAGTTCCAGCTCCATGTTTGGCTCTGTGTTGACAGCTCAGGGCCTGGAGCCTGCTTCGGATTCTGTCTCCCTCTCTCTGTCCCTTCTCCGCTGATGCTCTATCTCTCTCTCAAAAATAAATAAAGAATAAAAATTGAAAAAAATTTTAATCAGAAAAATAAAACATGCAGATGTACTGAATATAGTAAAGATGTTTCTTCTTTTAAATAAAGATGGTATAGTTTCCTATTACATTAACTGTGAATCAAGTGGATTAAAAAATAATGTTTTGGCATTTGATTATTTTATAAAATAAAACAGGGTATAATTTCAAGAGAAACTATAAAGAGAATTAGAAAAGTATCTTCTTCATAAGATAAAGAACACATAATTTATCTATTGGCAAAATATTTAAAATTACATTAAGGCACTTATGTATATATCAGAAATAGAAGCTAATGCTTTCAAATAGAGAAGATATTAGCAAATTTCATAATTCATGAATCAGAATTTACTTCATAGTTTCACCCTAGGATAACAATTTGTTTGCTTATGTCAGATCCTGGGTCTTGATTAGCATGTCAGTATATAAAGTTGTTATTTGAGTTTGGCTCCTGCTTTTTAAGAAACCCTTATGTATTCTTTGAAAATGGTATCATTCACTAATGCTTATCAATGATGAAATTAAAAGATAAAGTAACTCAAAATCATTAGAACAACATCTGTGACCCTGTGGTAAGGTAAAGATAAGGTTTTAAAATCAGGTAGACCTAGGTTAAATCCTGACTCTGCCATTTGCTTGCTTTGGCTTTACCAGCTTTAGATAGAGAGATTATTGCCCACTTTACATGGTTGTTGCTTAAGTCAACATGACGTATTTAAAAGCGTCTTGGTCTCTGCTGGGCACACAAGATTCAAGAAACCTTGGCCTTACCTGCTTAGGAAATGAGGCAATGTTGAATTCTGCATGTAAAATACTCTAATTTTAAATAGCAACAACCTTTGGATTTTCTGAAATAAACCTAAAATAAAAGGATCCAAGAGAAAAATAAGAAGTATCCAGGGAAAAAATTAAGATTCAATTTACCATGGGATGCATACTTACAAAGACTATGAATCTTTAGAAGTCAATGAAAGATAGGGACTGAATTTAACTATTTCCTTTTGAAGTATAAAAAGTTGTAGAAATACATAGGCCATGGAATCATGATATCATGATCCATGGTATCACAGATTATGATAACAATCATGATCATTATGATGGTTTCAATTTTCTCCATTTATAAACTCAGAATCCGTTGAGTTCAGAAGGGCTCTGACTGAGCGGTAAGATTGGCTTCTGACTCACAGAGCTCCTCTCTCTAAGATGACTGCTATTTCATGAATTTAAACAAGTGTCACAAGAGCTTGTTTCCATGTGTGACATTTTTGATAAACTTCCAGGTTTCAAACTGGAGAGAAGAGCCAGCTTACAAGCCACATTTGCTTAGTATGAACAGTGAGCTAATTTTGATATAGTCCCTCTAAAGACTTTCAGTTAAATTCCTCAAATATTAGCTAAATACTTCAGTATGAAAAGAACTAGCTAATCAATCTCCAACATACAACAGAAATACTACGGATAGAAAAGAGAGTGCTTAAAAGAGAGAAAGAAAGAGAGAAAGAGAGAAAGAGAGAAAGAGAGAGAGAGAGAAAGAGAAGAAAGAAAGAAAGAAAGAAAGAAAGAAAGAAAGAAAGAAAGAAAGAAAGAGAAAGAAAGGAAAAGAGAATGCTTTGTGGCAGAAAGAATTTTGGAAATACTCAGGTCTGAATGGAATCCTTCAGAAGCTCCAAGCAATAAAACAATATGGTTTACCATCTCATATATAATTCAAAATAAAAACTATTCCAGATTGTATAATAAAGAGCTCCAACCAAAATTCTGAATTCTCGGGGTGCCTGGATGACTCAGTCTGTTAAGTGTCTGACTTTGGCTCAGGTCATGATCTCATGGTCCATGAGTTCAAGCCCTGCGTCAGGCTCTGTGCTAACAGCTCAGATTCTGGAGCCTGCTTTGGACTCTGTGTCTCCCTCTCTCTCTGCTCCTCCCCCATTCATGCTCTGTCTCTCTCTGTCTCTCAAAAATAAATAAAAGTTAAATTAAATTAAATTAAAAAGAAAAATTCTGAATTCTCATATGATGATAGTGTAGAGGTCTTTTAAAAGAAATGGTAGATGTTAAATTTTTTAAAATACCTGTTTTTTTTTTTTTGCTTTGCTTATTGGTGTACTAAGCTGTCAACAGCAAACTTCCTAAAAAGCTACCATAATAATCTATTGATCAAGCATAGCTAAGTTTGTTAAACTTACTGCAAAGAGAACAAACTTCAACAGTTTTAGGAGTATCTCAGAAGAGGTCAGAGGCAGAAATTTTTAGGGTTTGGGGTATGAGTCTTTTAAATGGGGTTCAGGTTAAGATTGGGAAAAATTTATGATACAGTAGTGTGAGACTGATAGATATAACAGTGAGAGGGTCTTGAAGCAAGTCTTGATAAGTAACCAGTTGTTTGATAATAGAACATTTGCCCAGGTAACTAATCTATTGTTTTGGGAAGAGGGATGTTTACCCAGATGATCAATTTATTGTTCAAATGAATTGGGTGTTGGAAATTCCCTGGTGTAAACAATGAAATTATTTATTGTTCTACCAGTTTATCTTCCTGGACAAGAATTTCCTGGTACAAAAGTACATCATGCTGCTAAAGGTGGTCTAAGTTCTTATAGTTAAGCTATATGGATTCAAGTGGAATCAGTTATCATTGCCTAACATGGAATCCAATGCTTGTGGGACCTCAACATTGAATTAGATATTGAATTAGGAAAAAAGAGAGGAAGGTATGGGGTCCAATCAACAAAGGGATGTGCAAAATAATTTCAAGGAGACTTGGATAAAGTCAACTGTTTTCTCCAGCAGGACTGAGGGATTTCAATATTCAAGGCTTGCCCCAAATGGATCAGTGAGAGAAGATCCAACTCCAGCTTAGACAGACCTGCTTACTAACCTATTTGACAGGTCTGAGATGCTTAGATCTGATGGTGTATTCCTTGAGGCCTGGACCTGCCCATTTAACTTTGTAACCTTAATACAAGACATGGTGTCTTTAAGTGGTCCAAACATGCCTGCCGGAATGAATGAGGATCTACTAAAGGTTGTACTTTGTCTCTAAATGGGGATCTGTGACAGAGCTAGTGTGGATGCAGTTTCCTGGTTGCTAACAAGCCTGTATTTAAGAAGGGGAGCATTAACCATATTGAGATTCTTGGACTAAGAAAAGACCACAAAGATGCTTTAAAAACACTGAGACAGATGAGGTAAAGGAAAGGGCAGAGAAGAAGAGGATACACCTGATAATTAAAAATAGCTTGTGTTTACAAGGTACCTTTTAATGTACAAAGTATTGTCATTTGTTATTTCATTTGATCTTCACAATATTCTTGTAAGGAAAGTAGGATGGGCATTATTATCGCTATTTTATGGATGAGAAAGTTGCAGCTCAGCAATGGTTAAGTGTCTTACCCAAGGTCACAACATTGTCAAAGGCTCTGGGACCTAGATCTTCTGAAGAATTTTGCAATTACTAATCATTGGCAGAAGTGAAACTGTGAGAAAAGTGAGAGAGGTGTTTCTCTTTACCCCTAACCATAAGGATCAAGGGTTGCGAGTTTTAAGTTCTGTAAATAGACAACAGTATGCTGTGAATTGTAACTGGATGGGAACTGTTGATGGAGTTGTCAGATCCCATACACTGTGCCTGGGCACCCTGAACAAAGCTTCTGAACCACCAGAAGTCAACACTGCCATCATCTAAACACAGATTACTGTTTCTACGCCAAAGTCCTGCCTGGCCACGTGTTTCCACAGGCAGCAAAATCTCAGTATCCCTGTCTGGCTGGGCTTAAGTTTTTGGCAAGAATTTCCCCTTCTCTTGTGAACATCTTGGAAAGCTTTTAGCTGAGCACAAAGATGTTTATTTTGAGAAGCAAAAGGGACGAACTAAATAAGTTCAAAAACAATCTCTACCTCCCCCACCAGATGATCCTTACTTTTAAAATGTAAGGTATTATGCTACCCACCATTTAATATGATAGAACCCACAGGTGACACTACCTGGAATGGCTCTAAAGAAACTGGTGATTCTCTCTGTGACTTCAAACAGTGAAGAGGTATTGGGAAACTAGGATGAGGAGGCATTGAGGGAAGTGCAAAGGGAAAGAAGTGGTAAGTCTAGGAGGGGGAGAGCAGTCATATTATGAAGCTTGACAGCCATCTAATATTTAGCTGTCCCTCAAATAGCTGATTATTTCACAAGTACCCTTTAGAACAGTTTTCACACCACTTTTAGAAGGGATCATGTCTAGGCATAGAATATAATTTGTTAGGCTTTAAGGATAGTGGCAAATATGACATAGTCAATGATATCTGAGGCATGTTGATATATAATCATGTCATTTTAGAATTATACTTTAGAGTAATTGTCCAAGTTTCTCATTTGAGAGATAAAAAAACTAAGACCCAGAAAATTAAGTGACTTTTCCAAGGTCATACATAATTCAGGAGTAAATCTGTGCACATAATACGTACAAGTACATACTCTTGATTTTTGTGATTATTGCACTACACCATGAAACATTTATTCTGAAAGCTAACATTTCTTATTGTTTTTGTTTGTCTGTTGATTGATTGATTGATTGTAATTTTCTTTTCTTTCTACATTGGATTATTCACTTTTTAAAAATGCCATCAGGGGTTCCTGGGTGGCTCAGTTGGCTGAGTATATGACTTTTGGTTCAGGTCATGATCACATGCTTCCTGAATTTAAGCCCCGCATTAGGCTCTCTGCTGTCACTACAAAGACCACTTCAGATCCTCTGTCCCCCTCTCTCTCTGCCCCTCCCTTGCTCACAGTCTCACATGCTCTCTCTCTCTAAAAATAAATAAACATTAAAAATTTTCAAAAATAGGGGCACCTGGGTGGCTCAGTCGGTTAAGCTTCCAGCTTCGGCTCAGGTCATTATCTTGCAGTTCATGGGTTCAAGCCCTGTGTCGGGCTTGTGCTGACAGCTAGTCAGAGCCTGGAGCCTGTCTTCAGATTCTGTGTCTCCCTGTCTCTCTGACCCTCCCTTGCTCATACTGTCTCTCTCTCAAAAATAAATAAAACATTAAAATTTCTTTTCAAAAATAAAAAAATGAACAAAATCAAAAAAATAAAAATAAAAATACTGTCAAACTTCCTTTCCAGTGTTCCTAATAGAAGCTAGCAGAGGTAAAAGTTTTTTAAAGTCTTGCTTAGAGGCTCAGACTTTAAACTTCCTCTTGAAGTTTCCAGTAGAATGGTGAAAGTGGGGGAAGGATGTAATGCAAAAAGGAGAGAACTGAACTTCCTGAAAGTGAGAAGGCAGATCCCTAAGGGCTTGGAGAGAAGAAGAAAGCCACTGCTTTAGATCAAAATGAAACCTTAATTTCTTCATTGTGGAAACTACCAAAATTTTATGAACAGATTCTTGAAATTATTGTTTGCCCCTGATGTGCATACAGCTCTTTATGAGCTATTAATTAGTAATAGGAGACAATAATACCACGAGCACCAACAGATAGTATAAAGTTATAAATCGGTTTGGTTTGTGGAGGTAGATTAATTTGACTTGGATCAATACTCTTTATTATTCTACAACAAACTAGTGTAGAGGCCAAGTGGGAGAGGATGCCTCTGAGATCCCCTATGTTCATAAGGTCTTAAATTCTTAGTATTCAATTTTCCCATTGCTTTCCTCTCTCCTACAAGTTTACACCGAATATCATTGTCCCTTTGCCATCAAGTCCCATAATTTACAAGTAGACACTCAGTTATCTGCCAATGCTGAATGATCTTGATTGATTTTCAGTCTTAATTCCTTTTATTCTGCCTTTTAAGTTTCTAAAGACACCAAATTTCTACCCCTCCCTCGCCATGGCACACAATTTCTCTCCTTTGTCTTAAGAGAGCAATAGTCACTGGATTTCATGTTTCTCCTCTGCACCTCTGGGAAGAAAGTTTGAGAGGGTTCCTATTAATACTGCTGCTATTGGCAAAGTATTATTTTGCTTTTTAGCTACACTTGCCTTACTTCCTGGGTTTTGTTCTCTGAAAATAATTCCTGATTTTAGCTTAGAAGCAAAGAAACTCTGACAAGCCAGGAAATCAAACCAAGAAGCAGAAGACAAGGTTGCTTATATTTTAGATCTAATAGCTACAGTTTCAGAACTTCCAGAAGGTAAAGAAATGGCAAGTAGAAAAGAAGTCAAGGTTCCAAGTTTAATGGCCACATTAATGAAGGTGAAAAGGCAACCAAAGTCATTAGGACAACTGGTCTTTGATTCCTCTCCCAGACAGCATTCTCAAAACCTTGAGGACCCTTTTTGTTTTCCACTTAGCTAAACTGCAATGGACTGAATGTTTATATCCGCTCAAATTCATACATTGAAATCTTGACCCCAAAGTGATGGTATTAGAGGGTGGGGCCTTTGAGACGTGATTAGGTCCAGAGGGCGGAACCTGTATGGGATTCATCTGACTCCTTAATCTTCTACTTCCCAGCCTCCAGATCTGCGAGAAATAAATGTGGTTTATAAGCCACTTAGTCTATGATCTTTTGTTATAGTGACCCAAAGGGACAAAGATATAAATGCAGAAATCTTTCTTGTTTGGGTGTAATGATGTTTCAGTTGTCCAGGTATAGACATTCTTCCTGATTCCTAATAAGCATCAAATTGTTATAACTCCGTCACTCACACTTACACTTCTAGGAACTAGTGACAGCTTTTGGCTTCCTCTGACTATTAAGGCTTGTATTTCAAAAATTGTCCTTGCTATGGAAATTCAAGGAAAATAATTCAAATGATGAAACTACTATGGTTTGGATTTCAAGGGTTTTTTCCTCTTTAGATGACAAGATTACACTTTTCTCATCGATGACTGGGCCACTCTTAGAGAGCTCAAAGCAAATTGACAAGCGGTTTTCGACTAAAGAACTGCAGGTGTTAATGCACAGATCACTTGTTTTTGTTAAGTGCTTCAATAAGTTAGGACTTTTATTTACAGCACAAAATACCAAAACCTGTTTTTGTTTTTATTTTTAAAAATTTATCTGTTTATTTTAGAGAATGAGAGAGAGAGAGAGTGAGAGAGAGAGAGAGCATGAGCAGGAGAGAGGGGCAGAGAGCACTCAGCGTGGAGCCCAACATGGGACTTGAACTCACAAAGCTTGAAGTCATGACCTCAGTGAAATCAAGAGTTGGATGCTCGATGCTCAACTGACAGACACCCAGGAATCCCCCCAAACCTGTTTTAAGTTAAGTAAGTGTGATGTTTTAAAAATATGTTCACAAAATCTTTGACACCCTTCCTTTCAAATGGTGGAACCTAATTCCCCTATTGTTGAATGTGGGCTGGACTTAGTGTTCTGCTTCTGATGAATAGAATGTGGTAGAAATGATGCTATGCTGCAACCACGGCTAGGTGATTAAATAGGATTGCTTCCGCTTGGCTCTCATTCTCCTGGATCACTTGCTGGGGGTGGGGGAGGCATTCAGGGAGTCAGCTGCCATGTCAGGAGAACACTAGCACAGCCCTGGGAGAGGCTTTGTGGAAAAGACCTGAGCCCTTCCCCCAAAACCAAGTCCCACATGGGAGCCATCTTTAAAGGGGATCCTCCAGGCTCATCAAGCCTTCAGAGGACTGCAGCCCCAGCAGCACCTTGATTCTAGCCTCATGAGGGACCTTAAGCTGCTCCAGAATTCTTGACCCACAGAAACTGCCAGAGATAATAAATGTTTATTGTTGTTTTAAGCTACTAGGTTTTGGGGAAATTTGTTAAGCAATAATAGATAACTAATATAGGAAGCAATTAGCAGAGGATACTGTTCTATTCTTGAAGCCCTATTCTTGAAATGAAAATAACAATTATTTACAATCAGAAAATTCTTTTTTCCCAGCTATTTACATTTTATTCTCATTCATTTGGATCCCATAAGTCCCACCCAAAATGCTCTGAATCTCTACTTTTCTTTCCATCTGTTCACATTTGAAAGGTTGATATGCATTATTTGCATGTGAATGCATGGATGTGAATGGAGCAGGAATGCCAAAAAGGGGTAAGAGAACTGAAAGCTAGATACAACTCCTCTATTATTCATTAAATATTTTACACCTTTTATCTCCTTTGAAATCCTGTTTTTTGTCTTGGAGAAAATGCTTTAGTTTGGATTGGTGTTAGCTCCAAGGCACTAGCTTCTCTTAGGGCTTCATTACCTCTTGATTAAATACTGGTAAGGTCTCATCTTTTGCCTCTGGCAAAATTCTCTTCTAAATCACAGATCTGACTATATCACCTTTTCACTCAAAAACTTTCAAAGATTACCCATTATATTCTGAATTGAGGTCAGTTATTAACTCCCCGATTCCATGTGAGGTCATATACAGGGCTCAAAACAAGATCGTGTCTGGGAGAATGTTTTATAAACCGTAAGTCATGTACACATATGACATATCCTATTCCTTTATGTTCTGTAATACCTTATAATGTCTCCTATTTCCTAAGGAAGCAAAATCCATTGGCAACCTAAGTTTAATCATACCTGCTTTTCTTGGGTAATGAGGTTGAGTGGAATCTTTTAGATTTAGTGCTGTTTTCTACAAGACACAAGACTGCCTAGTCTTTCCTATCCCTCTACTCACCTTCTTGATGGGCTTGGAGATGCTAACTCATTGGGGCTTTTTTAGGAAGAGAATTTCAAAGGAAAGGCAAAATTATCTCTAGTCGTGTTGGCTGTTAATGTAATCTACCCGAAATCTTCATGTAAAACAAGGTAGAGGAGGAAAATATCTTTCTTTCTGCCCTTCTAGGTTCTCGGCTGGGGCTTTGTAACAAAAGACAAACTAATAAGAAAAAAGAAATAAATATAAATTAATATGTTTCTTCTACAGAAGACCTGAAATAGTTAAATCCGAACATTTTTATATTAGGTTTGATATAAAGTGGAAAGTCATGGAAAATGTGATAGTGCACTAAGCCTGTATCCCCCCAATTTAGAGATAAGGATTCTCCTCTCCCCTAGGTATGGGATAGGCTCCTCTCACATGAGGGTCTTATGACTGGCTTAAGGAGAGGTCAACAAGTCCTTCCACCGTCTATTTCTCAAGATTCTTCAGCTTAAAATATTTAAAATGCCATAGTGCCATATTTTGGGGTTGGTTTGTCTGAAACCAGCAACCATGCATCCATGCAAACCATGAAAATCATGTCATGTTGAAATCATATGATGCCAGTGGCCAACCATTTTCCAGCATTATATTAACTGAATGTGATGTTGGAAATCTTCTGCTTATGTGCCATTTATTAAGTTTTTGCATTCAGCTTCAGATCCAGTCTTGTATACTCTGCTCTGCATTTCTGCTTTGTCAGTAGCTCCCTGTTAGGCTCTGTCCCTAGGGGATTTTAAGGGAAACTGCAGAACCAGAGGAGGGACAGGGACTTGCTTCTGCCTGTTTGTTTTTTCTTTACTTCCTGTCTGCTTGTGGCTTCTGTCAACACTCCTTTATCCCTGAACGCGGTTCCTTCCCATAGTAGCAGCTGAATCCGTAGTTTTCCAGCACCTTTAGAATCAGCTTCATCCTCTCCCCCGCCCCCAACTAGCACCAGCTGGTGGAAACCCTTTCCTTAGCTGTCTGAATTTCAGCTTCTCAGGACCCTCTTCTAAATGTTGAAGTTTGAGTAATTCCAACCTCTTACCTTTCTTCTTCTAGCCCAAGAGTGTGTGAGAGCCATGAATGGCTATACAGCGTATAATCAGGGTTGCTTAATTTCACAAATAAAAATACAAGATGAGTACTAAATTTAAACAACAAATAACTTTTTAATGTAAGTATATCCTGTGTAATATTTTGGGATATGCTTATACTAAAATGTTACTGTTTATCTGAAATTCAGAGGTAACTGGATGTCCTATATTTTATCTGGCAAGCCTAAGGTTAATTGCCCAAGGATCCCCAACTACTGCTCTTTGAAATCCCTCCACTGCTGTGTCTGCTCTGAAGCCATGATGCTGATTGTGTCAGAACACTGAGGCAGATTCCTGGCACACCTGGGACTCCTGTGACAGACAACGTTGGCTCAATGACTTTCCTCTGGCATAAGAGAAACAACCTTAGATTTTATGGTTCTTTTCTTTTTCACTCAATTTAGAAATCTCAGTCTTAACAGCTCTCCCAGCTCCTTCCAGGTTTCTTTTCACACAGGCATTTCCCCTAGTGAAGTCCTTATAGGTTTAATCCTGTCTTAGTATCTAACACAAGGTAGGCTAACACAGGGTAGTCACAGCTTCCGACAATTACTACTGTGTGAACTTTAGTGTTTCTCTCTACTCTTTTAGTTACTTAGTAAAACAACTTACAACCTGCTACCAACTCCGTATATTAAATCTTCTCTCTTCAAAGAATTGGTGTGGTTTTTGTCTCTTGACTAGACCCTGACTGAGTGCCCCTGAGCTTGGTAAGAACTCTTTTTTTTTTTTAAGTTTATTTATTTGAGAGAGAAAGAAATAGAGATCGTGAGCCAGAGAGAGCATGAGTAGGGGAGGGGAAGAGAGAGAGAGGGAGAGAGAGTATCCCAAGCAGGCTCCGCACTGTCAGTACAGAGCCCAACGTGGGCCTCGAACTCACGAAATGTGAAATCATGACCTGAACTGAAATCAAGAGTCAGAGGCTTCACTGACTGAGCCATCCAGGTGCCCCTCCAGGAAGCTTAAGAGCCCAAACCACTCCATTAAAGGGATATGGAGTTAAGGGATATTTTCCCTTAACTTCCTTTGTTATTTAACACAGAGTTGGCAAAACAGGTTGAGCAAGATGACTGCTTGTTAACAAATGTGGCATTAGACATTTTTTTTTAGACATTTTTTATATGACATTTGATACTGGGAGTTATACTTGGATATGGCGGGCTAGAATGCCTTCACAGGAAGGTAATCATGAAAATGACAAATATTGAAGCCACTCCTAGTGAGGGACATGCTTGTTCAATCTGAAGAAGAAAAGACTGCAAGAGGATGGGGTTCTCAAGTATCTTAAGGTCAGTCATATGGAAACTGGATTAAATTTACTTTGTGTGGCTCCAGATGTCAGAACTGGAACCAATCAGCAGAACATGTGGGCTCAAAATTTGGCAACAATGCAAACCTGTATTTCTTTAATATTTGCTAAACATCTATCTGGCAAGAGTGAGAAGAAACCATTTTTCCTACTAATAAAATGTGTAGTTCTTCATGCTCAAAATAAAGGATTTATTACATGTGGTAACATAACAGTAATGTTTTTACTTTTAGAATTTTTTTCCAGTTTTGATGAGTCACAACTGCATAAGTAGAAGTCACACTCACAAGGTAAGAATAGAAGTAATTTACATGGGTTTCATTAAGTATCCTGTCTAGACATATTGTCCAATACTTACTGTAATATATTCTTATAGGTTATTTTACAATTACCTTAGTAGAAAAATCATGACCTTATAAAGGGTTTCTGATTTAGATAATAAACTACCAATTCCTAGTCAATGCCATGGCATTATTGAGCTTTTGAATTTCAGATGACCATACCTTCTTACTCCAGTGGGCAAGTGTTGGAGTTGGGCAGACTAGCCCTTATTCTCCTTGTGCCACTTATGAATTTGTCTCTCAAAAATACTTACGGTGCCTGGGTGGCTCAGTCAGCTGAGCGCCTGAGTCTTGATTTCAGCTCAGGTCATGATCTCACAGTGGTGAGATCAAGCCCCTGAGCTCCAAGCTCAGCACAGAGCCTGGTTGGCATTCTCTCTCTCTTTCTCTTTTTGCCCCTCCCCCCTACTCCCTCTCTCTTGCTCTCTTTCTCTCTCAAAGATAAGAAAGAAATAATGACCCTGTGTATTTATAATTCTGGTATGCACATGGCTGATCATTATAGGGAATTTGGGTCTATGATCTGACCATTTGATGATCTCTGCCATGCAAGAGATGATAGCTAATCCTGTTTGTCAGATTTTTTTTGTGCATTTGTCTACTTGTAAGATCAGATTAAGAAAATATTTTGTGCCCACTAGAAAGGACTTATGCCTATAGCTCTTTGAAAACAGTACTGGTGAATTTTTTGTTTCTATGATTACTCTTGACCTGTAGCTGAGTTTATAGAGCTAAACCCAGCCATTTCTCTGTAATTGAGAAATGCTTTCTTCTATCATTGTGTGTGAAATATTTCCTTACCTCTAGAGGATATTAATACATTTGATTATAGTTCTTTTTAATTAAAGAAACTCTATTTTAACTGACTTAAAGGATAAATCAATTATTTATACCTATAGTATAATATAATTCTAATAGTTCCAGAATTCCTAGAAAATAAACTGAATTTCCAATACTCTAAATATTCTAGCCTTTTAATAAAAAAATCTTTCAGAAAGTGTCAACTCAGGGGCGCCTGACTAGTTCAGTTGGTAGAACATGCAACTCTAGATCTTGGGGTAATGAGTTAGAGCCCTTCATTGGGTGTAGAGATTACTTTTAAGTAAAAGTGCTAACTCAGAAGCATTTCATATGATAATCTAAATACATACATATAATATATAATACAATATATAATCTAAATTCACATAATTAAGATGACTCTTTGTATAAATCAGATTTGTGAGGTTTTTTTAAAGTTTTTTTGAGAGAGAGAGAGAGAGAGAGAGAGAGCATGAGTGGGGGGAGAGTCAGAGAGAGAGGGAGAGAGAGAATCCTAAGCAGGCTCTGTACTGTCAGTGCAGAGCCCGAGATGGAAATTGGTCTCATGAATCATGAGATCATGACCTAAGCCAAAATCAAGAGTTGGATGCTTACCCTACTGAACCACCTAAGTGCCCCCTAGTTTTAATAATGACTTAAGAAAAAAAAAAATCTATGCCTTTTCCTCTAATCTTAGTAGTAGTAGTAAACGTATGTATTGTACATTTTATTTTTTATAAGATCTGGGTTTGTTTTCTGAACTTTCCCAACTTTCTACACTAGTTTATTGATGAAGTAAGTTAACATTACTACTTATAATGTTAATGATTATGAAAAATGCAAAATTATGTGTCTAACCAAATCAAATTATAATTTTGACAATCTTTTTTACATCAACAGTCAAGTTCTATAGTATGTTAGCTGAAATATAATATCTAATATCCTTAACTGTAAAATATTGGATTAATGTTAAATCTTTGGATACCTAGATTATTTCTAAGATAGGATGCTAAAACACTGGCTAGAAAATATATTCTTTTAATTTTTTTAAACATTTATTCATTTTTGAGAGACAGAGAGAGACAAGGCATGAGAGCGGGGGGAACAGAACAAGGGGAAGACACAGAATCTGAAGCAGGCTCCAAACTGAGCTGTTAGCACAGAGCCCAAATCAGGGCTTGAACCCACAAGCAGCAAGATCATGACCTGAGCCAAAGCCAGATGTTTAACCAACTGAGCCACCCAAGTGCCCCACTAAATATACTTTTTATTTCTTTAATTTTTTAATGTTTATTTATTTTTAAAATTGCTTTAATGTTTATTTAATATTCAGAAAGAGAGAGACAGAGCAGGAGTGGGGGATGGGCAGAGAGAGAGGGAGATACAGAATCTGAAGCACGCTCCAAGCTCTGAGCTGTCAGCACAGAGCCCATGTGGAACTCAAATCCACAAGCAACAAGATCATGATCTGAGCCAAAGTCAGCCACTTAACCAACTGAGCCACCCAGGTGCCCCTATACTTTTTAAATATGTATACACGTTTGTTTCTTAGCTTACTATTCTAGAAAGTAGCAAGCCTTTTGATCATGTTGAATCATGTTAATACATGTTAATAAATGTTTATTTATGCTTATATAGAACACTCAATTATTACCCATCTCTGAGTTTTCTCTGTAAAATAGGGGCTGTGTTTTTTAAACAAACTTTTTAAACATAGTTAATGAGTGATTAAGACCATATTAGGAGTAATAATGACAATACTATAAGCAATAATTCAAACAAGAACAACAAATGATTGCAAAGTAATTTGTTTTGTTTTTCAAAAACAGTGAGTTATATTCTAAAGGACAATGTGTATTCCAGAACATGAAATAGAATAGGGAGAGATAAAACTTGAATAGATACAGAATATTGTTGAAGGTTTATTGAAAGTAAACCATATTTGTCGTGGTTGTCTAAAAAGAATATGTTAAAATTTTGGCAGATTTGATGGGCTTATTCCACAGATAATTTTTTAAAAAAGGAATTTGGAATCCTTAATTGCAAAATATTGAGTTAATGCAAAAATAGAATTTGGCTTCCTCTCTATTAAAATGATAAACCGGTCTCAGAGCTCTTAAGAAGTGGCAATAAGCAGTTATTATTTACCTGTTGTGCAATACATATAGTTAGCAGAGATTTTTATTGTACCAGAATAAGTTTCTGTACTTGGTGTTGATTTTATCATGTCTGTGATTATTTTTTTTAAGAATGAAGAAAAAAGTCTTGTCATATCAAAAAGAGCCAAGATTCCTTAAAATTGGTTTATCTATTTCTATGTCTATTTTAAAATGTTATATTGTTGGGGCTCCTGGGTGGCTCAGTTGATTAAGTACCCGACTTCAGCTCAGGTCATGATCTCCAGTTCGTGAGTTTGAGCTGCGCATCTGGCTCTGTGCTAACTGCGTGGAGCCTGGAGCCTGCTTGGAGCCCTCTCTCGCTCTCTCTCTCTCAAAAATAAACATTAAAAATTAAAAAAACAAAACAAAATATTATATTGTTGTTTTAATGAATAGGTAACGAAACTTTTTATCTCAAGCCCCCATAATACTATCTTACTCATGGGCCAAATCTCCTCTGTTAAATTTTTTGCTTTTGACTTCCTATGATTCAGATTCAGAAATAATAAAGTTCTCAGAATGTCTTTACACCTGAAACCACCTTGGACATTCCCAAAGAACCTCTGGAAAATCACAAAGATTTGTTTTTTCACCTTATTAAAAGATGTTAGTAATAGTTAGGTTTGTTGGGTAGATCAGTATTGCTTATTAAGTTCAATACTATGGTATGAGTAGAATGGGAAGAATGGTCCAATCAAAGGGGATTTTCAGCCTTCCCTAAGTTAAGGTAAATTTTGTAGAGGTAAAATGCTATTAATATAAATATTTCAGAGGCTGTACACTTTATAGGAAGGTCCTTAAGATTTGGCACAGCTCTTGCTCTCCTTGCCCTTCTTATCTTCTGGGAGACATTGATCAAACCCTATGAAACATGCACACATTAGACAACTTTGTTCTCCTCCATTCTGATATCACTAGTTACTGCAATAAATTAACCACAGCTATTCAGTCGTAGGTGTCCTTTCTGCTTCCCTCATGCTCGCCTGAAGGCTTTGCTTTAGGTTACAAGTTACAGATCAAGATCTTCAAAAAAGAAGTCTTACAACCTCAAGGAAAGGACTGTACTGGGTACTCCTAACTACTGATATTTCAAAAAAGACTCCTAAATACAAGGCTTCTGAGTTGATAGCCCTTAGACAACTTTTAGTCTGTGCAAGGGTTCTGGGTCAAGATTTCCAGGAGGTGTTTTTTGGATAAGCAGCAAATAACTATGTAAACCCAGAATGCTGACATAAGACTCAGTGCATTTAGAATTAATTATAGGAAATATTGGGATATTGTTAATACTCTACTTTCTGATGGGTATATTACTAGTTTTTAGGTGGCAAAATTTTTTAGAAAAATTCTTTTCTTTTTGACATACATCCTGAAATGATATATCACAAGATATTCATGTGAAATGATATACCTCAGATTGGCTTCAAATAATCTGAGTGGGAGAGTCAGGGTGTAGATGAAATTAATTTGCTGTATTGGTAGCTGTTCAGCAGGGTGATGGGAACATGAGAGTTCATAATGCTAGTCTCTACTTTTTTATCTGTTTGCTATTTTCCACAGTAAAAACTGTTTAAAAAATTATATTATTACCAATTTTCCCATGTTAAGCTCATCATAGTTAATATTTCAATATTTACATCTTATTTCAAAATATACACAAATGACTATTATTAATCTTTATTGTTGAATTAAGTTTATTTTCAATTTTTTATATATTATATTTTATAATAATACTGGAATACACCTTTTAATGTGTAAACTTTTCACTGTTTTGAATTTCCCTAGAAGAGGACTTGGTGGGTCAAGAGGTATGAAATTCTAAGCCTCTTGAACATGGAGCTGTTTAACTTCCCAAAAATCTTTATCAGTATACACCCACCAACCACTCCCTCACTGGCATTGGGTATTTTACTTTTTAAAATATTTTCCAGTTTTGTGTATCTCATTGTACTTCCATTTGAGAATTATTTCCAGTACGCTGTTTCTATGCTGCTACTTAAAGTTTCAGTATCTTGCGTTCACTTTTGCTTGGATAATCACTCCTCTGGGTATGGACTTTGGTGTTTCGCTGCTGATGGTCATGACCCCTGGCCTCTGAGCCAGGGGAAACTCTTGGATGCTTTAACACTGTGATCCTGACATTTTCTGGCTCCTGGTATGAAAAGAAGATACAGGCAAGTGGGAAGGAGCAGGTACTGACGGGCCCAATTGAAACTCTGAGCCAGCAGGCAAGAACACCGCCTCAAGTGTGGCTGGAGGCTGGGGATTCTGAAGAGATGTGATGGGTAACCTGTGAGCATTTTACATCCCAATAAGGCCTCTGCCACTAAAACTGGAAGGAAGATTGAGGTTTCTAGGCTGATGGCCTGTCCACCGGCCAATATTTTTAATTTCAAGTTGGATATAGCAAATGTCAGTGCAATTTAATAAATATAAAGTATGCTGAGAAACTGCTCTGGGTTTGCCTGATTTTGAGACTACACCGCAGGCAACAGGGGAGTTAAGTAATCACTTTCCTATAGGTGGTATGAAACGGTCAGGAGTAAACCATCTGCCAACAGGGATATATTCACTTTTTTCAAGTCAAACTTTGTTGGATGCAATATTAAAGATTTCTATATTACTCCAGTATCAAATCTTCTGTGATAACATCTTAAAAGAAAGAGACAATTTAGGGGGAACAGGGAGGTAGGACAGAGATCCTCTGTGAGCATCATTACAGCTTTAAAAATTCTATTCAAGAAATCATCTCTCCCGGTTGCTGTACTTGATAAATAAGTTTTTATTTATGAATCTGTCAGGAAAATTTGTGGAAGACTTTGAAGTGGGCAAAAGATTACAGGGTGTCCTTTCCATGGTGAAAGAGGTATTGTCTAGAAGACCTTTGAGGCTTATCTGATTTTACAGGGATCCATGCCTTTCACTGCCTTTGACCAGGCTACTTTACAACATAACTTGTAGAAAACGATAGGAATGCAAATGATCCTTGTCCATGGAGATGCAAATGGATTTGGTTTTGTAAAGATGCATTTGATTTTCCTTTACAGAAAAGAAAATTCTAACCTTTACACTTACTGGCCTATGAAGTTTTGCATCCATTAAAATTCCATTTTCTATTTCCTAATTTACTGAGTATCTGTTATAGAAGTGTCTGTTCTTCAGATTTTTCCTTTAAACTGATTTTACTATCTTATTGGTTTCCTCATTAATAAAAGAGTTCTATAGAATCTTCAGCAGTTGTTCAGTTCATATTTGTATATGTCTTGATTTTAATTAAAAAATTATTCTTTAACATCTCTAACCTCAATTAAATATATATTAATTCTTTTCAGCAGCTGTTAATAATGTTTTTTTTTTCCTCAAAGCCTCCATATTTTTCTGGAATCTGTGAAAAGAGACCAGGTCCCAGAACTGAAACAAATCTCTACCTCCAAAGTGGATAGGTCTCTCTCCCTCAACTACTCTGCTATAAGGTCAAACAATGTCTGAGGTTTGCCTGTACTAACCCTGACTTTGCAGAGCTTCGAAGGACATGAGTGCAGTCATTGCTTACCCATGGAAATCCTTACAAGTATTCAAAATGCAAGGGAGAAGCAGGGAGGAAATATGGAAGGGGAATGCAGTGTAGGAGGCAGTATGGGGGTGGGGGGCGCTCTGTGGACCTGTTATCCCTCATAGAATCTTGTAGCTGGGCACTAACTGGACCTCTAGGGCTGAAGAGAGTGAAGCCATTTATAAATGTCTGAACTGATATTTAGAGTAGGTTTAAGAGAATAATATTGAATACAATGGCATGGTGTTTAAAGCTCTCCTGAAGTATGTGAATGGTGAAGTAGCTAGGAAGGAAGGGACCCGGTGAAAAGGTGAACTGAGAGCAACAAAGGGTGTGTCAGCCTCGGCACTCCCCTTCAAAGGCCTTCTCCTTGAGGATTTTGGAGCAAAGGTGAGTAGTTGCCTGATCTACTCTTAAGTCCATCTGGGAGCTGTTTTTCTCATGTACATCCCAACTAACCCAAAGTAAACAGGAAGTTTCTAGGCTGTTTGCTAAAAATGACTGTCCCCATAATCCAACAAAAATCTCTTCATGTGGGGTCTCCTCAGACATTCTTCAGGTCCTAACTTAGTTTTCCAGCTCTTTGAGAATGTACCACTTTGAAGGAAAACAGGTACCTATGTTTAAGAGCCCAGAGTGTGACAAGAGACAACTTGAGTTTGAATCCCAGATCTATGATTTGTTAGTTAACTAATCACAGGAGGGGCAGGGTGCTGCTTAAACTCTCTGTGTCTTGACTTACTCATCTGTAAAATGGAGACAATTATCCTATTGGCCTCACAGGGATGTTGTGAGGTTTAAATGTATTAATTTAAGTAAAGCACTTAAAACAGTGCCTGAAACTAGTTAGTGCTAGATAAATGTTAACTAGCTGTTTAAAGCAGTGTGTGATTGAGAGCTGGATTAAAATCCTGACTCCACCATTTACAAACTGTTATAGCAGTGACTGAACCTCTCTGTGTCCCAGTTCCTCAATTGCAAATTTGGGAAATAATAGTTCCTAACCTATAGTGTGGTTGTGAGGATTAAATGAGTTATATGTATAAAGTACTTCATACAACATGGAAACAAAGTACATGTTGCGTTGAGTAATTATTATTACTATATCCATAATTATTAGATATTGTTATTTTTATGTATTCCCCCTTAATGTAGCCTTAACTTTCCTTTTAGAAAACTGTACCTCAATGCAGGAGAAAAAGTAGGAGGGTACCTTAAATTAAAAGAGACTTATTAGTAAGATCAATTATTCACATTGTATAAGCTTTTCTTAGATTCTGATTCAAACAAACAAATGTAAAAAGAGAAAACCCAAAACAGTCTTTGGATAATCCAAAAATGTGAATACTACAAACACTGGATATTTGGTGGCTTGAGAAATAATTATTAATTTTTTAGGTAAGGTAAGAATACTGTGGTCACATTCAAAAAAGTCATCATTTTTTAGCGGAGAATGAAATTGTACGTGCCTGGGATTTACTTTAAAGTTATGTGCGTGAAGTGGGAGGGTGAGGTAAGAGCAGTCAGAGGTCTGGGCGCCTGGGGGCTCAGTCGGTTGGGTGTCCGGCTTCGGCTCAGGTCATGGTCTCCCAGTTCGTGGGTTCGAGCCCCGCGTCGGGCTCTGTGCTGACAGCTCAGAGCCTGGAGCCTGCTTCGGATTCTGGGTCTCCCTCTCTCTCTGCCCCTCCCCTGCTCGTGCTCTGTCTCTCAAAAAAAAAAAATAATCATTGAAAAAAAAAGATTAGTCAAAGATTGTGACTAGAACCTTCGGGGATAGAAACATAGAGCTTTGTTAATCTGTTGTCTTCTGGGGTGTACATCTTACTTAAAAAATAAGGATGAGGAGGACAAGGAGGAGAAAGAGAAACAAGACAACTATACCCTTGGCATCTGGTCTCACCTTAAGATTCATCTCTCATTTCACCGGGCCTCTGGTGAGGAGGACCCAGCAATCTCCAGCAGTATATTTTCTGAGGTATGAGTGTTCTGTCCTGAGCTGTTATCACAGTGCCTTCAGCAGGACAGCTGCAGGAGGGTTTGAGACTCCAAATTTGAACCACATCAAGTTTTCCTAATGTGAGGGGAGGGGTACGCTTTCACATCCTCGCAGGGAGTCCAGTGGATATCAATGGCATCACACACACACACACACACACACACACACACACACACACACACACACCATTTTCCAAGGACAAACACTAATTTTCAGAAGTGGTAGAGTCAAAATCCATTTTTAACATATGCAACATAATTTCAGAGTTGCTTCTTTCCAAGGCGATTCCTTTCATTGACATTTTTATGCAGGGAAGTATCAGTTCTCTTTGTATCCTGAGACCCATCCATTGCATAAGAAATGGGATCCATTCCAGAGCAATCTACCTCTCTGTGGACACCCTTAGGCTCACAAAGACCTGGAAAAAACTTTAGTATTTATGTTTTTTCCCCTCTTTTACTGTTTAGTGCATACCTTCACATCTTTCTGCTGTGGAGATAATAGAAATGCAAAAAGCTGAGAAGGCTAATCTCTCCAAGCTGACTCCTGAGGTTTGAGGAAGGGAGGAGAACTGAGGGAGGTGAAAGGGAAGACAGTTCTTTCACTCACTAAAAACATAGTAGGTTGTTGGAACTGAAAGGGCCTTAAAGATCATTCCAGACCAACTCTTTCAATTACCCAGAGATGGATACTTAGAAAGTCAAAGGGAGTATTTGCTACAATCCTACACAAGGCATTTATAAAACATATTAAAATGACTTTTCTCTGGGGCATCTGGGTGGCTCAGTTGGCTAAGTGTACAACTTGGGCTCAGGTAATGATCTCGCAGTTCGTGGGTTTGAGCCCTGTGTCAGGCTCTGTGCTGACAGCTTGGAGCCTGCTTCAGATTCTGTGTCTCCCTCTCTCTCTGAACTTCCCCCCACTCTCTCAAAAATAAATAAACTTAAAAAAATTTTTTTAATGACTTTCCTCACAAAAACTGGGCTAATAAAGTCTTAAAAATTGAGAAAATAATATATTTTAAAATATTTTATCACTAAATTATGATTTCAACCCCAATCTTTAAAAAAGTTTTATGTAAAAAAATGTGTGTACCATTTTATATATTATGGTTATTAATAAATTTATTAGTTATAGTTGTTTTATTCAGTTGCTTATGATATTTATGTGTTGTACTTGTTATATTGATTTAGTTGTGAGTTTGCTTGTTGCAGAAATCCTTCAGGAATGCTTTACCAGCCCCTAATCAAGAGAGATCTATGAAGTAGGCCTCCCTAAGGCAGGAAGTAAGGGGGAATCCTGTCTAGAGAATTTAAAAACTATCATAAAACTAAGAGTTGATCTACTTTTTATGGTCACCATTGTCTGCAATTCTAAACAATGTCAATGATAAAACTGTCCTCCCTGAAAAAGTCTTTTGTTGGCCTAAGTTCTAAGCAATTGCTGCAGTTATTGTTGAGTTTTAATACATAAGTCAGTTTCAAGTTAGCACATTTTCATTACATTTTCTTCAATAACCATTGTATTCTATATAGAAATGAATCCAGAGAATTCCCCATTATCCAATCTGCCTTTCATACACATGCACTCAGTCCCACATGTTTATTTTAATGTTAAGTCCTCCAGCCCCTGTGGTACTTCATGTCTGCATTTAAAATTTTGATGTATAATAAATAATGATGAAGAAACAGGACTCAGGTTACTTCAGTTCTGCTATTCCGTGTGACCACTTGTTTTTAGTTGTGTGACACTTTTGTTTGCATGCAAATTTTAGTTTATATGCAAAATATTTTATTGACTTTGGATGCTATCGTTATTTAAAATGTTTGTAAATGTTTTTTTAAATTTATTTTTGAGAGACAGAGAGAGACAGCATGAGCAGTGGAGGGTCAGAGAGAGAGGGAGACACAGAATTTGAAGCAGGTTCCAGGCTCTGAGCTGTCAGCACATAGCCCGATGCAGGGCTTGAACCCACAAACCGTGAGATCATGACCTGAGCCAAAGTCAGATGCTCAACTGACTGAGCCACCCAGGCGCTCCTGGATGCTCTCTTTAAAAGAGGAATTTATCTGTTTAACTGTTAATCGCTTTAAAACCAAAAGTGAATCAAGAAAATATCAGTGATATACTTTAGTAGGTACCTAAATAAGTAACTTCTGCTAAAGCTGTGGTTTTATTTAAGTATACTCACTAGTTATGGACATTTTTAACGTAAAATATTATTAGACTATAACCAACAGATGACATTTCAAACCAGTAGATATAAACTACTGAAATGACCAAAGGTATAGCTCTCTCTTGCCAGAGAACATCAAAAGGGTAATATTTGACCTCATTCTCACCAAAGATTAGACACTCACCCTAGAACAATAGATCAAATAGTGCCAATATTCATTACCATTTAGCCATTTCCTCTGATGTTTATCAAGAAGAAAACCTTCAGAAAGTTTTACCAAATATAAGTGAAATTTATGACAAATTCTTCTGGAGAAGATACTTTAGTGGAAATATGTAGCTGTAGAGCTATTTGAAAGCCACTGGAATGGATTCCAAAGAAACTAAGACCTGGAAATTATTGCCATTTGTGGACTGCAAAATGAGATTTCTATAAATTTCCGCTGAACTCAACCTTATGTTTAAGACTTTCCCTAACTTTTGGTATACCTGTTCCTTCATGTGAAGTAAAAATACTTTTTTTAATGTTTTTTATTTTTTTGAGAGACAGACAGAAACAGCGTGATCAGGGGAGGGTCAGAGAGAGAGGGAGACACAGAATCCGAAGCAGACTCCAGGCTCTGAGCTAGCTGTCAGCACAGAGCCTCACGTGGGGCTCAAACCCACGAACGTGAGATCATGACCTGAGCTGAAGCGGGACGCTTAACCGACTGAGCCACCTAGGTGCCCCATGTGAAATAAAAATAAATCAAAAGTGTTTTTTGATTAACTATGAATGAAGATGGATTAAGATATCTGTTAAAATGCTTGTTAAATAGAAGTGTGCAAAGATCAATTTTAACAAAATCATTGATACACTGGCAACTTTTGCAATAAATACCACCATAGGGAGCCACAGCTAGAAGTGAGTAAAATAAAGGAGCCTAAGAGGGATTCTTTAAGAACTCTTAGGAGATAACATTTTAAAGAAACTTGGTTAATTTAACAAAGAATTTGAGAGAGGATGGGTTTTGTGCTGTATTGAGGACTTGGGTCAAAGAAATACTGTTTTGTTAATGTTATCATGCTTCTGTTTTTATCTCAGATTGGTATATCTTGGGACAGCGTCAGTTACAGTTATAAAGTTCTCTTGCTAAAAAAAGATCTAGAGAGAACATCTTAGAAAGCAGAAGGCTACTTCCCGCTATCACGGGATTTGTTAGGGAAAGTGTATACACACTCAGTAGGTAAATCCAATCCTTCTCACATGGGCGTAGAGCCTGCAAAATGCCAAGGGGTTCCCTGTTTCTTAAAAGGCCAGAATTCCTTACGTCTGATTCCAGGCTTTCTCATTATATCCATCATATATATTTTGCTGGTATCTTTGCAAATATTTTCAACATGGTTCTTTGAGAGTAAAGCCCATATAAAGTTAATCTACATGGTGGCATGATCTTAGCAATAATAATAATAATAATAATAATAATAATAATAATATATGGTTGTTTCCAAAAATAATTGATATCAGTTAATATCTTTTTGCAGACTTTTTAAGGAAAATGACTTTGGAGTTGGGAATTTATTAGTAACACTTAGTAAATGTCTTAAATCTTTCTCTCTCTAATTCTCTCTTCGTTTCTTGTATGTTTGGCAGCTACTCTCCAAATCTCTCATATCTTCTCTCTGCAAAGTTCCCCATTTTCTTCCCAAATCCAGGACATGCTAACTTTGGTCCCATCTTCCCTTCCTCTGTCTTACTCCAGAGGTATTCACTTCCGGTATAGCTATTTACTCTGCCTTTACCCCTCAAGTGGCTACAGTGCTCTCCTTATTCAAAACCCCAAATCTGCACAAGATTCTAGGAAGTATGTTGGCCACAAAAGGAAATCTGCTTTACAGACAAAAGGGGAGAAGTGATCTTTATCTGTTCAAGAATCCCCAAAGATTTTCTGTCAAGTATAAACCTGTCTGTGACCAAGTAGTTGATTCAAATTCTGGTGTGACTGAGGAAAGAATCTCCAGTGTTTGAAGACAATGGAAGCTGAATCTAATGGTGATTTACATTTAGCAATCACCAAGAAGGGAGATTTTTACTTTTCTATTTTTGGTGTGTTGTAATTTGTTGTCATTAATACTTTTTTCTTCTTTTAAAGTTTTATTTATTTTTTGAGAGAGAGCAGGAGTGCACAAGCAGGGGAGGGGCAGAGAGAGAGAGGAAGACAGAGAATTCATAGCAGGCTCCAGGTTCTGAGCTGTCAGCTCAGAGCCCTGCACAGGGCTTAAACCCACAAACTGTGAGATCATGACCCGAGCCAAAATCAAGAGTCAAACACTCAACCAAGTAAGCAACCCTGGCACCCCCTCATTAATAATTTTTCAATATGAAGAAGGAAGAATGAAGAATAAAAATACTGTATGCCAGATGTCCAGTTTCCTTATAATTCTATGTCATTCTCTGAGATGCTACATGGTCTGGTGAAAAATCATAGACTTTGGAGCTAGGTATTTATACTTCAGCTTGAATTCCAGATCAATCACTTTCTAGCTGAGTATAACTTATAATGCAACAGTTATTATCAAGAAAGGAAGGAAGAAAAAAGAGTATTGCTTTTTGTAAATGGAGACAATAGCTGCTTTGCAAGATTATTGTGAGGACTAAATGAAGTAATTTTTGGAAAATGCTAAGTATAGCATTATACTTATATTTACATAAGTATATCTATATACCATAATTATATATAATTATATGTATTAATTATTATTACTATTATTGCTTTTTGTTTTATTGGAGTTGGATTGTCTCTGCCTGAATCTCTTCTGTTTCTAATGTTTTAAAGTTAGCCTCAGTACTGTTTTATGATATCTTTACTTAAAAAAAAAATCCAGAATACTCAACAAGTAACAGTAATATGCAAATATCTGAGTAACAAAACTTCTCATATCTCAGTGATTGGTGGCAATAATCAAGAATTCGAATAATCTCTTGTAGGTAACCATATGTGACCTTCACTTTACCTATAATCTGTATATTCCCACCAGCTCCTCCCTAGTCTCCTCTTCATGACCACCAAGGAGAGCTAGAGGACCTTAGAGGAAGCTCAGAATAGTACTGTCTTGATTTTGGCAACATGCATATTGTTTCTGCAGCTAACTCAGCATGCTTGAGATCATTTTAACAGCATAGTGTTATCATGTGGTTTCAGTAGAAAAAGTCCCTATGTAAAAATAGCACCTTCTTCCTCAGCATGTCTGCTCCCTTTAATGAAAATAAGACTTTAGCTTGACTGAGCCAATGCAGCTATCAAGGAGTGAGTTAAAATTTCATCTGCTCCAAACGCTGTTAGCCAAATTCACTAACGATGATACTTCTAACCATTGACAATAAGAAAGACAATGTAGTAAGAGGCATGAATAATATAGGATACTTCATATCTAATACACAATACTTAAATATCAGTTTCCTAGAATGAGCCCTCAGAGAATATGGTCAATGAGAAGCATCACAATTGCTCTACAAGAGTATTTACAGCAGTATACACAAACCAAAAAGAAAAAAAAAGAATCAGTAACTCTCACAAATTCTTATGCAATCCAACTTAAAAAAAGAAAGAAAGAAAAAAGACGAGGATAAATTAATAGAATTCAAGCCATATGGTAAGCTAGTAGGTTGCTGCTTCTTGGAGAATGGGGTTTCATTCATTCTTATCAGCCTGCTCTCTATCACACCATGTTCTATTTTGGCATTGGGAAACTTCTGTATGCATTATTGATATGCAAATAAAACACAGAAAATGTAGTTTTATTTTACGTTTAAGGAAAGACATGATTGTACTTGTAAAAGTTATCCTGAAAAACATAGTTTTAGAATCTATTCTTGGGTCATCAGTGTCCTCTCCTATTATCTTCAGAATCTGTTCAAGCCTGATGACTTGAGTAATTATACTTATAACTAGTTCCCTCAGAAGAGCAATGCCAGAGTCGTAGGCACAGCCACAAACATACTCAGTTTCCCGGCTGGTCTATCAGTAAGAGTTCAATCAAGGAATCTGGCACAGGAAATAACCAGACGTATGCCCATCTTATGAGTACTTTCATTGAGTGAAATTTACTCATAGAACAGAAGAAATGTTTCTAGGAACTTAGTCTGGGCCCTAGAAGTCTCTAAGATCTTTTTTTTAGAGGGAAAAGAGAGAACTGCAATTTTATTTTATAATCCATTTCCCCCCAAAACAGATCTTTAGAAATTTTTTTTCCATGTTTATTTATTTGGGAGGTGGGAGGAGGAGCAGAGAGAGAGGAAGAGAATCCCAAACAGTTTCCACACTGTCAGCACAGAGCCACAAAGCCCAATGCAGGGCTTGCTCTCATTAACTGTGAGATCATGACTGAGCAGAAATCAAGAGTCAGATACTTAACTGACTGAGCCACCCAGGTGCTCCTAAACCAGACCTTTCTCAAGGAAAGATTATTTCTAGTCTGCAAACCCTAAGATACCTTTAGCAGAAACTTTTTGAAAGTCATTTGAGGCTGTCAGACACCTCTTTCATTTTTTACTACAGAGATTTCTATAGCCTTGCTTTCTTTGGTATAGCTTAAACCTTCACTGGGGTATCCGCGGCCGTCTGCAGTGCTGCCTGTGCAGATCCCAGATCTGCATCTGACCAGCCCCTTTATCTACTATTTGAAAGCAATCCTAGAAGTTGTTCACCTCTGTCAGTCAAGACAGACCACAATGCCTTGCACACAGTAGGCATTCAAAAAATGTTAGTTAGCTCCACGCTTCCTCCCTCTGCTATCCCCCGGCCCTTTTACTTGAAGGAAAAATGTAGAATCAAATGACCTATGGGCTGCAAAGGTAATAATTCCCAACACTGTCTTCTTTGTTTGTAGTCAAAATAGATTTCAGAGGAACTATAGATAAAACATTTGGGTGGAAATATTCAGTGGGCCATTTGAAAATTGAACCAAATTTAAGAATAAATTTAGGAACTAACAATATAAATTATGAAATCATCTACCTAGATTTGTAATGAAACTGTAGAAGTGAATAGGTTTACCAAGAGAATGTACAAAAGAGAAAGTGAATACAGGCAAACCCTATTTTTAATCATAGAGGGGAGTGCCTGGGTGGCTCAGTTAGTTGAGCATCCGACTTTGGCTCAGGTCATGATCTCACAATTCGGGAGTTTGAGCCTTGCATTGGGCTCTGTGCTGACAGCTCAGAACCTGGAGCCTGCTTCTCTGATTCTGTCCCTCTCTCTCTGCCTTCCCCCTCTTGTGCTCTCTCTCTCTCTCTCTCTCAAAAATAAATAAAAGTTAAAAAAAAAGACTTTTTAATCATGGAAGGAATAACAGAACTCTGGAAAAAAATTGACAAAGCAGTCAATGAACTAGGAAAAAATTAATATTTACTTGTAACAGAAGCTATAAGAAGTGAGTTTCAAAGAGAATAATTGTGGGAGCACCCGGCTAGCTTAGTCAGTAGAGCATGAAACTGACTTGATCTCAGGATTGTGAGTTAAAGCCCTACTTTGGGTTTAGAGATTACTTAAGATTTTTTTTTAATTAAAAAAAAAGAGTACCTTAACAAAAGATTAATTGTGTTAAAAACTAAAATGTTGGGGCACCTAGGTGGCTCAGTGTGTAAGCATCTGACTTCAGCTCAGGTCATGATCTCACATTTATGGGTTCAAGCCCCATGTTGGGCTCTCTGCTGACAGCTTAGAACCTGGAGCCCACATTCGATTCTGTGTCTCCCTCTCTCTCTGCCCCTCTACTGCTCATACTTTGTCTCTCAATAAATAAAATAACATGTTAAAAAAACACAACAAAAATGTTTAAGGAAGATAGGAAGACATTACTGATGATTAGGAAGCAGCTAATTAACCTAATTACTAGAATAGTTGCTGCAAGAACCATTTTACAAGAGGGATGCCTGGGTGGCTCAGTCTGCCGGAGTCCAGCTCCAGAAGGTCCAGGCTCCCTGAAGGATGAATAGTGTCAGTGAAAGGGAGTGAGAGAGCCTCGAGTTTCTTTCTGATCACCAGGCAGGCATCTCTGCACTGACTAGACATGTCTGTTAGCTTTATTTATTGAAAAAAATGTATGGGGTACAAAACAGGAGTGGCAATTGCCTTAGACAATGATTCCTGATGACAAATTTTTTGGTATGTAAAAATTTCCCGGAACATAGATTGGTTGAAGACTCATGCATAATCTTTATCAACAGTTATTGACTGTAGGTGATTTAGATGCTTATCATATGGGGAAGGAAGGTATTCTCAGCATTCAAGTACAAGGCAATGTTTTTAGCATAGCAAAAGCAAAAGTTGGTTCTTTGTGAGCAGGGGTCAATAGCCTGTTTTCTTGAGGGGAAGTAAAACAGATTTCACAGGAAATGTAATATTTGCTCCAATAAACACAAAAGAAGAAATTCCTATAACAAGTTCCTACTCAAGGTACAATTAGCATATTTTAGGATAAAGGGGGAAGTCACTCCTGATACCAGTCAACAAGGTGCCTTGGGGGTCAGTGCTCAAGCAAAAATAATGCAAGCCTGTCTTACTTCACAAGGATTTTTTTCTCAACTTAGTGAGTTCAGAAAATGGCTTCCAACATCAGTCAGTTGAGCATCTGACTTCAGCTCAGGTCCTGATCTCATGGTTCTTGAATTTGAGCCCCACATCAGGCTCACTGCTGTCAGCGCAGAGCATGCTTCACATCCTGTCTCCCTCTCTCTTCCCCTACCCCACTCATTCTCTCTCTTTCTCTCTCTCTCTCTCTCTGTAAAAAAATAAATAAACATTAAAAAAAAAAGAACCATTTAACAAGAACTGAGAGTTTCCATAGTGTAGTGGTTATCACGTTTGCCTGACAAGAACTGAGAAGTGAATGCAGGGAAAGGAAGTAGAGGTGATGAGAAAAGCTACTCTTCCAAGATGATAGCAGGAAGAAGAGCACTTAATTTGGCTTGTGGTACATTAGCAAACGTAGAGGCTTAAAAATTGTTTGCATAATGGGTTCATTTGTTCTTGTTCACCATGTTAAGAAGCCTGGGTTTTTCTGCTGGAGGATGAGATGACATAGATGGAGACAGCTGGGGCTCCAAATATGTGAGTTAGTCCAGCTCCAAGAGAACTGCCCAGACAAGGAAAATTGTATAGTGAGAAACAAAATGGTAAGAGACAAGTATAGTTGTAAGCAACTATGTTTGGGGATGGTTTGTTACACAGGAGCAACCACATAATACAATAGGATTCCTTCCTTTAGCACTTATTTTCTAACTTAATTCTGAATAATAGGAGACTCTTAGAGTGTCGACATCATCTTAGAAAATAAAGAACAACAAAACTCAGAAATATCAATCATGTTTTATCTGGTGATCAGGCACCAAAAATCATAAGCATCCAGAATACAGTTCTCAACTTAGGTGAACACCAATGTAAAAGATACTCAAACAACAAGGAAATTCTCTGCCATAAAGTCTGTGTAATTTATTTATGTCAGAATCACAGGTCATCTCTAAGCCTTTATATTATAACCTGCTGGTTTATATAGAAAATTCTACAGAAATACGGTGGCATTTTTATAAAGATTGGTGATTTGATTTCCACAACTATTAGTTCATACAAAGGCTACAGATGATATTTTGGGAGCATTCCTGGTTAAAGCAGGAAGACTAGAAACCAGTACATATGTGGGATGTGGGCTGAAGAGCAGAAGCCACCACAGTGGTCATAGGTAGCACTTCTGGGCTCAGGAAAGATTGCAGTAGGACACCATATTTCACCAAACCCTGAGGATATCTTGTTCAGAGCCATTAAGAATACGTTAAATGATGTTCAATATATTCTGTTTAATGAGGCCAAGAATGGAATCCATTTTATTACAATTTCCATAAAATAGCTTAATTTTTACAAAGGTTGGACCTTAAAGGGTGTAAGCTTCAACTCACTGGAAAACTCACTTCTTTGTGACACCTCATTTTCTGACAATACAGATTGGCAAGGTATTAATTTAGACATATTCATTTGGCATTATAATGGACCCTAAGACTATAACATAACAATTATTTCCAGAGACAGAAAGGAAGCATTGTCCAGCAAATGAAAAGTAGAACAGTACTTTGTTCAAATTAGGAAGCTGACATTGATGTGATTGCTTCATGGTTTTTCTTTAAAACGACTGTCAGCATTCTGTGGCCTCCACGGTTTTTAGTTCATGTTTCCCTGATGCTGGATATTACCATTAACCACTTTGCCCTTTTACTTAGCAAGTACTAGACTAGCCCTTGGTCTTTGTTCTGCAATTCAGGTTTCGATCAACCTCCATAAAGAGTCCTTCTTTAGCAAGCCTACATCTTGAACTCCCAATCCTCCTCCATCTTTACTGTTATTTCCTAAACATGGGATAATTACTGTTATCACGGTTATTATCACTAAAAACATTCATTGTGGGCCTACCAATTTCTGTGTGGGACACAATTTGTGCTTCCTCAGTCCTTTTTCCCACCTTGTCTATTATACTATCCACCAGGTCTAATTTTGGAGCCAAATTCTCATACCCAGGGTAAGGCACCCATCCACCTTGTTCTCCAATACAAGGGTCATTGATCTAGCTTTAGGCTTATGGAATACAATATTCTCTAGGTGTTTTAAGTTTCCAAATTTCTCAGTTTTCCTACTTGTTCTAATACCCTCCAAATACTAGCTCTGCTGTCTGGGATTTTGCCTTGGATAAAAGTGTTTTTAAATACAATACGGAATTTATTTTTTAAGTGTATTTATTTTGAGAGGGAGAGAGAGAGAGGCAGAGCGAAAGGGAGAGAAAGAATCCCAAGCAGGCTTCACTCTGTCAGTCCAGAACCTGACTCAAGACTTGAACCCACTGACCATATGAGATCATGACCTCAGCCAAAACCAAGAGTCCAGCACCCAACTGACTGAGCCACCCAGAAGCCCCTGACATACGGGAATATTTTTTAAAAGCACAGACTTTGGTGGGGAGTCTGTCTCTCTCTGCCCATCTCCTGCTCTCTCTCTTTCTCTCTCTCTCAAAATAAATAAACATTAAATAAATAAACATATAAATAAATAAAACCTTTTTTTTTTAAAAGCACAAACTTTAGTGTAAGACTTGAGTTCTTGTCCTGGTTCTGACTCATGCTAGTTATATGACATTTGAAAATTGTTTTATTTCTCCAAGCCTTGGTATATTTATCTTTGTAAGGAAGTCACTGCAGTGATATTAGATAATTCATGTATGTAAAGCACCCAATATGGGTCCTGACACAAAGGAGATATACAATAAACACTGAGCTCTTTCATTTTCTCTTCTCTTTATAATTAATCTAGATTTCATTGAGGCCATTGTCCTTTGGATTTTGCTTCCTTTTAACTAAGGCCATGAATGACAACATTTTCTAATCATCTTTGTGAACTTTCAGCTTCTCACCAAGTACATAGAAATATGGGGAAGTCTAGGTTGACAAAACCTATAAGCTGCTATTTCATTATGAATGGGCTGGTATTTGAGATGATGTCTCCCAGACTTCCTTTCTTTTTTTTTTTT
>NC_043700.1:90693562-90699570 GCF_006229205.1 Suricata suricatta
AAGGCGTCTGGTGGAGTCGATTGGGTTTTCCATGTAGAGTGTCATGTCATCTGTGAAACGACAAAATTGGAATTCCAGCACTATATTAAATAACAGTAGTGAGAGTGAACATCCCTGTCATTTTGCTGATCTCAGGGGGAAAGCTCTCAGGTTTCCACATTGAAAATGATATTAGCTGTGGGTTTTTCATAAATGGCTTTTATAATGTTAAGTAAGCTTCTTCTATCCCGACTTTCTCTAGGTGTTTTTTTTTTGTGTGTGTGTGTGCGTGTGTGTGTGTGTGTGTTTGGTAAGAATGTATGTTGTATTTTGTCAAATGTTTTTTCTGCATCTATGGACAGGATCATGTTTTTTTATCTTCTCTTTTGTTAGTGTGATGTATTATATTGATGGATTTGGGAATATTGATCCAGCCCTGTAACCCAGGAATGAATCCCACTTGTTTATGATAAATAATTCTTTGATGTGCTGCTGAATTTGATTTGTTTGTATCTTGTTGAGTACTTTTGCATCTGTATTCATTAAGGATTCTGGGCTGTAGTTATCTTCTTTTGTGGGGTCTCTGGTTTATGAATCAAAGTGATGTTGGCTTTATAGAATGAGTTTAGAAGTTTCTCCTCTATTTTTATTTTTGTAATAACTTTAGAAGAATGGATGTTAAATCTGCTTTAAATGTCTGGTAGAATTCCTCTGGGAAGCTATCAGGTTCTGGGCTCTTGTTCCTTGGAGGATTTTTGAAAACAGATTTATTGCTTCATTGGTTATGGATCTGTTCATATTTTTTATCTCTTCCCATTTGAATTTTGATAGTGCATGTGTGTTTAGGAATTTGTCCATTTCTTCTAGGTTGCCCAGTTTGTTGGCATATAATTTTTCATAGTAATCTCCGATGATTGCTTGTATTTCTGAGGGATCAGTTATAATAGATTGTTTTTCATTCCTGATTTTGTCTATTTCAGTGTTCTTTTTTTTTTGAGAAGACTGGTTAGAGGTTTATTAATTTTGTTTATTTTTTAAAAGAAAAAAACAAATCTAGGTTTCATTGATCTGTTCAACTGTTTCTTGGATTCTATATTGTTTATTTATTCCCTGACGATTATTATTTATTTTCTTCTGCTGGGCTGGGTTTCTCTTGCTGCTCCCCTTCTAGTTCCCTTAGGTGCTCTGTTAGATTTTGAATTTCTGCTTTTTATATTTTGTTGAAATAGACCTGGTTTGCAATGTAATTTCCTCTTAGCAATGCCTTTGTTGCATCCTAAAGAGTTTGAATTGTCATATTTTCGTTTTCATTTGTTTCCATATATCTTTAATTTCTTATCTAATTTTCTGATTGACCCAATCATTCCTTACTAGGGTGATTTTAACCTACACATTTTTGGAGGATTCCAGACTTTTTCCTGTGATTGATTTCAAGTTTCATAGCATTGTGATCTGAAAGTGTGCATAGTAAGATCTCAATTAATTTGTATTTATGTAGGGCTGTTTTATTAGTCAGTATGTGATGTATCATGCAGAAAATGCTATGTACACTCAAGAAGCAAGCGTATTTCCTAGCTTCAGGATGCAGAGTTTTAAATACGTTTATTAATTCCGTATGTTCCAATGGGCCGTTCAGCTCCATTATTTCTTTAGTGATTTTCTTTTCATTTTCTTTACTTTTCTTTTTTATTTAAATAGTTTATTACCAAGTTGGTTTTCATATAATACCCAGTGCTCTTCCCCCTAAGTGTCCCTCACCACGACAATCACCCCCTTCCACTTCCCCCTTCCCCCTCAGCCCTCAGTTTGTTCTCAGCATTCAAAAGTTTCTCATGATTTGCCTCACACCCTCTACCCAACACTTTCCCTCCCATTTCCCATTCCCATGGTCCACTATTAGGTTTCTCATGCTACACCTATGAGAGAAAACGTATGGTATCTGTCTTTCTCTGCCTGACTTATTTCGCTTAGCATGTCTCCCTCTAGGTCCATCCATTTTGCTACAAATGGCCAAATGTCATATTTTCTCATTGCCACGTAGTATTCCACTGTATGTATAAATAGCACATCTTCTTGATCCATTCATCAACTGATGGACATTTAGGCTCTTTCCATGTTTTGGCAATTGTTAAAAGTGCGGTTATGAACATTGGGGTGCATATGCCCCTATGCATCAGCACTTCTGTGTCAGTTGGGTAGATCCCCAACAGTGCTATTCCTGGGTCATAGGGGAGTTCTATTGTTAATATTTTGAGGAACCTTAAACTGTTTTCCAGAGTGTCTGCACAAGTTTACATTCTCACCAACAGTTTAGGAGGGTGCCCGTTTCTCCACATCCTACCCAGCATCTATAGTCTCCTGATTTGTTCATTTTAGCCACTCTGACTGGTGTGAGGTGGTATCTCAGTGTGGTTTTGATTTGTATTTCCCTGATGATGAGTGATGGTGAACATCGTTTCATGTGCCAGTTCACCATCTGGATGTCCTCTTTGGAGAAGTGTCTTTTCAGGTCCTCTGCCCATTTCTTCACTGGACTATTCATTTTTCAGGCATGGAGTTTAGTGAGTTCCTTGTAGATTTTGGATACTAGCTATTTATCTGATATGCCATTTTCCACTATCTTTTCCCATTTGTCGGTTGCCTATCAAGTTTTTTTTTTCCTTTGTAGTGCAGAAGCTTTTTATCTTTTGAGTTCCCAACAGTCCATTTTTGTTCTTGATTCTCTTGCCTTTGGGCATGAGTCGAGAAGCAAATTTCTGTGGTTTAGGTCAAGGAGCCCATTTCCTGCTTTCTCCTCTAGGGTTTTTATTATTTCCTGTCTCACATTCAGGTCCTTTATCCTTTTTCAGTTTGTTATTGTGAATGGTGTAAGAAAATGGTCTGCTTTCATTCTTATACATGTTGCTGTCCGGCTCTCCCAACACCACCTGTTGAAGAGGCTGTCTTTTTCCATTGGATACTCTTTCTTGTTTTGTCAAAGATTAATTGGCCATCTATTTGTGGGTCCAACTCTGGGTTACCTATTCTATTCCATTCATACATGTGTTTGTTTTTGTGCCAGTATGGCGCTGTCTTGGTAATGACAGCTTTGTAGTAGAGGTTAATGTTTGGGATTGTGATGTCTCCAATTTTGGTTTTCTTCTTCAATATTACTTTGGCTATCTAGGTTTTTGTGGTTCCATGTGAATTTTAAGATAGTTTGCTCTGGCTTTGAGGAAAATGCTGGTGCAACATTGATGGGGACTGCAATGAATGTGTAAATTTCTTTGGGTAATAATTACATTTTCACGAAGATTATTCTTCCAATCCATGAGCTCGGAGTGTTTTCCCATTTCTTTGTGTCTTCTTCTATTTCCTTCATAAATCTTCAATAATTTTCATCATACAAGTCTTTTACATCTTTGGTTAGGATTATTCTTAGGGATTTGATGGTGTTTTGTACAATTGTGAATGGAATCCATTTTTTCATTCTCTTTCTGTTGCTTCATTTTTGGTGTAAAAGAATGCAACCGATTTCTATACATTGATTTTATAGCCTGTGACTTTACTGAATTCATGGATAAGTGCAAGAAGGCTTCTGGTGGAGTCGGTTGGGTTTTCCATGTAGAGTTTGGAGTCATCTGAGAAAAGTGAAAGTTTGACTTAATTGCTGATTCTGATGCCTTTTATTTCCTTTTGTTGTCTGATTGCTAATACTAGGACTTTCAGCACTATGTTAAACAACAGTGGTCAGTGTAAACATCCCTTTCGTGCCCTGATTTCAGGGGAAATTCCTCAGTTTTTCCCCATTGAGGATAGCATTAGCAGTGGGATTTTCATAAATGGATTTTATAATGTTTAGGTAAGTTCCTTCTATTCCGATCAGGTCCATTGTTTCTTTAGTGACTTTTTTGTCTGGTTGACCCATCCATTGTTGTAAGTGGAGTATTAAAGGCCCGTGCAATTAGCACGTTCTCATTGATAAGATTGTTTCTTTTTGCGATTACTTGTTTTGGGTGCTCCAGAATTCAGTGCATAGATGTTTATAATTGTTAGCTCTTCCTGATGGAGAAACCCTGTAATTATTATATAACGCCTTTCTTCATCTTTTGTTACTGTTTTTACTTTAAAGTCCAGTTTTTTTTTTTTAATTTATTTTTGAGAGACAAAGACAGCGCGAGCAGCGGAGGGTCAGAGAGAGAGGGAGACACAGAATCCAAAGCAGGCTCCCGGCTCTGAGCTAGCTGTCAGCACAGAGCCCGACATGGGCTCAAACGCACGAACTGTGATATTATGACCTGAGCTGAGGCCAAACACTTAACCGATTGAGCAACCCATGTCCCCTCAAGCTCAGTGATTAATTTTATGACAATCCTTTTAAATTCTTGTTCAGGTACTTTGCTTGTGTTTGTTTTGAGCTATTCTGTTAATTGTGATTTCTTCCTTGGGTTTCTTTAAAGGGGATTTCATTTGTTTTGTCATTTTGGCTAGTTTTCTCTCTCTTGTTAGTTTTAAAAACTAGTTCTGATCTTCGTCTATTAGTATTTCTCTATTAAAGGAGGCTCTTTGACTGTCTAGGGTCTGTCCTTTCAGGAGATGTTCTTTTAATGGTGTCTTTCGGTTTCTTTTGTTATGCCTCTGATTAATTCATTTCTCTACTCAGCGATATTTGGGCATTTCCACTATGTGTGCTTTGGGTTCTTTCTTGAGGTAGCCCTGAAAAGGAAAACAGGAGACAATCACACAAATATACTGGTTGAACAAGTAAAAAAGCAAACCAATAGGGGAAAGAAAAAAAAAAGGAAAAGGAAAGAAAAGAGAGGACCAGAAAGGAAAAAAACAAACAAAAAAAAAGGTAGTGTGGGGACAGGGACAGAGACAGAGATAAAGGATAGTCTGAGAGCAAAAAATCTGTAGAGGGGGGAGATAAGAATGAGATAAAGGAAAATATCTATATGGTAAGAGTTGATCTAGGCACAGCAGTACATGAATGTTGGTCTTTCCCACGCTCCAAGGTGAAAGGGAGAAAAGACGGAAGTAGGAAACGAGAAGAGAAAATAAGGGAAAAATTAAAAAGTAAAAATAGTAAGGAAAGAAAGAAGAAACAATTAAAAATAATAAGCAAAAACATAGCAGCTCTCCAGAGCTGATGGGCATGGCTTGGTTTAGGTACTTCAGGTCTCAGGGGCTGCTCTCTGAGGCCCTGCCTTTGTGGGTGTGGGGAGAAGAATGGCGGTGCCCCAAGCCCCCCTCAGACCATGCTTTACCAGCCACTCTCTTGAGTCCAACCTCCTTGTTCTGTGGGCGGGTCAAATTATTTCAGTTCTCTCTGTTCCACCAGGTTTCTAAGTCCTAGCCCACACACTTTGCTGCTGACCCCACAGTTAAAATGATGTCTGGCAGGTGGGCAGATTTCTGGCCTGGATTGAATAGGAGGATTGCAGAGCCAGTTCTTCCCCTGGTTCCACCTGAAGACAGCAAGCTGCCAGGCCCAAGGGGGAGCAAGCCTGCTGAAGGGGATGGATTTTTATCTCCATGCCCAGTGGCTCTCAGTCCCAGACGAGGTCTCCCCTCTCTAGAGATTACACTATGGGTGATTAGTCTCTACTTCTCTTACCCTGGTGTCTCTGCCGCCCTGCAAAGAGGTCCTGAGCACCGCTCTCCATGGTTCTGTGTGCCTCTGGACACTCGACTTTCTGTGGGTACAGCACCAAGCTTCTGGGTGCTTTCTCTCCCAGCTCCAGTTTGGGTTTGCACTCCCTTCTCTAAGGACTCTGGTCCCAGTTCGCACTCACTTAGGAATCAATGAGGCTGTTGTCAATAAGTGGTCTGTGCACGCACCTCTATTCTTGGAGATCAGAAAGCTGTGGCTTTAATTCTTCTCAGTTTTAATAATTGCAGGGGGGTGGAAGTAATGGGGCTTTTTACTTCTCTGCCATCTTGCTCACTTCTTTAGTGTTTTTCTGTCTGGTTGAACTATCCATTAATGTAATTGGAGTATTAAATGCCCCTGCAATTAGCACCTTATTATCAATAAGAATGTTTCTGTT
>NC_043700.1:90699670-90740452 GCF_006229205.1 Suricata suricatta
GTCCAGGGCCTGCCATTTCAGGAGATATTCTCTTAATGATATCTCTCAGTTTCTCTTGTTGTGCCTGTGAGTATTTTATTTCCCTACTCTTCAATATTTGGGACTCGCCTTCTTGCCCACTTTGACTTGTTTCTTGGTGTAGTCCTATGAAGGAAAACAGACTGACAAACACTGAGGGAACAGAAGCACACATACACACAGACAAATCAAACAAAGAAACACATTACAGGGGGGAAAGAAAAGAAAGAAAATGGGAGGGAAAGAGACGAAAAGAAGAGAAGAAGAGAAAATAAAAAGAAAAGAGAAAGAAGAAAAGACAAAAAAATATATATAAAAGGGGGTCGGAGACAACAAAGGACAGTAGACCATTTAAAATTGTATGACCAGTTTAGGGGAGAGGTAAGGATGAGATACAGGAGAATATATCTGGGTTGCAAGAAGGTGAAAAAGTAAGGGAGAAAGGAGAACGGAATATAAAGAGTAAAATTTAAAGGAACTGAGTAAAGAAAAAGGAAAAAAAGTAATAATGACAAAGAAAAAATTTTATATATTAAAAAAACAAACAAACAATAAAACAACAAAACAAAAGAAAACAAAACACAAAACAAAACAAAAAACAAAAACGGGAAAAAAAAAAGCAGTAGCTCCCCCTGGTGGATAGGCTTGGTTTGATGTGGTAGGTCTTGGAGTCTGTTCTCAGAAGCTCCGCCCCTGCCTGAGGCGAAATGAGCAGCAGGAGGTGAAGTGGGCACCTTCACAGACTCAATTGCGGAGTCCCCACCCCCAGTCAGGATCGCGATTGCAATGGGGGAAAGGAAAAAAACAAAAAGCAAAAAACCGAGTCTATTCCTTCTCTTGCACCATCCCGGTTCGGGATTCCGGCTACCCAGCAGTTATCTATGGAGTGGGTTTCTGTCTCCAAGCGCAGCCAAGCGTTCTATATCTCTTCCCCAGAAACAGTTCTATGAGCATGTTCCGACTCTGTCTCTTCCCTTTGTCTCTCGGGCGCCGCGCGCTTGTGCCACGTTGGGCTGGAGATCTTACCTCCCCTGCCCGTCCCGGGCTGGCCCGTTTTCAGATCTCCCCCATTCGCCCCCACTCACTCAGGTATCCTTGAGGTTCTATTCTTTCTGGAGTTCGTATTTTCTCCTTCCACTCTCGCAGATGAGCATAATATCCTTCTCAGTTCGATAAATGGTGCGGACGGAGTTTACAGAGCTCTCTTCCTCTCCGCCATCTTGGCTCCACCTCCTCAGATCATATGTTTCTTATCCTTTCTTTTGTTAATATGAGGTATCACAGTGATTGATTTATGAATATTAAATGATCCCTGTACCCCAGGAATAAATCCCACTTGATCGTGTTAAATAACTTTTTGTTGGTAATGTTTGTTTTGATATGCTAATTATCTTGTTGAGAATTTTTGCGTTTATATTCCCTAGGCATATTGGCCTATAGTTCTCTTTTATAGTGGAGTCTTTGTCTGGTTTTGTAGTCAAGGTAATGCTAGCCTGGTAGAATTATTTCAGAAGTTTTACTTACATTTGTGGTTTTTGGAGCAGTTTGAGAAGAAGAGGTATTAACTCTTCTTTAAATGTGTGATAGAATTTCTTGGGAAGTCATATGGCTCTGGACTTTTGTTTGTTGGAAGATTCTTGGTTATGATGCAATTTATTTGCTGATTATCAGACTGTTTATGTTTTCTATTTCTTTCTTCTCCAATTTTTGTAGTTTATATGTTTCTAGCAATTTATCCATTTCTTCCAGATAGTCCAATTAGTGAACAAATTTTTTCTCATAATATTCTCTTATAATTATTTGAATTTCTATGGTGCTAGTTATGATATCCTCTCTTTCATTCATGATTTTGTTTATTTAATTTCTTTCTCTTTTCATTTTGATAAGTCTGGTTAGGCATTTATCGATTTTATCAATTCTTTCAAAGAACCAATTCTTGGTTTTGTCGACTTGTCTTACTGTTTGTTTCATTTCTATTACTTCAACTTCTAAGGAATTAGACCCAAATGGAAAATCTTTCCTTGTATTAGATTGAAACTGATAACGTTTTACCTGAGGACCTGAGTAGAAGTTCCCAGAGTTACCCTATTACCTTTAGCTCATTATAATACTATGATCTCCTCCAATGGGTGGAATTTTCCACCATATTTTTGAATATACAATGTATACACTAGCACGCTGACATGCTAGACATGGGCAGTTGAACTGAAGTGCCTAAGTAACAAAAAATATGTAAGTTACTTAATGTCTCAAGCTCCTTGCCCCTGTCTCCCTACCACACTGAATTAAAGCTTCCTGCACTAAGTAAAAGGGGAGAGAGTGCTTTGAGAGCTATCTCCCTGCCTCCTTACTTGTAACAAATAACAAAAATTCTTTGTGTGCAACACTTCTTTGGGTTATGTTCAATTTAATTCATCTCAAGTGACAAACTCTTTAAGTTCAGTTACAAAGGCATGCAGGTAATACTGTTAAAAAAACAGGATGTTCAGATAACAGTCCAGTTTTATCTGAGTGTGAAGTATTGAGTGGAGAGAAAACTGTAACGGTAAGTTAAGACAATTGTATGAGGCTATGTTGGTCCAAAAAAAGTTTACTTAATATTCAGTAAGAAACCACTACTTTTTTAAAGGAGGGGAATGATGCAATGAAGCTATACCTTGAGAAGTTTAGTCTTGAATAGGTTTTAGTCTAAGGCAATTTCTCTCTGTCCTCATGATTTGTTAATCCACTGTGGACTGCAACGTGGATCATAAATTCATTTTGCAGTGTTAGGAGATGTTGTTCTTTAGTTCATGACACTATTGCTATCATATAATTTGAATAAGACATATCAGTATTTCTTATCCTAGTCTCCCACTGGAAAGAGTAGCAAACATATCTCTAAAGGTTCATTGGAAATAGGATGAAAAGAAGTGCTTAGAGAGATATAGGTGGACCAATTAGCTGACCTCGGGTCTCTGAAAAAGTCCTCAAAACTGGAAAAGTGTGCCTTTTTTTGGGTCCTCAAATAGCTGGAACATGTGTTTTTTTAAGACATTAGAGTCAGTGGGGAAAAAGATGGAACCTCAGGTGAGTTCCGTCTAGAGAACAAATGTGCTAGATGTTCTATATGAGCCTGAAACCATGTGTCCAAGTCAGTGAAAGAAGTGATACCACCATCCCCACCCAATGGAAAAAAAAGAAAAAAATCTTGGCTAATAAGGATAGCTGCAGGAAACTTTCTGGACCAAGTCAATGAGGGAGTTTTTCAAATTGCATAAAACCCCACTGACATCCCACAACACTGGGGAAGAGGAATATGAGAGCTGTATTAAATCTTTTACATGGCCCCCATAAATGGGACTTCAGTTCTGATTTAATTTGGTTTACAAAATAATGGGTTATTTCCTATATCCAGTGTTTGTGAAAGAGTAAAATTAATATTTGATGCACTAGCAAGAAAGAGTCTCTGGCTTTGATCTAGAAAAAATAATTTTTAACAGGTGGCATTAAGTTCTTTAAGAAACAGCACATTAGTATATGGCTATGATAGTATCTTACACTGGTATTTACATGCTTTGCAGAGTAAAATGAGCACATTTTGTGTAACAACAAGACAACAAGTTTTGATAATTCCATTCTCACAATCGAAAATATCTATAACCAATATTTAGCTTTCTTTTTTATTGAAGTGTAATTGACATACAATATTACATTAGTTTCAGATGTACAACATAATGACTCAACAGTTGTGCACATTGTGGAATGATCTAGATTTCTGACAGAAGAAACAGATATAGGATTAGGACTCATTGACTAGTTCTTAAACATGTCAGAAGAAACTATAAATTATCCTTGACTCATCCTACATAAGAAAAAAACTATAAATTTCCAGTGAATTTCCACATATTCCCACTCCTTCCATACTTACATTCAGTGACCACAACTAAAGACAAACATGCACATGCACACACACACACACACACACACACACACACACACACTCTACAGGCACACACATTTTAGAGTATTCTTATCTCCCATACTTAATGGGGAAATTGCTATCCTATCATTTCAGCTTTAGTAAGAGGCCAATCATTAGCTTAGCCCTACAGCATCCTTAGGCTCCTTGGTTAATGAAAATTATCATCAAGTCTATAACTATGGGTAGAAATTGAAAAGCTTTGGGTCAACAGTTGTAGCACAGTTTAAAAACTACTTTTGGGTACCAAATAACTAGATTGGCCTGAGAAACATCTAGAAGTCTACAGTATTCTCTGATATATACAAAATAATACGTTGCTTACATAAAGAATGCCTTCTCTCTTACTTCTCACTTTTCTCCCTCTATATGCTCTCTTAAAAAATCTCCCATTTTATTTCTCTGTGTATCCTACGAAGTCCCAAATGAAAACCCTTGTCCCAGATTATATATTCACCACAGCCAGTACTCTCCATAGCCTATTACAATAAATCAATGCAACAATGTCACTCCTCAGTCTCTTTGTGCATAAAATAAAATGATGCCATCTGTGAGACAAAGCAATGTAGGGTAATGAGTCATCTCCAACTCCTATAAAATAGCCGAGTCAGTCTGTGCATAGAGAGAAAATGATAAAAAGATGGAAATCAAAAAACTTTGCACTAGTGATTCCTTTGTTAATTTATAGAAATGTGAATTTTTTTAAGCTGATACAAGCAAAACAACTGATAAACCTGCTATGCACATATGCACTTTTATTATACTTCTAAACACACACACCTGCATTTTTATGATAGGGTTTGCCTGAGGCCATCAGAGCAGTAGGGCCAAGAATATATTACCAAACCTAAAAGAAATATCATCAGGCAACTTCAGTCAGCATTTAAACAATTAACAGCTCTTTGAGAAGACTCTTAATTTTTCAAGAGCCTATCTTTTCCTTGACCAATTATTAAAAATTTTTTAAATTTGTTATGTATTTTTGAGAGAGAGAGAGACAGCTTGATCAAGGGAAGGTATGAGAGAGAGGGAGACACAGAATCCGAAAACAGGCTCCAGGCTCTGAGGTAGCTGTCAGCACAGAGCCCGATGTGGGGCTGGAACCAACGAACCACAAGATCATGAACCACAAGATCATGACCTGAGCCAAAATTAGATGCTCAACTGACTGATCCACCCAGGTGCCCCTTCTTGACCAATTTTAAGCTGGCTAAGGAATTGAGGTCTCCACAATGAGGGTCAAGAAAGTGTTGAAAATCGTGTCAATCTCTGACTCAGAGTTATCTTTAGCATACTTACTGCACTATAATCATCTACTGAGTTATCCATATTTATTATGGCAAGCCAACAAAAAATAAATCTACCTTTCTAAGTCCTTTTCACAGTCTTATTTCTGTAATATCCTTTTCTCATTCTGTGGCATAACTTAAAAATACTGAATGTATGCAGACATATTTTAGGCTCTGGAAAGGGTTTTAGTAGAAGCAGTATTAGTAATAAAACTGAGAAGCAAAGGGCTGTTAAACCAATACACTGCATCCTTATTAAAAGCAGTTAAATCCCTCCCACCAAACAGAAAGGTAATAATAGTGGGATAATCTCTAACCCATCACCAAAATCAAAATCAAGTTTAGATTTAGAAACATTACAGTGTGCCCAATATATTCACTGAAGATACTTGAGATTTATTTGCCATTTTATTTGTTTATGATAGTTTATTGTCAAATTGGTTTCCATATAACACCGAGTGCTTCTCCCCACAAGTGACCCTCCTCCATGACCCTGACCTCCTTCCCCCTTCAGCCTTTGGTTCCTTTTCAGTATTCAATACTCTCTCATGATTTGTGTCCCTCTCACCCCAACTCTCTTTCACCCTTCCCCTCCCTATGGCCCTTTGTTATGTTTCTCCTGTTAGACCTATGACAGATACTATATGTTTGCACTCATAGGTCTATTTGCCATTTTAGAGACTTGCTTCCAAATATATATTAAAGAGTCAAATCAAATTTGCTTATTTTGTAAATAAAATCTCTTTAAAGAAAACTTTTATTTATATATCTTTAATTCAACTTAAAATACATACTTTGAAAATGAACATATAATTAAAAAGAGTGGAAATAGATAATAATTAAGGTAAAGAGGTTTTGTGATTCTGCACTATTGGCTCAGAGAGAAGAGGGGCAAGTTTGCAGAGAAGTAGGGAGCTCCGTAATTTTTGCCTGCTCGTATCTATCAAACTAAGAAGGACTGAAGCCACAATACTCTGATATAGAATGGGAGGAAAACACAGAGAATCCACAAAGAAGACAGCCTCATGTGTGCCTGAGTGAGTGCAAACTGAGAAAACAAAAACAGGCGAGGACCCAGAAGCTTGGGGAGAAGGGACACCCCCCAGCCCCACCAGCACAGAGTCTTGGAGAGCCTACAGAGCTGCAGAGAGCACACAGAACCGTGGAGGAAACAGGGAAAGAGAAAGAGAAGCTCTAAACACTCATATAGCTGTCTCTAGAAAATAGAAAAACCTTGGACTGGGACAGAGAAGGATCCTAGCATCCCATCTATAACCACTGGGTGCTGGGAGAGAAATCCTTCCCCTTCAGCTGGAACATTTTTCTTGGGGTTGGAGCAAGTATTCCAGGAGAAGCCAGGAGAAAACTGCTCAATCCAGCTAGGAAGTCGCCCTCCTGCAAGAATACATCTCGGGTGGTAGCATTAAACTGCACGGACTAGGCTTTGGAAATGAGGCGGGGCTTGGAAAATACAACTTGGCCCTCCCACAGCACAGGGAGATCGGACCCAAAAGGATAGCTTACAACACTTCAGTAGAGAAAGGATTGGGCCACTGCCATTTCCCGCCTCATAAACACCAAGACAGAGCCTGGGGAGGAGCTAGTAGGACCTGCAGTGGAGGCAAGACTGACCTACATCATACAACTCCCTTCTGCACTAGAAAGCTTCCTTTGTTTGCGTTTTTTTTCTTTTTTCTTTTTCCTTTTCTTCTTCCTTCGCCCCCCCCCCCCTCAGCTCAGAAAAGACAAACATTGATGCACTGCCATGATTAGATCAATTCTCGCTAATCAGGTACATTTTTCATCATCTCATTCTTATTTCTCCCCTCAGCTGGTTTTACACTTTTAGACTGTTCTTTATCTTTTATTGTTTTCGTCCCCCTTCCTTTCTTTTCTCTTCTTTTCTTTTCATTTCATTTTGTTTTGTTTCATTTATTTTTTTTCTTTCTCAGTTAAAGTTTGCTTGTTAGACTTGTCTGTAGGTTTGCGTGCTGTTGCTCCTTGTGTGTTTGTTTTCCTTTACAGGGCTACCTAAAGAAAGAGGCCAATGTACAAATGGTGGAGAGACCCAAATATCACTGAGTAGGGAAATAAAATAAGGAAACGCACAAGAGAAACTGAGAAACACCATTAAGAGAAAACTTCCTGAATGGAAAGGCCCTGACAGTCAATGAAACTCCTTTAATACAGCAATACTAACAGGTTCAGAGTGCATAATGAGCTTTTAAAACTAACAAGAGATAGAAAGCTAGCCAAAATGACAAAATGAAAGAACTATACTCTAAAGAAATTCAAGGAAGAAGTCACAGCCACAGAATTGCTCAGAAAAGATATAAGCAACATAACTGGGCACTAATTTAGAAAAATCTTCATAAAATGACCTCTGGGCTTGGGAAAAGCATAGAAGTCATCAGAAAAGCTATTGATAACAAAGACTAGAGACCTTTCAAACAGCTATGAGGAGATAAAAAATGCTTTAAATGAGGTGCATAATAAAATGGAGGTGGCCATTTCACGGTTTGAAGAGGCAAAGAGGAGAATAGGTGAATTAGAAGACACAGTTATAGCAAGAGAGGAAGCAGAGAAAAAGAGAGACAATTGATCCAGGAGCATGAAAGGAGAATTCGAGACCTGAGTGATACAATCAAACGGAACAATATCCATATCATAGGAATTCTTGAAGAAAAAGAAAGAGAAAAAGATAGTGAAGGGGTGCTGGATCAAATTATAGCCTAGAACTTCCCCAATCTGGGGAAGGAAATAGACATTGAAATGCAAGAGGCACAGAGAACTCCTCTCAGATGTAACTTGAATCGACCTGTGGCATGAAAATCATAGTGAAACTGGCAAAATATAAGGATAAAGAGAGAATTCTGAAAGCAGCTAGGGATAAAAGAGCCCTAACATATGAAGGGAAACCTATCAGAGAGGTTACAGATCTATCTACCAAAAGTTGGCAGGCCAGGAAGGAATGGCAGGAAACCGTCAATATGACGAAAAGATAAAATATGCAGCCAAGAATCCTTTATCCAACGAGCCTGTCATTCAAAATAGGAGAGAAAATGGTTTTTTCAAAAAACAAAAATATTGAGAGAAATAACCACCAAAAACCAACCCTCCAAGAAATCATAAGAGGGACTCTATGAGGTAAATGTTTTAAGGGATACAAAGTAACAGAGGCACTACTAGAAACATGAAGGCTACAGAGAACACCATGACACTAAACCCATATTTTTCAATAATAACACTGAATGTAAATGGACTGAAAATGAAGTAGAATAGAGAACCCAGTAGTTGACTCAAAAATGTATGACCAATTAATCTTTGACGAAGCAAAAAAGTGTATCAAATGGAAAAGAAGGCAGCCTCTTTAACAGGTGTTGCTGGGAGAAATGGACAGCAACATGCAGAGGAATGAAACTAGACCACGTTCTTACACCATACACAAAAATAAACTCAAAATGGATGAAGGACCTGAATGTGAGACAGGAAACCATCAAAATCCTCGAGAAGAAAGCAGAAAACAGCCTTCTTGACCTCCACTGCAGCAATTTCCTACTCAACACATCCCCAAAGGCAAGGGAAATTAAAGAAAAAGTGAAATATTGGGACTTTTTGAAGATAAAAACCTTCTGCACTGCAAAGGAAACAATCAAGAAAACTAATAGACAACCGACAGAATGGGAAAAGATAGTTGCAAATGACATATCAGATAAAGGGCTAATATCCAAAAACTACAAGGAACTCACAAAATCCACACCCGAAAAATAAATAATCTAGTGAAGAAATGGGCAGAAGACATGAATAGACACTTCTCCAAAGAGGCCATCCAGATGGCCAACAGGCACATGAAACGATGCTCAGTGTCACTCATCATCAGGGAAAAACAAATCAAAACCACACTGAGATACCACCTCACACCAGTCAGAGTGGCAAAAATAAACAAATCAAGAGTCTATAGATGCTGACAATGGTGTGGAGAAATGGGCACCCTCCTACACTGTTGGTGGGAATGTAAATTGCTGCAGACACTCTAGAAACCAGTATGGAGGTTTCTCAAATTACTATCAATAGAACTCCCCTATGGCCCAGCAATAGCACTTCTAGGGATTTACCAAAGGGATACAGAAGTGATGATGTATACGGGCACATGTACCCCAATGTTCATAGCAACGCTGTCAACAATAGCCAAATCATGGAAAGACCCTAAATATCCATCACCTGATCAATGGATCAAGAAGACATGGTATATATACATATAATGGAATATTACATGGCAATGAGCAAGAATGGAATATGGTCATTTGTAGCATGGTGGATGGACCTGAGGGTGTCATGCTAAGCGACATAAGTCAGGTGGAGAAGGACAGATACCATGTGTTTGCACTCATAGTTCTAACAGGAGAACAGGAGAAACCTAACGAAGGACATGGGGAGAGGAAGGGGGAAAGAGAGTTGGGGAGAGAGAGGGACGCAAAACCTGAGAGACTATTGAATACTGCCATTGTGTTCTCCATAGAATTCATGTTTATAGTGGTGTCTCTGGCAGCTTTTATTCTTTGCACTATTTCCCCTCATATAGTCCTTCTTAGGATTTCTTGTAGGGCTGGTTTGGTGGTCATGAATTGTTTCAACTTTTGTTTATTTGGGAATAAGTTTATCTCTCCTTCTATATTGAATGACAAGCTTCCTGGATAAGGGATCTTTGGCTCCATGTTATTTCTGTTCATCATTTTGAACATTTCCTGACATTCCTTCCTGGCCTGCCAAGTTTCATTAGATAGGTCTGCAACCACTCTGATAGGTTTCCTTTGTACATGAGGGCCCTTTTCTCCCTAGCTACTTTCAAAATTCTCTCTTTATCTTTTACTTTTTCCAGTTTCACTATGATATGTTGTATCAAGGTTGATTCAAATTACATCTTAAAGGGGTTCTTTGTGTCTCTTGAATTTGAATGTCTGTTTCTTTTCCCATGTTTGGGAAATTCTCAGTTATAATTTGGTCTTTTACCCTTCAGGACCTTTCTCTCTGTCTTCCTCCTCAGGAATTCCTATGATACGGATGTTGTTCTATTTGCTTGTATCACTCAAGTCTCGAGTTCTTCTTTCCTGCTGCTGGATCAATTTCTCTCTCTTTTTTTCAGCTTCTTCTTTTGCTATGATTATATTTTCTAATTCACCTATTCTCTATGCCTCGTCAATCCTGGAGGCGACTGCCTCCATTTTGTTATTCACCTCACTTATAGCCTTTTTTTTTTCTCATCACACCTATTTTCAAAGGTCAAGTCATTGTATCAGTTGCTTCTTCGATGCTTTTTTCTCAAGCCCAGCGATTAATTTTATGAAAAGTTTTTAAAATTCTTGATCAGGTATGTTGTCTACATCTTCCTTGAACAGTTCTGTAGCTTTGACTTCTTCCTGGCGGTTCTTCAGGGGAGAGTTCCTTCGTTTTGTCATTTTTGCTAGTTTTCTGTCCATTGTGTGTTTTAAAAGATTCATTGTGCTCTGTGCACCTGTTAATATTGCTATGTTAAAGGAGGCTTATTGACTGTCCAGGGCCTGTCATTTCAGAAAATATTCTTTTAATGGTGTCTCTCAGTTTCTCTTGTTGTGCCTTGAATATTTTATTTCCCTACTCATTGATATTTGGGACTCTCCATCATCCACACTTTGACTTGTTTCTTGGTATAGCCCTAAGAAGGAAAACAGACAGACAAACACAGAGGGAACAGAATCAAACAAACGCACAGACAAATCAAACAAACACATTAAAAGGCCAAAGGAAAAAAAGAAAATGAAGAGGAAAGAGATGAAAAGAAGAGAAGAAAAAAAATAATAAAGGGGGTCAGAGACAACAAAGGAAAATGGGCAGTCTAAAAGTGTATGACCAGTTGAGGGGAGATATAAGGATGTGATACAGGAGAATATACCTGAATTGCAACACAGAAAAAAAAAGACGGAAAAAGGAGAAAGGAAAATAAGGAGTAAAAATTAAAAAAAAAAATTTAAATAAAAAAGGTAATAATAATAAAAAATAAGTACAAAATAAAACAAGGAAAAAAGAAGATAAAAAGAAAAAAAGCAGCAGCTTCCCCTTGTGGACAGGTGTGGTTTGGTGTGGTAGGTCTCAGAGGCTGCTTCAGAGGCTCAGCCTTGGTGGCTGCAGAAAGTAGGATGGCAGCACACCAAGCTCCGCTGGAACTAAGCACTGTAGGTCACCCTAATGAGCCTGATCTCCTTGTGCCACAATTGAGCCAAGTTGTATTTTCCAAACCTGCTTCGATTCAGAGTCCTCCTCCATGCACTTTTTTTTCCATAATATTTTATTGTCATATTGTCTTCCATACAACACCCAGTGCTCTTCCCCTTAAGTGCTCTCCACCATCACCACCACCACTCTTCCCCCAACCTCCCTCCCCCCCAACCCTCAGTTCATTCTCAGCATTCAATAGTCTCTCAAGTTTTGCATCCCTCTCTCTCCCCAACTCTCTCTCTCTCCTCCGTTTCCCCTGGTTCTCCATTAGGTCTCTCCTGTTTTCCTGCTAGACCTATGAGTGCAAACATATGGTTTCTGTCCTTCTCTGCCTGGCTTACTTCACTCAGCACGACACCCACAAGGTCCATCCACTTTCCTACGAAGGGCCATATGTCATTCCCTCTCATTGCCATGTAGTACTCCATCGTGAATATATACCACATCTTGTTGATCCATTCGTCAGGTGATGAACATTTAGGCTCCTTCCATGTTTTGGATATTTTCAACATTCCTGCTATGAACATTGGGGTACATGTGCTCCTATGCATCAGCATTTCTGTCTCTCTTGCCCAAATCCCCAGCAATGCTATTGCTGGGTCATAAGGGAGTTCTATGGATAGTTTTTTGAGGAACCTCCACACTGTTTTCCAGAGCGGCTGCACCAGTTTACATTGCCACCAACAGTGTAAGAGGGTGCCCATCTCTCCACACCCTCTCCAACAACTGTAGTCTCTTCTTGCTTTGTTCATTTTAGCCACTCTGACTGGTGTGAGGTGGTATCTCAGTGTGGTTTTGATTTGTGTTTCCCTGATGATGAGTGATGTTGAGCATCGTTTTATGTGTCTGTAGGCCATTTGGATGTCCTCTTTGGAGAAGTGTCTGTTCATATCTTCTGCCCATTTCTTCACTGGATTATTTGTTTTGTGAGTGTGAAGTTTGGTGAGTTCCTTTTACATTTTCGATATTAGCCCTTTATCTGATATGTCATTTGCAACTATCTTTTCCCATTCTGTCAGTTGCCTATTAGTTTTCTTGACTGTTTCCTTTGCCTTGCAGAAGCTTTTAACCTTGATGAAATCCCAAGGGTTCAGTTTTGCTTTAATTTCCCTTGCCTTTGAGGATGTGTCAAGTAGGAGATTGCTGTGGTGGAGGTCTAGGAGGTTTTTCCCTACTTTCTCCTCGAGGGTTTTGATGGTTTCCTGTCTCACATTCACGTCCTTCAGCCATTTTGATCTTATTTTTGTGTACGGTGTAAGAAAGTGGTCTAGTTTCATTCTTCTGCATGTTGCTGTCCAGTTTTCCCAGCACCACCTGCTAAAGAGGCAGTCTTTTCTCCATGGGATACTCTTTCCTGCTTTGTCAAAAATTAATTGACCGTACATTTGTGGGCCCAGCTCTGGATTCTCTATTCTATTCCATTGGTCTATGTGCCAGACTTCCTTTCTAGATACCATGCTTCCTACTCGTCATGTCTTCTTCTCCTCTAAATACCCCCAAATCCAGGAATGGTGGGAGCACTTATAGGAAAAAAACCATTTTATTTTTCTCCCAATATTCAAAAGCTTTGGCTTCCAAAATGGAAATTTCTCTTCTGTAGAATGATTACAAATGTTACTTCTGCTCTTATAATTCCCTCCATTATCCCCCCCACTGTAAGGAACGTGAAGATACTAATCTGATTGGTGAGACTAGGCAAGAATTGAGCCAGCTTAGCTCCTCTGGGCTTTCTCTTTAGAGCTGCCTGACTATAAGACAAACTGCCCTCTCCTCTAGCTTCCACATAAAATCCCATATGGTCTGGAGGACCATAGAGTGAGAAGCAGAGCCCCACCCTCCATCCAGCTACATGGGTGTATGCTCTGCAACTCCAATATGCTCCTTCCACGGGTCCCCAGGTATAGACTTGAGGTAAAGAAGTAAAAGACCTGATTTCAGCCATGGTTCTGTTCTCGAATCCAGCTTTTCTCAACATGAAAGAGGGTATTTGGATATTAATGGACTCTTATGTCCATTTCTTATTTGGCATGTCAGAGATCTCAACAGCAACTTACTAGTGTCAACAGGATGTACTTAATCTCATATCTTCTATTTCTTCTCACTAGCATATAATTATTGTAGGCACACTGTCAGAGGAGAACTATATACCTGAAAGTACACCCCAGTCCAACCTCCCTCATGTTATAGACAAGACAAATAAGGCTCAGAGAGACTGAGTCACTCAAGCTCACATGAGTAGTCAGTGGCAGAAGCAGGGCTTGGAACTCAGGTGTTCTGATTCCTGACCCAGTTCTCTTGCCAAACATCACGCTGCCTCTACTTAGCAAAGTCTCTGCTGGTGGATAAAATTCTCTGGATCCTCACATCAGCTTTGGACTTTCACCTCCTAGTTTTCATCTTGTGTTCAGCCTGGGTCCAATTATTGTTAGCTTCTAGTCCTCCGATCCACCTGGCTATGAAGGATTGTGTGCATCAGAAGTCTGGGTATCCCCAACACATCTCCAGGTGCCAGGAAAACTGAAAAATCATAGGTACAGATCCTGAAGCAAATCACCTAATTTGGAAGTAGGCTGAATAGCTTTTGTGTACACATTGCAGGAACTTCAGAGCATCAACATCTTTTCCATGGCTAAGCTTTATGAAGTTGTCTTATTCTTCCTTTTATTCAACATTTAATGTCATAGGTTTAAAGCTCCCTAGAATGTTCAAAGTGCTGTGGCAATGATATTTCATATCAGTATACAATTTTGTCTAGTGACAAGATGAGGCAGGATTCTCCTAAGAAATACATTCAACACATATACACAAGGCAATGGGTGTAACTGTTGTTGAATTTCCCAGTATACACCAGAAGTCTAAAATCATGCATTTTCTAACTACCCCAAGGAAGGCAGAACAGATAGAGTCCTTGGGAAATGCACTGCCTGTGTAACTCACAGATAGATTGTATCTCCACCTTCAGTTCCTGACAATTTATACTTGATGCCAGTTTCTTGGGCAGCATTGACAGCAGCTGGAGCCCCTGCTGTCTGAAGGGGAGGGAAGATCCAAGGAGTGAGCAGGACGGGTGACTGGAATCCCAGGTGATAGAGAGTCTCCAAGTGTACACATGAGAATGTATGTGTTTGGTAGTGGGAAGAACATAATGGTGATGCATGAAGAGGTGCTCTGCACTTCTCCTTATGCCCTGGCTTCCTAGAAGCTCTTAACTGGCAATAGTCACCTTCCAAAGAGAAATAAATGGCTGCCGTAGTCACAGTTCAGGGAGGTTCCAGGGCAGATCCTGCAGTCCCTCAACCTGAGTGAATGATGCTTTAATTATCCTAATTAGAGATTAATTTCTTAACGTGGCTGGTAGTTTTTGGAAATATTTATCCATTTTATTTGTTTGCTTGTTATCATCTCTAGCAGATTAAGTAGTGAACTGGACATATACTACCTTTTATAAAGGAATTACAAAGGGAGAAAAGCCATGACCGAATAAACAAAGAAAAGGAGGAAAGTCCTTTTGTTTTGGAGATGTTGAGAATCAAGCAATTAGCCATGCATGCTCTTATTTGACCTTTTGGGGAAAAATCCAAAAGGAAGGAGCAATGACATAGATTTCAAGAGAAATCCAAAAGTGGAGAGTTTGTACCCCTCTCTTCAGATCAGGAATGCATTACTTGCAAACTGTATCTCTAACTCCAACTCCGAGAGGAGATCCCCATGCAAAGTGCTCCACTGTGACCAAGAGGCTGAGCGAAGTAAAAATGGCAGCACAGCACAGCTCCTCGAGAGAGCTAAATTAGTATTTCCAAGCTTCCTTTAGCAGTCTGTAGCACCCAAACTGTCCAGGATTTCCCACTACCTCTGGGACTGCAAATGTGGAATATAGGGCCAACTGAAGCACTTAGCAGGGGATTGCTATGGTACAGGTTCAGTGACCCTGGGGCAAAGGGCTGCAGGGCATAGCCCCCAGGTTGGTCATAAGTGGAGAGCTCTTCCTAGAATGATGGAAAGTGCTGACTGAGATTTATAGCCAAATTCAGGATTCACAGAGCCAATGCCTCAGGCCCTAATCAAGCTAAGAGAACAGATTACATGGAAGTTTGCCTGCCAAAGCTGCTATCATTTCCACTCATACCTGTATCTACAAACACATGGAGTCTATTTTCCTTTGCCTTGAATGTGGCCCACTCTACACTTTATCTTGACCAACTGATTGTTGTTGACCACTGAAGTGGTATATATATGAGGCCCTAGCCTGGAAGCTTTTGCTTTTGTTTTCTTTGAAGCCAGTTGCCTTGCTGTAAAGAAACTCAGGCCACACTCCTGAATGATGAGGAGGCAGGAGGAAAAAGACTGTGGAGGGTAAAGGTCATCTTGGACATTCCAGTCCCAGCCAAGCTCTCAGATAAATACAGTCACATGAATGACCTCAGCTACCCTATGTCCACAGACTCCTGGAAACTAATTGTTGGTTTAATGGTTAAAACATTGTTGGCTCAAGCCACTAAATTTTGAGAAGGTTTGTTATACATCATAAGATAACTGTAACAGACACAAATTCCTAAGTCACAGATTTAATCAGAGGCATCCAGTCTGGCCAGAAACAAGCTTGGTCTGGCTAGAAACAAGCACTTTGTAGTCAAACCAGCAACGATTCAGAGGAGAGATCACCCTCAGGCGTGAGGCCTTCTCTATGTCCCATCTGAGGAGGGAAGAGCAAGAGGGAGAGAACAACCTGGGAAAGGTGGTGTGGCAGGTAGAACAATGGCCCCTGTGAAAAATTACACTACGAGGCAAGGGGGAGTTAAGATTGTGGATGGAATTAAGGTTGCTTTAAGACCACTTGCTCCTAAAGTGGGGAGATATCCTGGATTATCTGGACAGACTCAGTGTGACCTTAAACGTAGAAGCAGCAGAAGAGTCAGATGAGAGGAAAGAGCTATATGAAGAACTCCACCAGCTGTTGCTGGCTTTGAAGACTGAAGAATAGGACCGTAATCCAAGGAATACAAGCAGCCTGTAGAAGCTGGAAAGCTCAAGAAAAGGGATTCTCCCCTCGAGCCTCCAGAAAAGTATCCCTGTGGACTCCTTGATATTAGCTTAATGAGACCCATTTTGGACTTCTGAGCTTTAAAACTAAGATAATAGATTCATGTTGTTTCAAATTGCTAAATTCATGTTCTTTTTTTTTTTTTATAGAAGCAACAGAAAACTAATACATGTGGTAAATTGTAAGTAATTGCTCAAAATAAGACTATTTGAAACTGGAAGAGACTGGAGATGGCTTTAAATGGCAATTTTCAGATTTTTTTCCCTCTCACATCACAGTGTGGGAAAGGCTGGAGAAGTAAGATTAGATCACTTATGGACAACAAAAAAGCTACCTCTTGCTTTTTCACACTCCTGAATATACTGAGTTAAATTTGAAACCTTGTTGCACCTTTGTTCTGAGGCTTGATTTTCTGTTAAAACCAGCTCCCCTTGGAAGAGTCACACATTAAACTTTTCAGAGTGAATTGAATTTATCTGATTGCTTCTGAAAACAGGAGTTGGGTGAGGGGAGGATGGAAGAGATATAGCCAAGCCTTGAGCACCTCCACGTCTTGAGCGGGAGAAGGAAGGAGGGCTGGCTGGTTCTGACTTCCAGGCGTGGCAGACGCCCCCTGAACGTGCTGCAGTCCTTGAGCAGAGCTGTTATCAGTCCCTTCAACATTGGTCTTTATGAACAGTCTCAGAGGTGCCATAAACTCTGCATCGTGTGGCACTGAGTGCAGGTAGGAGTTCATCATGCCCAACAGCGAGACCAAACGCTTCATGTTACTCAGGGCTTTCACATTTACAATGCTTCTTTCTGCATTTTAAATACCCACGGTTCCAGTTCTGTAACTGCAGTCCTCCATCTCATCATTGGTCTTCGATCCTCCAAAGTAAACGCTTTTTGAACAAAAGTTATTTTCAATTTTTAAAATAAACTTTTCTGTCACCATCATCAATCAGTATTCATTACTCTTGAAATGACTGTTAACAATATGGTGTTTTACAAAACACTGAGTAAGTAGTAATGAAACACCACATTCTAACCATGCCCCACACTGCCGTTAACGATTGCCAGAGATTTATCGTTTCAAAGGTACTTATCTATGTGTTTGATGCTTTCTGGGCAGCTACCACATATCCCTTGAATTCTCTGGAGTTCACCCTTAATTTAAATGGGGTTAAAATCACTCTACCACTGTGATTCTTAGAGATTACTACTCTTTCTGTAACCTCTATGGCCATATAAGAAAAAAAGACAGCGGTGGAAATAATAGTGCCTGCATCTTAGGGTCAATGTGATGATTAAGTAACTCAATTCACACAAAACACTTAGTTCTAGGTAGAAAGTAAAGCCTTGATGAATACTAGTCCCTTTTTCACAGAAGTCCAGAGTTGAGAAAACAATTTTGCCAAATCACAAATATTTTTTCTCACATATTGCCCACTTGTACTACACATAAGTGTTTAGCTCACTTTGCTTCCCTCATATGAGGTTGGTGTCAGTGCCCTCCACACCTGGAGTCCCTGGAAACATTTGAGAAGATAGATGCTGTTTCCAGGTTCCCTTATCAGAACTCCATTTCTGTTTCCCAGTCCCTGCCTTTCCCCATGTGGTTCGAATATCAAAATATTTAGTCCATCTGTCCCAGAAGGGTTTGGTCTTTCTCTTCATTTGTGCTTCTTGAAATAATACACTCCTGAGGCACAGACTGTTCCTTCATCACTAAAAAAGGTCAAGCATTTATTAGTCTGTGTATAAACATGACAACAAAGGAGCCCTTGTAAAAATGGAATGTTCAGCTTGGATAGAACACAGAGGAGTTCCTCTTGAATCTGGCAAAGTCCCTTGGATTTCATCTCCTTTAAATACACCATCTTAATGTCACTGTTTCTTTCTGGAATCTGGAGCTCTACTTATAAATCCTCATGAACCCTTTGAGATGCAAATTCCTTCATTTATACAACCTATAAATGCAATTGTTTTTAATTCAAATACATTAACTGTTTCTTCAGATAAACCAATCCTAGTGCTATGTGATACACAGGAGAGTATCAACAACCGCTTCTCACTAACAGGGGAACCCAGCAGTGCCCACCAGCAGCCACTTCATACAGATATTATTCCCATCCTTTCTGGTGGCAACTCATGGAACACCAACTTCCGATTCACTTTCCTCTTCAGATGTCCTCTTCAGATGACAGTAACCCGACACACAGCTCTCTCTATAGATCACCTTGGTTTTCACTATCTATAATAGCCTGTTCTCTTTCTTGAACTCCAATCCTTTCAGACAACATATATTATCTCTTTGTAAAACATAGCTTCTGGTTCAGTGATATGCATAATCTGGGTTCTAAAACGGTTTCAGATTTCCGTATTATCTCTTTATAAACTATTGTTGGTGCTGTTCTTTACAGAAGATTCTATTGCTTTCCTTATCCAAGGACTGAAAAAGAGATGAATTCCATAATGAGGCATTTTCTAAACAGCCAGTCTCAGGTATAAATCCTGTCTTGGAAAATGGTGAACATATTCCACGTCCCTTTAAAACTAGTGGAGTCACAACACCCACCTCTTACTGAAGAGCCCGGATTTTATGTTTCTGGTGAGGACTGCAGGACTTTAAGTGTCATTAAAACCAGTCTGATCAATCTGTTTCCTCTTCTGCTGAGGTTATCTCAGTATGAGAACATTCTCATGAACAATAGAGTTGCTAATCTCCTCCTGCCCCATACTCCCCCACCCACCTTCCTCCTCCTGCTCTCCTTTTCCCTTCTCCTAGTTTTGTCTCCCCCTTTTCTTCTTAACTTGACTTACATTTTTGTCCAGGGCTGGCCAAGAAAGCAATGAGACTTGGAAAAGAATCTACAATATACCGGTTCACTAAATACTTGTTTTACTGCTATGAATTTCTCTGGTGTATGGCAGGAAATCACATGACTGTACTTTTTCAACTTAATGTCAACTTCTATTATTTTGTAACTACGTAAGTGAATGTCAGCCTTGAAATTTAGGGGCCTACCCTTCTCACAGGAAGTACAAAGTACATTTCATTCAAGTAAATGAAACAAACATCTGCTTTTATGGGCTGGCCCCACTTTCCTGGTTTCTTCTTCTAAAATACTTGTCACTTCCTTAACATACACACACACACACACACACACACACACTTAGCACATCATTCCCTTAAACCTTAGGACAATATAATACTTTATCTGTTTTTGGAATACTACCCTTCCTACTATCCCGTTTTTACTGAAAAACTTTCTAGTTTTTTAAGGCCCAGCTTGCTACTGCCTCTTCTTAAAGTCCTCATTCAGTATCTACTCTCTCCTTCCTCCTACACTTACAGTGTTTTACTTCTTTTTTAAATTTTTTTTTTGAGAGAGAGAGAGAGAGAGAAACAGAGTATGAGTGGGGGAGCAACAGAAAAAGAGGGAGACACAGAATCTGAAACAGGCTCCAGGCTTAAAGATGTCAGCACAGAGCCCATCATGGGGCTTGATCCATGAACCTTGAGATCATGACCGAAGCTGAAGTCAGAGGCTCAACCAACTGAGCCCCCCAGATGCCTCTCACAGTGTTTAACTTCTTACATGCACTCTTGCTTTGTCTTTGTTTGCCACTTTTTTTTTGCTCCTCTTCCTCTCCCCTTTCAGTGCAACTTCCTTCATGGTAGGAAATGTCTCTGTATACTCCAATCTAGTATAATGCCTACCATAATATAAGCAATGGAATGTTTGATGTCTTAGTTTACTGTTTGTTAAGCTCTGGAAGAATGACTTTCAAATTCCAGGCATAGGGGACAAATAGAGAGTATCTACCAACCAAGATACAGGATGCACAGTAGAAAGTTAAGTTGAAAGTGTATCCTGACATAGGTATCTGGTAGTCACTTGGATCCATAGGTCTGAAGTTAAGAAGAGATCAAGACTAGATATAATGAGTTGGAAGTTATCAGTATAGAGATGAGAATTAAAACTATAGGAGTGGGTGAGAACACTGAAAAAGAAAGTATCGAGTAAGAACTAAAAGGGATGGAGGATAATTCCTGAGGAAAGACAACATTTAAGAATGAATCATGGATAGGGTCCAGCAGCAGACTGGGAAGGAATGGTTTACGAAATAGGTAAAGAACAAGGGAGATCATGGAACCTGAGAGAGGAGTCAGATTCAAGAAGGAAGGAGTGGTGACTGAGGTCAAATGCTACAGAACTAGGGCAGCCACTACAGAGGGGTACAAGGCTAATGTAGAAATTTTATTTTATTTTATTAATGTTTATTTAGTTATCTTGAGAGAAAGAGAAAGTATAAGTGGGGGAATGTCACAGAGAAGGAGAGACAGAATCCCAAGCAGACTCCACACCATCAGAGCAGAGCCCTATGCATGGCTCAAACTCACAAACCGTGAGGTCATGACCTGAGTCAAGATCAAGAGACACTTAACTGACTGTGCCACTCAAGAGCCTCTCAATATAAGAATTTTAAAGGAAGGAAGTAAACAGGTCTTTTGGAAGGTTCTTATTTTTAAGGATGAAACAAATAGTTGATAATTAAAACCTAACAGGTCTAGGTATATGGGAACCAACCTCTGATTGAGACAATTATAGGGGCACCTGGGTGGCTGAGTCAGTTACACAGCCAACTTCTACTCAGGTCATGATCTTGGGTTCATGTGTTGGGGCTGCACACAGAGCTCTGTGCTGACAGCTTGGAGCCTAGAGCCTGCTTCAGATTCTGTGTCTCCCTCTATCTCTGCTCCTCCCCTGCTCTCTCTCTCTCTCAAGAAAAGTAAACATTAAAAAAAACCAAAAAAGACAATTATACACATGGGGCCACTGCGTGGCTCAGTCAGTTAAGCATCCTGACTCTTGATTTGGTGTGAGTTTCAGATCCACCTCAGGCTATGTGTTGACAGCAAGAGTCTGCTTGAGATTCTCTCCCTTCTCTCTCTCTCTCCCCATCCCCTGCAAGCACAAGCATGTACGCAATGCTCTGTGTGTGTGTGTATGTGTGTGCATGCTCACCCTCTCTCTCAAAATAAATAAACATTAAAAAAAGACAATTATAGACCTCATCAAGAAAACTACTTTCCAATCTGAATTTCCTTGTTCCTATAAAAGGGATTACAGGAACATGACAGAAACTTTTCTCCACACCCTGGGACTACATGAGAGTCACTGAGGAACTCCAAGCCATATTCCCTCCCTGGATGATGAAACCCTGTCTTGTTGTGGGTTGCTGTGAAAGGGTGCTTAAGGAAAACCTTTGAGGGCATGAAGAAAATTATCTATCACCACTGAGCTTAAGGAGTAACAGAAGAGGACACTTAAAAGCAATATATTCCTTGAGATAAGTATCTAATATTAGTATAATAATGGTTCTCACAATTTAATTTATATTAATTTGTATTTATCTTATTTATATTAAAAGAAAATGTGGCCTTCTCTCCGAAATGAATTAAATTAATATCAATACACACACAAAAAATTTTTTCCTCATTTTGTGGTGGGGAGGACAGGAGACCCATCTGTCTTTTCTTTCATTCATTTTTCCATCCACCTACCCCTCCATCTCTCCATCCACTGAACTTTCTGTCTGTCCATACAAATCATGTTTTGAGGCCCTCTTATTTACTGGGCTTTATGCAAGTTCCTGGGGTCTATAGAGGTATAAAGGACCAGATATCAGGCCTCAACCTAGTCACCATGTAGTATATAGGAATTTGATCTAAAGTATCATTAAAATTAAGCCAGGGATCAGGATATATATACCATTCTTTTAAAATAAAACCAAAAGATATACTTTAGGCAGCATCTCTGTACTTTTTCAGTATACTAATGCTCTCTGACATTATTGCTATCACTGATAAATGTCAAAGGGGAGAGTGATATTTTTGGAGATGATGTTTTTTGCCCTCTTACAAAAATAGATTATAAACACATACACATATGTCATAGAAAGAACTTAGGCTAATATTTTTATACAGGGACAAGCATTAGCATATTTTTAAAGTTCACAGTTACATTTCTGTTGTCGGTTATAATCATCTGTTGGCTTGAACTCCTTATTTTATGATAACTAACAAAATCTATTGGTATGATGTAATCTGCTTAAATTTCATAAGAGATGAGAATTTTATAGTCAAAGAGTTTCTGAAGGAGGCTGTGCGATTCAGTATTTTTATGCAACCAGCGTCATAAAGGCTTAGTGCTAACTTAAACCAACAAATAATTATCCCTAATAACACAGAGCTATAATTGAACTCAATTCATGATTATTTCATTTTTAGGTAATACTTCCATATTCATGACATTAGCCTAAGTCAGCATTTAGTTATAATTTACAGAAGGCATGTGCTTTGGGGAAAGACCATATATACTAAGGCAAAGGACAAATGAGTCAAAGCTGTCCGGAGCATCATCATGCCACTACTTTGCCATAGGTCCCTTTGTTCCTCTGGGAAGGCTGTGGGTGCCTCCAGTGTTGGAAAAGGCACTATGGCTAATCTGGGTTGCTACTCAAACAAGTGAAAGATACTTTTCATAAAAGTCTCTGGAGAAAGTTAAGGTTTCTCTAACCTTGGATGGCCTACCCTCATTTAAAGCCCCTTGCTTGATATGTTGGCAGTTGGAATGCCATATTATACAACACACTATGCTTTATTTAGTTCAAGAAGGCATTGGGGGCAGTGTCAAAACAGCAGGTCCAAGGGCCATGGGAATTTTCACTATTCATTACAGATGAATCATAGGTTGTATCACAGATGCAGCCTGATAGGTAAAGACCAGTTCTGGTAGAATACTGAAATCACAAGCTTCATTTTCCTACTCTACTCAAACAACATTAATTAGTCAGCTCTGCTGCTATAACAAGCATCTCCCAAATCTCAGTTACAACTACAAAGGCTTTTTCTGAGATCTGGAATAAAAAAGACATGTGCATTAAAACTAGCCTCATGTCTTCTTCATTCCAGATCCAGGCTAAAAGCCTTTGTCATTTTTGGACATGGCATTCTTAAGGCAAAGGAAAATAGCTAGAGAGCTGCTGGAAACATAACAATGGTTCTGTCTTAGTCAGTTCAGGCTGCTGTAACAAAACTACCATAGAGTAGGTAGCCTAAACCACAAATATTTAGATTTCCCAATTCTGGAGGCTGGGAAGTCCAAGACCCAGATACCAACAGATTCAGTGCCCAGTGAGGGTCCACTTCTTGGCTTACAGGAAGTTCTCATTGAATCCTCACAAGGCTGAGAGACAGTTAATCTCTCTCGTGTCTCTTCCTATAAAGGTACTAAACCCTTTCATGAGGGCTCCACTCTCATGATATAATTGCCTCCTAAAGGCCCTACATTCAAATAGCATCGCAGTGAGAGTTGGGGTTTCAACACATGAATTTCGGGTGGAAACATTCAGTTCATAGTTTTGCTTAGATGAGGCATAGCAAAAGTTACCCACATATCATTGACTAAAGTACTCACATGCCCAGGACTGATGTCAAAGGTACAGAAAGTGCATATTCCTCAACTGGAGGCAATGCAGGTATGTGATCGACTCAGGTTGAGTGGCTGGGAATGAAAACAGTCTACCATGCCATGTTTACTGCTGTAGCTCCCATCTGATTCCCTAGACTATTTCTTCAGCCCTCTTGTCTTCCTGCTAGCTCAAGGAGGACACTGTAGGGTTCCATGAAGAAAGACTGCACAAGAAGTGAGGCTGTAGCAGCTCTTGCTTCTGCTCTTTCAAGTTTTGATATCATCAGCCTCTGAGTGCAGAAGGCAGAGTGGGTTGGGGAGAACTGCAGATAAGCAGGAAGACAAATGAGGGAATGGAGACCGCTCTCATTAACCAAAGGGGTCACTGGGGTAGGGCCCAGGGCAAGAGACAGAATGACCTTTATATGTATTGCTAGAGGGCTGTGCCTGATGAAATGTAATTAAGCCCACTCCTCAAGGCCATCGGCCTCTTCAATTAATATTTACTGAGCACCCACTGAGACACTGGCCCTGTACTCAGAACTGCCAGCTCTCTTGGGCTGGGAAAAGCTCTGACTAATTTGCACATTAAAAAGCACACAGACAGAGGAAACCCACCTTTTCTCCCCTTCTCAGTCACCCTGGGAGAGAACCTCTTCTCTTCATTCATGTGCGGAATCCCAATTAAACATAGTAAACAAAGGAAACTTCTTACATTGTAATTTCCCTCCCTCTCCCCTTGCTTTATTTGCAGTCTGGATTTATTGCTCAAGAATTGCCTCCTTTAAGCATCATCCTCTATTAACCAGAGAGATAAAAGCCATAAAGGGAAGGGAACTCCTTCAGTTCTCTTTGCCAGTCGTGAGACAGTACAACGCCTTTCCATCTGAGGCTGCCTGTCCTGCAGCAGGGCTGGGCTCATGCTCAGGATGCAGACTGCAGCCGTCAGAGACAGAGCCGGTTTGAGAACTGCGCGCGCCCAGAGCAAATCTGCGTGGGCGCTAGAAAAGAAATTGTGTAGTTTTAAAGCAGATGTATGTTCTTAGCGTGGTCGGCTTGTATAGCAATAAAATGCGGGAATTTTTTCCCTTTAGCCTATCACAACCGTTAGAGTATATCCTATAACTTAAGACAGGGCAATTCTACCACAATCCCATGTAATATTTAATCCCTATAACAGGATGAAACTTAAATTAGCATCACAGATAGAAGACATTTCATTTTCTCACGTATGGTACAATATTAGGAGCAAACAACATATGTCTCCATCGTTATAAACAAAGGTGTCACGTTTGCAAAACAGATCCTATATGTAGAACATCTATAAATAGGACAAAATATGGGGTTTTCTTTGGTTGAAATAGTGTTAAATATTTCAATCCACATGATCTTTATAAGAAAGCTTTCTCCATCTCTGTGAATATCAATAAGCATTGTCTTCACATTACCTTTCTCCAAACCCGGGTTCTTTGCTCTGCTCTTCCTCTGTGACCTTGAGAAATCAACTAATCTGAGTTTCCATTTCTTCACTTATAAAATGAAGATGTTGAGCTAGATTAGGGTTTCTCTAGGTCTATTCTGAAGAACATCCTTTCTAAGGAAATTAATAACCCAGTAGTTTTTAAAGGGGGTTCTGTGGTCAAATAAGTTTAAAAACTGTGACATTAAGCAAATTCATACACATTTCTTTCCTCGGAACTTTAATACACTAATGTGTTCATTGTGATTCAGAAAAGGGAGATAGAGCACAAACATTGTCTTCCCTCATTTTTTAAACAGAAAACTTTTTCTCATAGATTGTTTCTCAGAACCAGTCTAAGCAGTAGACTTTAAAGAACTTCAACCTATTATATTCTATGAATCTATTGACTGTTTATTCTGCCTAATTTCCAAATTTCTCTTACCTATTTCAGGAAAAGAAGTACCTGGGTTCCAATTCATTCATAAGGTAAAAGTCCATTTATTCTTCATTCTTTTTTCCCCTGCAATTTATTTATTTAGGGAATTTTCAAACCCACAAAACAGTTGAAAGAATAGTACAGTAAGTCTATACTCTGCACTTAGACTTGACAGTTGTTAACATTTTGCTCCAATCTCTCTCCACACACATACTTTATGTACTATATATATAATTCTACTGCTGAAACATTTGAAAATAAATTTGCAGACATCATGACACTTATCTCTACTTCAAGATATATCTCCTAAGACAAGAACATTCTCTTACATAACCTTAGAATCATTACTACACATAAGAAGTTTAATACTAATTAATATTGTCTAATGATAAATCTGTATTTAAATTTCCTTAATTGACCCTTAAATGTTTTTTATAATTTTTTTCCAAAATCCATTCGAGATTCACACATTGAATTTGGTTGTATCTCTTTGACTTTGATCTAGAACCATCTCTCTATAACTTGTTTCTTTTTCACAAAATTAACTTTTTTTTAAAGTCCATGTCACTTACTTTGTAGGCTAACGTTTTTAATTTGATTGCTTCCTTATAATTAGATTCAGTTTACATACTTTTGACAAAAGATTAATAGGTGATAATCTTGTATACTTCAGCCTGCCCCATCTCAAGAGGGATATAATATCACCACTCCATTATTGGTGGTGTTTCAAGTAATAGCTTGGTTAAGATATTATTTATTATGTTTCTCTATAATAAGGTATCTTTTCTCCTTGGTAATTAATAAGTGATCTGATCGTTGATATTTGAGACTTGTGAATAACTTTCTTTCCAACCATCCTTCACCCAATAGCATTAGCATTTATTGATGATCCTTGCCTGGATCAAATATTACACTGGTATAGCAAAATAGTGAATTTTTCCTCTAATTTATCATTCTTTCTACTTTATTAGCTGCATTTCTTCTATAGAGAAGAATTTTCCCTTTCTCTCATTGAGTATCATGAGATTCTTTATTCTTTCAATGTTTTATAAGCTATTATTATAATTCAGTCTTTTAACATTCATTCAGAGGCTACTCTGTGCCAGATACTAATGTTAATCTTAGTTTCCTTCATTTTTCCCCATGGTACTTAAGAAACTTAAGTGGCACATGGACAATTAATCCAGATTCTTAAACTGGCTACTACTTTGCTACAAAGTTTTGACAGGAGGGAGAGAGAACTGAAGATGGAGATAGGAGTGGATAGAGCAAGATCTCCAGATTTTAATTATCATTCCCCTTTTGTAAACTTTGGCCAGGCTACTGTGGTTCCTATAATCATCAACAGCCATCTGAATCATTATACAGGAAATAAAAATCAGTTGACCATCTCTGTGGAGTATGCTGGGCTACCTCAAAAAGGCAGGCAATTCTAACACCAGGAACTCAGCCTTCATCCCTGGTCTCAAGATCCACAGAAAGAGAATAATTCTGTTTCTACTCTGAGCACACAATAGGTCATTTATTTATGACCCAAGTCATTAGGAAGATCAGGGGAAATATGTCCATGTCTTTAACATATAATAGGTTCTTAAGCAAATATCAAGGTCCCAAAGGGCCTGGGCAACACAGGAGCCCCAGAGCACTTTCCTGGACAAAAAGGCAACACACCTCACACAGGCAGCATCCTCACTTCTCTGAAAGGATCTGAATGATGGATTCCAAATAATTAATCACCAATAAATAAGAAACAGCCTTCAGCATAGCCTGCTTTCAGTGGAAGGATAATGGGCCCTCTGTTCCTGGGAAAGAATAGACTGCCCCGTCTTGGCCAAATTTTCCAGTGGAAGGAGTGTTGGGAATGTTATGTAAGGGGGGACTTCTTGCAGTATAAGCCTGGATGCCCTAGAGCCTTGCTGATGGACAGAGGTCAGAAAACATATCCAAAGGATGTACAATCTTTTAGATTTGATTTTGTTTCTTTCAGGGGAGGGTCCCTGATCCCTGTGGAGTCTAGGAACAGCTCCTCCAGCCCGAGAAGAATGTATGGTTTGTGTTCCCAATGGGGAGGGCAAGCAGAGACTGGTGTTAAGCCAGGAAATCAATAGCCAGAGGATGATTCTGATACCTGGAATCTTTCTTACCTCAAAATTTATAAACTTTTAGTATCTGAGGCTACGGGTGGAGGATTCTCCCAGCTGACAGAATATCTTTAAAGGGATAGGGGCCAAGTGGAAAAAGCCCAGGTTTTAGGGACCACAAAACTTGAATTCAAATGCTATCCCTAAAATGTACAGGATATAAAACTTATGCAACTTGGTTAATATAAGTTCTCTCATCTGTGAAATAAAAAATACCTCAGAGATCCATTGTGAGAATCATTTTTTAAAATAGTTTATTGTCAAATTGGTTCCCTTACAACACCCAGTGCTCTTCCCCACAAGTGCCCTCCCCCATTACCACCACCTCTTTTCTCCCTCCCCCTCCCCCTCCCCCTTCAACCCTGGGTTCATTTTCAGTATGTGAGAAGCATTTTAAAGAAGGCAAAGCATGTGTGTCCCTTTATTAGTTAGGATTCCTTTCATTCTAGGTAACAGAAACCAACCTGAGCTAATTTTTTAAAAAAGTGTGAGAAAGATACCAGAGAATTAATTATAAGGGAATGGTACCCCATCATTCTTTTTTTTAAGTTTATTTATTTATTTTGAAAGAGAGTGTGTGCTTGTGCAAGCAGGGTAGGGGCAGAGAGAGAGAGAGAGAATCCCTAGCAGACTTGGTGCTATGAATATGAAGCCAGATCCTACAAACTGTTAGGTCATGACCTGAACCAAAATCAAGAGCTGGATGCCTAACCAACCAAACCACCCAGACACCTCAGTATCCTTTCATTCTTTTTAAAAAAAAAATTTATGTTTATTTATTATTGATACAGAGAGAAACAGAGCATGAGTGGGGGAGGGGCAGAGAGAGAGGGAGACACAGAATCTGAAACAGGCTCCAGGCTCTGAGCTGTCTGCACAGAGCCTGATGCGGGGCTCGAACCCACAAACTGTGAGATCATGACCTGAGCTGAAGAAGGACACTTAACTGACTGGGCCACCCAGGTGCCCCTATCCTTTCATTCTTACAGTCAAGACTTTAGCTAAGCCTAAGAAATGAGGCTAGAATCAAGACATAAAAAGTCATGGGGTACTTGGGTGGCTTAGTCAGCTAAGTATCCAACTCTTGATTTTGACTCAGGTCCTGATTTCATGGTTCACAGATTTGAGCCATGCGATGGGCTCGGGCTGACAGTTTGGAGCCTGCTCGGGATTCTCTTTCTCCCTCTCTCTCTGCCCCTTCCCATCTCATACTCACACATTCTCTCTCTCAAATAAATAAGCTTAAAAAAAAAAGACATGAAAAGTCATCAGGAGCCATTGTAGCTTCTCTTTGTATATCTCTTTTGTTCTCTCTTCTAGGCCAACAGAGCTGACAGTGTGACTGTCCATAGCTTTTGAGTCTATGTGTCCCTTTCTAAGACAACACAGAGGGAATGGGAATCCCATAATCCCAATTAAATCTCACAAAGAGTCTGATTCCTTCCCTTATAACAACGGTTCATTGTGCATGAGTTTATGGCAGCTGGGGCTAGTGGGAGGGAACAGTAGGGCTGGATGGCACAAACATGGCTAAAGATGCTCCCCTGTGGTTAGTGGTGGAGCCGAGGGGACCCTTATAGGCTGGGTAGATGTTCTAAAATGTTTCTACAAATACCTACCTTAGGATTTGTCACATAACGAGGGTGTTAATTTGTCTCTTTCCTTCCTCTTCTACTAGATATGATACATCTAACAGAAGAGCTGAGAACAATTGCTTAGATTATTCTGGGCCTTTCTGATTACTGATGGAAATCATAGGCTCAATGTTGTATTTGGCAATAATAACACCACCGGATAAATAAGGAAAGCTGTGTACTTTTTAGACCTTCCTTGTTCTTCCTAAATTTGGATTCTAGCTGTGTTCTCTGAAATGTATCTGCCCACCCTTGGAAAATTCCTTGTTTCTGGTGATATGGTGGCAGGAACAATCCTTCTATGAAGAAAAGTGTTCTATATGGAAGCAGGTGGGTTAGGAGGTACTGGTAGGCTAATGGTTGAAAAAAAAATTCTAAGAACAAAGTTGCTACAGAAACATTGCTGGTTTTTTCCTTCTGCTGCAGACCACATTCCCAAGTGTTGCAACTATGGGCAAAGCCAATACTCCTTTCCTTCCTCTCATAGAATAAACGTTTACTGAACTGAATATTGTGCTTTTGACAGACATACAAAGAAAAGCACTCAAGATGTTTTACATGATCACCTTTTTCTCCTGGGAAAGCAGAAGGCTCAGGCTGGGATTTTAGAAACCAGGGCTGGGCCCTAGAGTAAAGAAGATTGTCCCCTAATTATAAGATGCTGGTCAAAGTGGCACTGGATAAGGGCAGCACAAGAATTGAGGAAGGCCAAAGCACTTAGATCAAGAAATAAACGCAGAGCATGGATCTGGACCAAATGATCAACAAGGATGATTATGCAAGGCAGAGCCAGCAGGCTGAGGAAGGGCCTGATAAAACCCTTAGATGCTATAAACAACCCAACACAAGAACCTCCTATAGAAAGGACCTCTGAAGGTACTCAGGACTTTTTGGGCCTAGGAAGAACAAAAAAGAGTTCTGAAGGGAGAAATGTTTTCCACATCAAACACCTTTCTTAATAGGTATTTATTTATTTATTTATTTATTTATTTTTAAAGATTTTATTTTTAAGTAATCTCTACACCCAACATGAGGCTCCAATTTACAACCTCAAGATCAAGAGTTGTATGATCTACTGACCGAGCTAGCCAGGTGCCCCCTTTTCTTAATAGTTTAGGTAAGAGTATAAAAACCCTTTTCACTAATCCTATTTCCTGCCCAACCCTGAACACAACCTGCAAAATTGCAATGAAAGAAACATATTTCTATAGATTCACTACTGAGACTGAAGTATACTTCCAGGAACTTAGACCAAACATAAGCTCTTTCCTTAAGAAACAACAGTGTACTTGTAGTCACTTGAGCACAAATTTCTTTACATCACCATTGAAAACAAATTATGTCTGGGTGGTAAAATATATTAGATGAGTTTCAGGGTTCTTCTAGATTTTGAGGCACCATTTTATCTTCGTCTCTTGTCATATGTCTCTACTATGTTTCTCAACCAATTGAAAACCCCTAAATCAGTGGGACCTACTTAATAAATAATGAGAATCACTTGAATGGCAAGTCCTGTCTAAATAGCCCAGCCATGTCTTTGCTACTGATATAAATGCTTCCATATTTCCGTATTATATTTACATCATTATATCCATTGGAAAAAAAAGTATATTTCAACAGTGCAAAAATAATGTGGCAGGAAGGCATCCTTGGGATGTTATAAATATCAAATAAGTCATAACTATAATGATAATATTGGAATTTGTCTTCAGAAGATAAAGGTTGAATTTACCAAGAGGACACAAATGAATAATAAAGACTTCCTTATTGAGTACAGATAAATTTCAGATCTTTGATAATCTTGTTAAATACTCTGTAGTTCCTTATTCTTAAAGCCTTCCCTTAGTTTTAAGACAGCTCACTGCTTTTATAAGTGCTACTTTTTGTTGCTTTTCCTTATCTGATGAACTCTACTAAAACACTAGCATGGTATCAGGTATCAATAGCCTCTTTCTTTTCTGTGCTGCTGCTTCTCTCTTCCCCTAGTTCCTCTCCCATCTCCTTTCTCCCCACAATTCCTAACATTCTAACTCTACTAATAGAAGCAAAGAGATAAACAAGGAAAATAAAATGCAAATAAAGAGCAGATATTGAATAACAAGAGAGAAAAGTGTGGCACCCATGTGGCCCCTTTCTCTACCTAAACAAACTCACTTTTGCTTCAAGGCCATAACATTAATCTATGTGAGCTGCCATTACAAAGTACCAAAGACTTCCACAACAGAAATGTATTTTCTTGCATTTCTGGAGGCTAGAAATCTGAGGTCAAGATGTTGCCAGGGTGGTTTCTTCTGAGGCCTCTCTTCTTGGTTCATAGGTGATCATCTTCACCCTGTGTCTTCACATGGTCTTTCCTCATATCCTCTTCTTAGAAGGACCCCCAGTCATATTGGATTAGGCTCTATCATAATGACCTCATCTTAACTATGTCTTTAAAGACCTTATTTCCAAATACAGTCACTTTCTGAGTATTGGGGGATTAGAACTTCACCCCAATATTAGTTTGGGGTGTCATAATTCAGCCCATAATAGCCACCATCATCTACCTTTACCAAATACCACTTCTCTGCCACACCAGCCTACCCTGGGTTGACTATCCATAGCCTTGGTGATATCTGACATGATTTTAGTAGCTGATTGAATGTAATTGGATACTTATGGACACTGTCTTCAGTGGCTTTTAGATAAAAGTAATTTCTTCCCCCAACAAGACCCAGGAGTACAGATAGAGTTTTTAAATTTTTTTTAATGTTTTATTTATTTTTGAGACAGAGAGAGACAGCATGAGCGGGCGAGGAGCAGAGAGAGAAGGAAACACAGAATTGGAGGCAGGCTGCAGGCTCTGACCTGTCAGCACAGAGCCCGATGCGGGGCTCAAACCCATGAACGTGAGATCATGACCTGAGCCGAAGTTGGAGGCCCAGCCGACTGAGCCACCCAGGCGCCCCAGATAGAGTTTTTAATCTCTCTCAGTACCTAGAACTCAGTCAGCACATTAGTAGATAGGCTTACAATAAAACAAAACCAATCTCAAATGAATTGAAAGAGAAAGTCTCAGTCTTTCAGTTGCTGTGTTAGTACATTTTATCCCTTTGAGGAAAAGCTCATTACAGGCAAGACTGTGCCCTCTCTGCAGAGAAAGCAAAGGAATTAATTTAGTTGGTTCAGTGAAAATTAAACTCAGACAATTATCAGAATCTTTTGTCTTTCTGATATGATTTTTAAGTATAGTGATGTGAGAATTTTATAAATAGGTCAATTCCAATACTTTCATATATTTGGCTGAAAAGATTTTGCTTATAGAAGCTTAGTTAACTTTGAATGATCATCATTAAAAGTTGTGATAGTAACAGGGATCCCTCTTTCTATAATAAGTTTATAACACTGTAAACTGAAAGCAAATCTTGAAAATAGTTACCAGCAGAAGTACTGTCTACCTTTTATTTTGGATAGTTTGATTTTTCCATTTATAGTGTTACTTCATATGCCCTCCTTAACTTTACAAACATGGTGGATAAATGTCTTTGCTGTGACCATGATCTTCTGGAAAAGTTATCTGACTCTTCACTTCCCTATAACTACATCAGACTCTTTTAGAGCTAACTTTGCTCACACCCAAGGGTGTGCACTAGACCAAAAGACTGTTCAGTTATAGTCTCTCATTCATTTGAAAATTCAAGCTCAAACAAGAGATGAAATTTATGTTGTTTCCCAGACTCTTTGGTGAGGTATACCTTATCGAAAAAAATCTTAATTCCTCAACATAAGAAATAAAAGCCACATTGAGAGAATCCACAATAACCAAAATAATGATTTATGTTATCTTCCAAGATAGCTCAAAAGAGAAATTAACCACCATTATCATGTAGATGGTGATAAAGAGGGAAATGACAGGTAATGGAAAGTCTGATTTAATATTTTCTGTACTACTCATTCTTCAACAACCATGATAATAATAATGATGGTAATTCTCAAAAGGAATTAGACATTTGCATTGTGCTCAGCCTGTGAGATGATACCCATTTAGAAAGACTAGGATGTTATTAGGTAGGTAAGAAGCTATGCCCAGGAATGCTAATTGCCTCTCCTTGTGATGACCATAGTTTCATATATTACCATGGGCTAAGGGCTTCACTTACATTACCTAACTGAATCATCACAACAATGTACTTAATGGGTACAGTGGGCACTGTTGTCACTGTTTTACCAATGAAGAAACTGGGGAGTCAGAGTTTATGAAACTTCCCTAAAGCCATAGAGCATAAGGAGGAGAGAGAAGAGTACCAACATGTATGCAGTTAGAGATCATCAGACCCAATATACTGTATGAAATTAAAGGCATAAAATTTGAGCAGGAGAAATAATTCCCAAAGTGATATGCTGGGGTTTTTTTTTATGCTCTATAATGTATTTCCCCAGTCCAATTTCTTCAAGAGCTGTCCCCATTCTCAGTTTCCATCATCTAAAAATTTTGGAAACCAACCTGCCAGTATGTCTGAAGGCTTCACTCAAGAGTTGCCACACTGCATTAAATAATAAATTCTCCAAACTGCCTGAAAGACTATTATTTATGAAGGAAATAATTACATTGTATTTTGGTATGAGAAAATTTCTCTCCTCAAAGTCTGTAGGAATAACCACCTCTTATGGCTGAAAACATTAAGAGAAGTGGCTTTTGTTTTCAAAAGACTGCAAAACACTTTCCCAGCACCTTCATTTCAGAAAGTAATATTCCTATTGGAAGTTCCCTTAGACTTCTCCCTGAGCCCGAGTCTTCTGTGACCCTGGCTTCCTCAGTGGTCATCTGCAATGTCTGCTCTGGCCTAAGGAGGAGCACCTCACCTCCACTGTCCACAAAGCCCAGCCACAGGAGCAAGGGGGAGGAAGAACAAGCCCAGCTGCTGTCACAGTGGAAATTTCTAGTGAGGCATAAGCCTCCACGCACATGGTTTCAAGAGAGGTTTCAGCCAGACCTAGCAGTCCCAGTAGTCGTCAGAGCCTCTGGTTGATTCCCACCTTCAGCAAAAATCCTTTAGGGCAGCAAGCGCAGCAGGAAACCTGTCATTAACAACCACCGTAGTGTCACATCAGCGATTCTCAGGAGTGTTGGCTCCACTATTTAACTCAGCTATTTACCTCATCGGGGAGAGCTTTGTTTGATTGTCAGAAAATAGAACATGTACATTTGTCTGTCATAAACACACACAAGCTCTCCAGAGCACAAATAAACAAAATGATCATGTACACTGGTAAATGTGTTTGCATTATTTAACCAAACCAGATGAAGCATGTGAATAACCCTGCATATCAAGTACCATCAAGTAACTCGCTTGTAATCTGTCTTGTACAATACAGCCATTGCCACTCATTCCACTCACCCAATTCAGACCCTGGAAATGTACTATTTTTAGACTGGCTTTGTACACTACTATTTACAAAGCGCACTGTTAAATCCTTTGAATAGCTGCCAAGAAGTTGGGTGAGAACCTAGAAACCCCACCACACAGATCAGCATCCTAATCAACCCTGGGACAGCCAGTGCTAAAGATCTGCTTTTGTTTCCTTTTCTTCTTTCCCTTTGTCTCCACAGGAATGTCAATGTAAAAAGGCAAGGGGACAAAGAGGTGGGCCTTATCTGTTCTTGTTGTTCAAATGGGGTGCTTTACTCACTCTCCTAGATAACAGTCCATGTGTCAACATCTTTGGCAGTTTAAGTTGTTCTTTGTCAAAACCACTTTTGGAAGTGATTTGACCATTTATTTACTTGGAAGCCAATGTGAACACAGCAGGTGCGTCATGGAAAACTCAGACTTAGGTTCTTCCCAACAGTTTGGATTTGGTCACACGACAGCCCACTGCTCCTGGCCAATCCACTGCCAGCAAGTTGGCCAAGTGGCCACACAGGAAGGAGGGACAGAAAAGAAAATAGTAGGCAAATTGTTGGCATGAGGCAGGTGGTGGATGAGGCACTTGCAAAGAGAAAGGATTGCAACACCAGAGAGGAGATGAAGGGCCTCATCATTTGGCAGCCAACAAGAAACCTGAAGGAACTAAGTTTGGCTGTGTTTCTACAGCTTGAGAAAAGCTGAGAACGGAAGCAATGACTGGGCTAATTCTGGACAAAATTTTTTTAAAATGATTTTTGAGAGAAATCCAGATCCTTGCTTCAAATCTTAGCTTTTATGTAAATTGCTCATTTTCCAAGATTCTTTTTTTCAGGTGACTTGAAGTGATTTGTATTTCATGGGATCATTTGAGTCATCCCTGTAAGCCTAAAGTGTGGAGTTTAATCATTTTCCTTTTGCTTACCTTCCTCATGGTGCCATTTTGTTTCTTCCCTAGCCTGGGTTGGCTGGTGAAAATGGTGCAGCCAGACTGTAGCCAAACAGTGGATACCTGTCCTACCCCTGTATCTGTACTTGGATGTCCTCATGTTCTCCACAGTAGTATATCTTTCCCTTTACAGAACTAAACAGAGAAATAGAAACAGATTTTGAGTACATTGGATCAAAAGTGGTTCTGAATCTAAGGCATTTTATTATTTTATTTATTATTTCAAGTTAATAGGGTTTTTATATTCTTTATAATATTAGAAATATTTTATGGGAAAGTAGTGTGCCAAGATGATTGATAACAATGACAACAAAAGTCATCTGCTTTTCGAGCCCATATGTGCCAGGTACTATTCTGGACACTTTATACAGTATCTCTACCCATACAAACAGCTCTGCAAGTTAAGTATCATTTTCCACATGGTGAGAGAGCACTGAGAATTAGAAGGGGACTTAGGCAAGGTCACCAGCCAATCAATGGTAGATCTGAAATTCAAACCTAGCTTTGTTGTGTTCTTTCTACCACACAAGGCAATCCTATTTGCAAATGTGAACCCATTCCAAGCCGTCAAAGGGAAACTGGCTTTACTTTGACGAATCTCAATTCTGTATATTGGGTTCAGGCATTTTAACAGATTCAATATGTTTATCTCAGGACTCCTAGAGAAGAGTAATAGGGCTATAATGGGTTTTCACTTGTAGACTTATGGTTATCTGCTGTTACTTTTAATTCTTCACTATTTTCTAAGTATTCTATTTCACCTTATTCTTTTCCTGGAGTGGTGGTATGGAGAACATGGTCTATAGTAACAGGGCATAAGAATAGCCTGGCTTTCCTTATAGATGCATGAATAAATGAGGAAAGAAATTTCCCCCAAACCTAAGCATGTAGGCAGCACCATTATATGGCAGGCCTGCACACACAGTTTGACCCAAACTAATAATTGGACAAAGCTCGGGCAAGGATTGGTGCTAAATATGAAAGGGAATGAAGGTCATGAAGAGGTGCAAAGAAAACAGGAAGCAGGTATTGGTAAATTCCACATGTACAATAGCATTGCTTTTGTAGTAGATGTCTGCTCAGTAAATTGTTCTCACTCTTCCTCTGTGTCCCTTTATTGGTTGGTCACCATCACCTTACTGGGCCGTAGTGTAGGTCCTTTTTCTCTTATTTTTTTTATTTGAGTAGAGTTGACACACAAGGAAGTATAGGTCTTAATATAGATTCTAGAAAGTAAAAACTGCTTTTTATAGCTCTAAAACCAAAGCTTTAGTCCTGAATATGGATTGTAGATATCAGTATATTCCTTATTTCCTGGGTTTTTTTCATTTGCTTATATCTCCATGTTTTGTTTCTGTTTTATCTGAAAAGAAAATGAAATAGAATTACCTCCCACACTCATACTGCTATTGACATTAAATTTCATCTTCTTTTATTATGATCAGCAAACTTACTCATAACATTGGAATTTGTTTTTTGCTTTTAGAGTTATAGCTACTGCTGTTGTTGCAATAATTAGTATTGCTTTGGCACAATGTTCCACCTAAACTCATGGCATTTGTGTACTATTTACCTTTCAGAAAAGCTATTTTTGAAGAAGAAAAAGAAAATGGGAGTAGAGACTTCCAACAGCACACATTTTTCCTGCTCTCTCCTTGGCTCCAAAAGAGGATGCGTGAAACAGAATTTCAGGCTGTAATTAATGCAGCCCTTCATAAGATAAGAGGTTCTTTTATCTATAGAAAAATTGCTGCATTCATTCTCAATGAGAAGCAGAAGGCTCTAGTTAATGTTCTTTCTACAAAAGGAATTTATCTTTTCTACTCTCTACATATTTACAATCAAATTTTAATATTTTGTTACAGGAAACTGTAAATAAACATGCAATGATAATAATATTTTATAGGGCTGGGTCTATAAACCTTAAATATTAATAATTTAATATATGTTAATATATGCTAATAATTTAATAAATGTTTAGGTAAATGCTGCATTTACGTACAGCATGTACAGATAATATGGGCTCTATACTAATGTACTTGCAAGCACAGACCTTAACTGAATGCAGCTTAGTTCTGGCTTTTTGGGGGTCAGGTAAACAAATTGGGAAATGTATCCTCATTTGACATACTGAGGAAAAAGTGCTATATATAGTTCTTTCTTATGTCCTAAAGTACCGTACAAACAAGAAAGAAACCTCTGCTGTTTCTATCTTGATTTACATATCTCCTTGTAGACACACACTGCAATTTAGAAATCATATTTACTTTATGTATGTTTTATGATTGGAATGATTGATGATGCATTGGCACTGTGTTCTTTACCTAAATGCATGGTATTTGTATACCATTTAACTTTTTAAGTAATCTATTTTCAAAAAGTAAAAAGTGTTGGAAGCCATTTCTGAACAGACTAAAGTTGAGAAAACTCTTTGTAAGGTACCAATATCTACCCCCACTCAATTATTTTTGCTTAAGCAGCAACCCCCAAGGCACCTGGTTGACTGGTATTGGGAGTGACTTGTCCCCTTATCCTAAAATATGCTAATTGTACCTTGTGAAGGAACTTATTGTAGGAATTTCCTCTTTTTTGATTATAGGAGGAAATATTACATTTCCTGAGAAATCTGTTTTACTTCCCCTCAAGAAAACAGGCTATTGACCCCTGCTCACAAATAACTGAGTTTTGCTTTTGCTATGCTAAAGACATTGCCTTGTATTTGAATGCTGAAGATACCTTCCTTCCCCATATGGTAAGCATCTAAATCACCTACATCCATCACTATTGATAAAGATTATGCCTGAGTCTTCTACCAATCTATGTTCTGGGAAATTTTTACATCCAAAGAAATTTGTCATCAGAAATCATTGTCTAAGGCAAATGCCACTACTATTTTGTACCCCATACATTTTTTCATAAATAAAGCTGACTCTCTGGTCAGTGCAGAGATGCCTGCCTGGTGATCAGAAAGAAACTCGAGGCTCTCTCACTCTCTCTCTCGCTTCAGGTCCCTGTTGGGGCACCACTTGTCAGAATTCAGCTCCAGTAGGTCCAGGGTTCCCTGAAGGTAAGCCCATTCCCTTTCTCTGATTTTCAGGATGGTTAGGACTCCACCATAGGGTGATGCAGACCCCCTGTAGAGATAGGCAGGATTAGAGTGGTGGATAGGTCAGAACTTAAACTTGAGGCTCTCTTATCTCTTTCGTGCTGACACCACCGTCTATCCTTCAGGGAACCCTGGATCTGCTGGAGCTGGACTCCGGCAACAAAGAAGAAAAATGGGAGTACAGAAATGACTAGAAGTTAGAGACCACAAGATTCTTCCCTGAGGTCCTGTCAAAGAAGACCCCACTGTAAGGTAGTAAGACCTGTGTAGAATTGGTAATTCACTGGCCCTTTGGATGGTCCTTATTTCCCACATCCGTACAGAGATAACAATTCTTTCCCTTCTGTCATGATACCACATGAGGAAGGTGTGCAAGGGAGTAGACAGGTTTGTCAGCGGGCACAAAGGCGAGAATGGTCGATCAAAGCAGGAAACTAGATAGTTTTACAAAACAATGTGCATAGTTTCCAGTGTGATTACTGCAAGCAAAAATGAATGGGAGGTTTCAGCAACAAAGTTATTGTCATTTAAGGTAGAGCAGCAATTTTTATTTAGGTCAAAAGATGTTTGTAATACTTCAAAAAAGAGAGAAGACAATAATATGGAGAGTAGCAGTACAGTTCTATGTGTGTCCAGTGCTCACTTCTCCCTCACACGTCCATGCCCATGTGTGCACACATACACCCATGGAGAAAAGTGTTATTTCTAATATGTTCACAGACATAAGATTTTTAAGCTCAGAACCTCTTGAGAGTAAGAAACTTTTCTTGGTAGACCACCAACTGATTCTGAGAGAACAAACCTGACAGAGCCCTTCTCCTTGGTTCTTTCTGCTCATATTGTTCATGCTCACACAAGGAGGGCTGTGAGGTAGGGTAAGACCCTCAAAGGAGATAAAAGTGAATTATTCTGGAATAGCTGCCAAACAATCCTAAGCTTCAGTTAACCTGGTCTCTCGCTCTCTCTTTTTTTTTTTTCCTCTGGCCCTCAGTTTTCCTTTTGTATCCTGAAAATAACGTTGACATTATTGGGTCAGTGGGACAAAAAAAATCTGTCACCAATTACTGCTTATAATTTTGGCCCCCGAAAACACTTGGTAAACAACCCCTATCTTGAGTGAACAACTATACAAGGCTAGGGTGGTATTTGAATTTATTCATCTTAGGAAAAGATGTTAATTATTTTAGACTTGAATTTCCACAATTAGAACATTTGCCTAATGCCATTCTAATGTATTATGTTTTATAGAAGGACTTTCACTTTTTAGTTTTTTAAGAATTTATTTTTAAGTAATCTCTACACTCAACATGGGACTTGAATTTACAACCCAGAGATCAAGAGTTGCACACTCTACCGACTGAGCCAGCTAGGTACCCCTACAAAAAGACTTGTTGGGAGCTATTTGAACTCACTGGTAGAGTGAAAATTCCTGGTGAGGGTACGGCAGGTTTGCACGGTCTCTTGCCCCCAGATAGCTCCCAAAATCTACCCTCTTGAAACTTTTCATTTCTACTTGGGCACCAAACCTCAGAGTGCTTTGCTGATTAGAGTCAGGAGTGGCCTGTCCCCCGGCCCTGTCCCTGAGGCATGGTTGCACCTGGTCAGGGAAAAGATGAGTAAACTAGATACACCCTAATGCAACATAT
>NC_043700.1:90740552-90745003 GCF_006229205.1 Suricata suricatta
TTTTTTTTTTATGATAATCATTACTACTAGCATTGTAACTTCTGCAGAACCCATGTCCTGGAAAATTGTAGAACTTATCTATGAGAAATCATTTATGCTCTTTCTGGTTCTTGTACCTTTTGCCATAAATAAAGCTTGAGAACCAGACAGGGCAGAGATGCCTGCCAGAATGGTAGAGACATCTGCCAGATGGGCAAGGGTGCCTGTCTGGTGGTCAGAATGAAACTCAAGGCTCTCTCATTCTCTTTGGCCTACACCGTCATCCTTTAGGGGAACCCTAGACCTGCTGAAGCAGGACTCCAGCAGACTTTTACATCAATATAAGTAGATATATACCCCATCGAAGTCCTTGCAATATACTTCAGTAGACATGTACAAATATTTTCATAGTACCACTATTTTAAATAGACTAAACTATTTGGAAATAGCCTAAATAATCATTGACAGAAAAATAAAGTGTGGCATAGTCCAATATGGAATTCTGTAAACCAATAAAAATGGGATACAACTATATACAACAATATGGATGGTTCTTAATATAATATTGTGTGAAAAAGCAAGTTCCAAAGATTACTTACAGCATAAAATCCACTTTAAAGGAAAAAAGTTACTAAAAAATTCACTTAGTGGGTGTGTATATACAGAGTGATAATACTATATAACAGTTCAAAGAATAGGGAGAGGGAGGGATGTAGGTTGTATATAGGGAGGTAATTGTCAATGTTTTGAAATAAACAAAAAGACCATGCATGAAGTAAACTCAAAAAAATAAAGTATTGTCAGATTATATGGTGATATCTACATAAAAATGCAGGATATGGTTTTGTGCAAATTAAAATAAATAACAAAAGTTGAAGTCATCATAAGGGCTACATACTACAGGATTTGGATCTGGCCACTTCCACTTATCCCTCACGTCTGATCTATCCTTCCCTGAAGCCTTTGGGAGCCATCTCCCTCCTAGTTTGAATCCTTAGTAAGTGGATATTCCCTGTGACTTTCTCATTATTACTCTTCTCTTGTCTCCGTATAATCTCTCCTTTGAAGACCACATACACTCTGCATTTCTCCAAGTGCCTATCAGAGGATCCCCAGATTTACCAACCCAATACTGATTTCCCTCCAACATCATAATCCCAGCTAATCACAGATATATTTCTCCTTGAATTCAAGGCATTTTCTCAGTCAACCACCAGGCTGACCATGAACTAGTCACATAATCTATCGCTTGATTTCCTTATCTCTGACAAAAGAGATTTGTGCATGTAATTTCTTTTTTTTAATTTTTAACGCCTATTTATCTTTGAGAGACAGACAGAGAGAGCGTGAGTGGAGGAGGAACAGAGAAAGAGGGAGATATAGAATCTGAAGCAGGCTCCAGACTCTAAGCTGTTAGCACAGAGCCCAACATGGGGCTCAAACCAGAAGAGCCTGACCTGAGCCCATGTTGGACACTTAACTGACTAAGCCACCCAGGTACCCCATTGTGCATATAATTTCTAAGGTCCTTACTGTCTCTAAATTTCTATGAATTTATGATTATTGACTCTTCTTGACAAAAAGCTGTTTGGCCAGGATACCACTATTATTATAGGCTTATCTTTGACTCATATCTAGTTCTGTTTGCTTATACCCAATCTGATACCAAATTTTGTCATTTCTTCCTTTGAAATGTCCCTTAAATTTACCCCATTTTTCCCCATTCCCCTGGTTTTACCTTAGTCCTAGACATAATCAGTTTATACCTAGATTACTTTAAATATATCTTAACAGATTTTCCTGCTTCCCATTTCCTCCTTGTTTCACAAACCACTCCCAGATTATTCATAGAAATAGCTTAGAAAAATTAAGTCAGACCAATTTAAGAGCCTGTGACCCTGTATTACCAACTAAAGCAATTCCAGTACTGCTAACAACTTTAAGATCTTCTGTAATACATTAAGATCTTTCTGATTTTCTCTCTCACCATGTCTCAGCACTTATACTGTACTGAAACTAGAGTAATCAGTGTCAAAAACTTCTGTCTCTGAACCTTTAGGCCAATTCCTCAAGCCAGAATGTTCTCTTCTCTCTTTTTTTTTTTTAAACCAAAGGCCCAATTAAGATGTTACCTATTTATAGCTTTCTATAATATCTCAAATTTCTGGTAAACTTTGTCTCCCTTCTCATTCAAATACTACAGTAGTTAATACTCAATTATACACAACTGATTATTATTTTTTAATTTTTCAAATTATTCAGGTCTTACAATCTTCTAACTGAGCTGCAATATTCCTGAAGGCAGAAACCATATCTCAAACCTTTCTTATAGTCCCCTTAATATCGATTCAGTAGATATTAATCTCTAGAACTAAAAAATGTATACATCCTTAAAAAAAACAATATCTATGACAATATTATCAATTTATTCCTTACCGAGCATTTATATAATGCATTGTGATAAGCACAAAGGTCCTTCAAAGCTGAATATATAATTATTCTCAAGAAGCTCAGAATCTATTGAGCTTGGGGCAATACATCCTTCTACCTTCTTTCTTTTCTTCCTTTCTCTCTCTTTCTTTCTCTCTCTCTTTCTCCCTTCCTTTCCTCTCTTTCCAACCTTCCTTCCCTCCCTCCCTCCCTCTTTCCTTCCTTCCTTCTTTTAAATGTTCATTTATTTTTGAGAGAAAGAGATAAAGCGAGTGTGAGTGGGGAGGGGCAGAGAGGGGGACAGAGGATCTGAAGCAGGCTCTGTGCTGACAGCAGGGAGCCAATATGGGACTCAAACTTACAAATCATGAGATCATGACCTGAGCCCAAATAAAAAATTGGATGCTTAACTAGCCACCCACGTGCTCAGTTATCTAATTTTTTTTAAGGTTGGAGACAGTTAATTAGACTCTTTAGAGTAGAATTGCAAAATATCTGTGGGTACAGATAGATACAGTTAAACCAGCTGATAAACGGTTAATACCTGGTGCTAAGTGATACTAAAATGATGCCACACATTTGATATTTTGGGGCTAGTTATGCCATCTTCTTAGCCAAAGTCTAGAGCTCAACCAACTGAGCGACCTAGGTGCCCCATCTACTTTCAAATTTTGGGACCTAAAACTAGCCTCTCTCTAGAGATCCCATTTATGTCCAAGTGCCTTAACTTCCCTAATTGAAGGTTTCACAGGAACTCACCTCCAATTCAGCTTTTTCATTGCTTGTTTCTACACCTGTCTCCCCAGTACAACTTTGTAAATTTTTGCTTTATATAATCTAAAGCTATGTTATTAGCCCTATTTAAAAATTGCTATGTTTTGGGGCATTTGGATGGCTCAGTTGGTTAAGTGTCCAACTGTTGGGAGCTATTTGAACTCACCGGCAGAGTGAAAATTCCTGGCGAGGGTACAGAAACAAATAGAATGAAAACTGGGGGTCACCCCTTTCAAAAACTTAGAGGTGGACTTCACAGATATACAACTAAACAAAGAATTCAGCCCTTATTAAAGTTTCAGGCATCATTCTGGAGTTAAGTAGGCCAACTCAGAAGAACCCTCAACCTGGTGAGGTGATCCAGATCCAGTCAACCAACTTAAACTGACCCTTAAAAAGACTCTGGCTCCTGAGATCTCCAGGCCTGCTCCAGCCACACCCTGGATGCTGGCTGGTCTACGCATGGCAGAAGTTTGAGGAATAACCAGTCCAATGAGTTAAACTGTCCTTGCTCTTTGCCATCGGATTAGCAAATGTTGCCCCAGAAAGCTGGGGAAACAGCAAAAAGTTCCTCATTACACTCACCTTCTTTTATGGATAGGATGTTCTGTTGGTATTAATTGCCTCTAATCTGGGCCCCATTTATAAGAGCAGTGTGCCTTCAATGGAAGATTCTGTTAAACTAACCCTTCCCCTGCATGATGATTATGGATTACAGGTAGTGCAAGAGATCAATTCTGCTCTCACAGTCTCTTCACAAACAATTTCAGGCCATCAATGTCTCTTCCACTTTCATTTCTCCCTCCCAGGTTGCAGCCTCTTTCCTTCAGGGACTACAAAACTTTTTAAGGTCCAAGGGACTGGTCTCACGCCTGACAAATATTGGCATTGCAGCTGGTACATTGGTGCTCATCTTATGCCTTTTACCTTGCTTTTGTCGCTTTGTTAAAGCGTTCACAAAATTAATGTGGAATTACATACTCTTTATTTAAAAACTAGAAAGGGAGGAGATGTTGGGAGCTATTTGAACTCACTGGTAGAATGAAAATTCCTGGTGAGGGTATGGCAAGTTTGCACGGTCTCTTGCCCCCAGATAGCTCCCAAAATCTACCCTCTTGAAACTTTTCATTTCTACTTGGGCACCAAACCTCAGAGTGCTTTGCTGATTAGAGTCAGGAGTGGCCTGTCCCCCGGCCCTGTCCCTGAGGCATGGTTGCACCTGGTCAGGGAAAAGATGAGTAAACTAGATACACCCTAATGCAACATAT
>NC_043700.1:90745103-90789130 GCF_006229205.1 Suricata suricatta
TTTTTTTTTTATGATAATCATTACTACTAGCATTGTAACTTCTGCAGAACCCATGTCCTGGAAAATTGTAGAACTTATCTATGAGAAATCATTTATGCTCTTTCTGGTTCTTGTACCTTTTGCCATAAATAAAGCTTGAGAACCAGACAGGGCAGAGATGCCTGCCAGAATGGTAGAGTCATCTGCCAGATGGGCAAGGGTGCCTGTCTGGTGATCAGAACCAAACTCAAGGCTCTCTCACTCTCTCTCACCAACACCGTCATCCTTTAGTGGAACCCTGGACCTGCTGGAGCTGGACTCCGGCATCCAACTTTGACTCAGGTCATGATCTCATGATTTGTGATTTGAGCCCCACATTAGGCTCTGCACTTGGGATTCTCTCTCTCTCTGTGCCCCCCCCTTTTCCTCTCTCTCTCTCTCTCCAGATAACCTTTTTTTAAAAAAAATAGTTTATTGTCAAATTGGTTTCCATACAACACCCAGTGCTCTTCCCCACAAGTGTCCTCCTCCATCACCACCACCTCTTTCACCCCCTCCCCCTTCCCCTTCAACCCTCAGTTCATTTTAAGTATTCTAAAGTCTCTCAAGTTTTGCGTCCCTCTCTCTCCCCAACTCTCTTTCCCTCTTCCCCCCCCCCGCCCCCCGCCGGTCCTCCATTAGGTTTCTCCTGTTCTCCTCTTAGACCTATGAGTGCAAACAGATGGTATCTGTCCTTCTCTGCCTGACTTATTTCACTTAGCATGACGCCCTCATCTCTCCCCATAAACTAAAAAAATCTTTTTAATTGCTATGTTTTAGGGGTGCCTGGCTGGTTCAGTCAGTTGAGCATGTGACTCTTGATCTCAGGGTTGTAGGTTTGAGCCCCAGGTTGGGTGTAGAGAATACTTAAAAATAAAATCTATTCAAAATTTTTGTTGTCTTATCCTGGGAGTTGTTCCTCTTATTATTTAATCCCCAATGATATTTCAGTCCTTAAAGAATATTTCATTTGATATTAATATAGAAACCATAGCTTCCTTTTGTTTAGAATTTGCCTGTTTTAGTTTCAATTCTTTTACTTCAAAATATTGTCTTAAATTTTAGGTGTTAGAAAGTGTAAAGATGAGTTCTTTTTTTTTCTCAGTCCAACTTAGAATCTCTACCTTTAACTGCGGAGCATCTTGTCGATTAATATGTATTATGATTTCTCATATATTCAAAGTTATTTCTCTTATTTTGGATCATTTCTTTGCTTGTTTTCTCTTCTTTTAAAAAATTCCAGGGCTCCTGGGTGGCTCAGTCAGTTGAGCATCCAGCTTCAGCTCAGGTCATGATCTCATGGTTTGTGGGTTCAAGCCCCTGTGCTAACAGCTAGCTCAGAGCCTGGAACCTGCTTCAGATTCTGTGTCTCCCCCTCTCTCTCTGACCCTCCCCTGCTCACTCTGTCTCTCTCGCTCTCTCAAAAATAAATAAAACATTAAAAAAAAAACTCCTCCTAGCCATCTTTTGGATCAATTATAGTTTTTCCCTATCCCCCTACCCCTACTAATGCTTTGGACAGTATATACCCTATAACTATTATCTTAGTATTTATCCTTAAATATAAAAACATATTCAGGGGTATCTGGGTGGCTCAATCAGTTGAGTATCTGGCTTTGGCTCAGGTCGTGATCCTGTGGTTTGTGAGTTCTAGCCCCACATCAGGCTTGCTGCTGTCAGCTTGGAGTCCATTTCAGATACTCTGTCCCACTCTCTCTGCCCCTCTCCAACTAGAGCTCTCTCTCAAAAATAAAATAAACGCTAAAAAAAATCATATACTTAATCGGTTGCTCTACCAATATTTTAAACAACACAAGAAACTTACACCCTTTTAACTTTATATTCCAGGTAATTGTCTGAATTTTAGTTATTTCTCTGTATTAATCCCAAATTGGATATTATTGTTTAATTACATATGTATTCAGTTACATATTTAATAATTACTTTGCCCATCATTCTTTATTGCACTCAAATTGTCTGTGTAGAATTTCTCTTCCTGAAGTACATCCTTCAGAAATTCTGATATCAAATTTATTGTATATATGTATATGTATATGTATAGAAAGAAATGTATGTGTATGTTGGGTGTTGGTATGTCTAGAGATGGGTTTTTTTAATGTTTATTTGAGAGAGATAAAGACAAAGTAAGAGCATGAAAGGAGCAGAGAAAAAGGAAAACAAAATCTGAAGTAGGCTCAAGGCTCCAAGACGTCAGCACAGAGCCCAATGAACTCACGAATCACAAGGTCATGACCCAGCCAAAGTCACACACTTACCCCAACTGACCCACCAAAGTACCCTAGAGACATATTTTTTAAAATTCATGCTCTTTCATGATTATCAGAGTATATAGATTTACAGGTTGAAAGGTGTTTTTTTCTCAGCATTTTGAAGATATTTTCTTTGGGCTTCTATTGCTATCAGCATAATAACTTTAAAATTTTTAAATGTTTATTTTGAGGGAGAGTGGACAAGCAGGGGAGGGGCAGAGAGAGAGAGAGAGACACAGAATCCAAAGCAGGTTCTAGACTGTGAGGTGTTATCACAGAGCCCAAGGCAGGACTTTAACCCAAGAGCCATGAAATCATGACCTGAGCCAAAGTCAGAAGCTCACCTGAATGACCCACTCAGGCATCCCTCAGCATAATAACTTTTAAAGATAGTATGTCTTTTTTTTTCTGATTACTTTTAAAATATTTTCTTTCCTTTGATTTTTTTTCATACAGCTTCCCCACAGTGTGTCTAAGTATATATTTTCATTTGGGTCTCATTGTGCTTTCAGAATCTGAGGACTCATGCCTTTAATCTATTCTAGAAAATTCTCAGCTATTATTTCTTTGAATATCGTGTCTCCCTGATTATCTTTATTCTCTTTTTCTAGTAATTCAAATAATTCTTCTCATTCCTCCATATTTGTTACTCTTTTAAATATCTTTATCTTCCAATTTACTAATTTTCCTTTTTTGTAAAAAATTTTCTATTTAATGGAGTTTTTTTAAATTAAATGACTATATTTTATATTTTTAGAAGCTCTCTTTTCTTCATTTTCCTGATTTTTAATCTTTAAGTAGCTTATTCTTTTCTTATGGTTTAAATTAATTCCTTCAGGTCTTTATTTTTAAATGCTCTTTTAATAGTTTTCTTTTCTATTTTTAATGTTTATTTATTTATTTTTGAGATAGGGAGAGCACAAGTGGGGAAGGGGCAGAGGGAGCCTCCACACTGTCAGCACAGAGCCTGACTCAGGGTCAGGACTCATGTACCATGAGGTCATAGTCTGAGCCAAAATGAGGAGTCAGATGCCCAACTGAGCCACGCAGGTTCTTTTATAGTCTTAAACTAGTATTTCTATTACCTGAAGTTATTGGAAATTTAACTCTGCTATTTGTTGTCTCTGTGTCTTCTTATTCATGGTGGTGGTCCTCTTTCCCCACATGTGTTTGATAGTTTTTGATTAAGCTCATCTTTAGCAAGGCTTTATCTGAGAAATCCCACGTGGATTACATGGAAGGTTTTCCAGTTGCCTCTATTGGGCAAATCTCTGTTATCACTGGGTCTTTTTATGTGGATTTCTAGGCTAAAAGATTCCTGGGCCATTCAAACAGTGTAAATTCAATCCCAAATCTACATGAAGCCCCCCCCCCTCCGCCCCCCTATTCTCCACCCAAAGCCCCAGGCCAAGACAGGCAAGCTTCCTTCTCACCTCCCAGTGCCCATAGTTGATTACTTTTCTTTTATTGAGGGTGTAGCCCTGGTCAATCCCGGTTTTATGCAACTGTCTCAGTTCTAACTCTACTTCACTGGAACTCAAGACTTAATTTCCTGTATTTGTGTGGACTTTCTATATCATATCCAAGACCAGAAACCTCTCCTCAAGTTTGTTAGAATACCAGTTCACACCTACGTTTTAGGTTTTTTCTTCTCAATTTTTAGTACTTGGGGATTTACTTTCCAAAATTGTAAGCTCAACTATGCACTTAATGCTATTTTTCAGGAGGAATTCCACTGTCAGATCCTATTTATGCTATATTCTGAAATTCAAGCCTACTGATTTTTAGAGCTGCGTCTTGCTTCTCCATCAACCTTTGTGAACTTGACATTTTATACTATTCTAGAAGCAACTTTATCCAGGACTCAGAGTTTGGATCCCTTCCCTCCATTCCTACACCTGCCCTAACTTCCAGGGATCCTGGCCAGGGCCAGACTCTGTACTCCTGCCAGCCTAGAAGGGAATATTGGCCAATGATAGCCTCCTATCTCATTACCCAATCAATACTCTCTTACCGTCAGGTCCATCCTTAATGTTGTCTTCTAAATGACTTTTTCTAAAACCCAGATCTGATTATGTCACTCCCTATATAAAATCCTCTGCATCAAAATGAAGCCTATTCTATTAAAAAAAAGAAAGAGTGCTATATTATTCAAAAATGTCAATGTTCTAAATGCCAAAGAAAGACTGTAGAGATGTTCTAGATTAAGAGAGTAAAAGGACACAACTAAATGCAATGTTTTATCTTAGAATGTATCCTATATTGGAAGGGAGAAAATGTCATAAAAGATGTCACTACATTAGTCAACAAATTTGGCATAAGAATTCCAGATTAGATAAAAAGCATTATATTAATTAGGATTAATTTTTATCAATTAGGATTTAAATTCTATTAAAAAGGATTAAATTTACAGTTGGTAACTATCCTATGATTATGATCCTATGATCATAATTATTTCTTGAGTACTGATTTGGCCAATCACAGTGTGAGATGGTATCTATCATCTTTATATTCTCTATAACATTTGGCAAGATGCCTAGGATATAGTGGAGTCTAAATTAATTGAATGGTCATTGTGTAAAATAACCTAATTACCAAATATAATTTTAACATATACATATTTTAGCATATACACTCATCTCCCAAGTTTAACATCACTATCATCCTAGCAAATGAATAGCAAACATTTAGCAAAAATGTTTTCACTGAACCTACTCCTTCCAAAGGGCAATCTAATAAATAGAATTCACATTTCTCCTGTTCTCACCAGGCAAAATGGCATGTAAGAAGTGGGTGAATAAGGGCTATTGGTCTACACAAAGTGAAGCCTTTTACAAGCAAATTTACATAGACCCAAATCTAGTTATGGTCAGAATTTGAAAATCCCACCAGACTCAAAGCAATTTGTAAGTAACAAAATTCCATTTCAAGTCTATTTGTCTCTGGTTTCTTAGAGTGTCTGTAGATAAATCTGTCTGTAGGTAAATCTGTCTTTAAACAAACATCAACATTTGTGTGGCTAGATTTGTCAGATAAATGTATGTATTCATCTGTCTCTGTGCTTAGAAAATAAGTAATTTTATACTTTAAATTTATCACGACAGTTATATTAGTGGATATTTAAATAAGCACTGTGGAGGTGGAAACTTTTTCCCTTCTTTTCTTATAGGTTCTCTGGTCTAATAATTAAGTTGATTCTAAACAGATTAATGGAAGAAAAACAAACAAAATTACTTATATAAGAGAGCCCCATAAAGATATAAAGTTTCAAAAGGCGGCCAGGTAACTCAAAAGGCAGCCTCGGTAACATCCAGAGCTAAAGAAAGGGGTAGGAGTCCAGGGATACCAAGGGAAGGAGGGCCATTCAGAGGGAAACAGAGAAGCTTAATAGAAACAAAGATTGCCCTGTTATGCAGATAAGTTTATTCTGTAAAAGGTCCATCTATGGTAATAGCTCTCATCCTGGTATGGCCCCCTTTCCAATGTAAATTTAGGCCAATAATGTGAAGGTAAGGCAATTCTCTTGAATCTGCTGAGTTTTCATTGCTTTTAGCTCAAAATAATCCTTATGGCCAAAGTGGCATATTTTGGGGTGATAAATCCTGCTCCCCTTCAGCAGCATCCATGTGCTATGTTTTCTAGAGAATAAAGAAATGTTATGGAATCTGGTCTGGATCACCTGGCAGAAGAACCAAGCGGCACTCAGAGATCTTGGAAGGCAGGAGGTTTATTTTACACCGGTGAGCTCAGAGGAGATCATTCTCCAGCAGTCTGGGTCCAGAGCATAAGCAGAGGTGACAATTTATAGTCTCTTCAGGTGGCAAGAGGGGTGGGAAGGAAAACCTGGCATGGGAGTCTTTGGGCAGAGACTCGAATTCCCCTATCAGTCCTGTCAGCCATCTTACAACAGATTTTTCCCTATCATAACGACTAAGAATTTTATTTATTTATTTTTATTACAAACCTGTAATATTTTGAGGTACTTTTGTGTTTTAGTGCAACATGAAGTCTATAAATTCTGATATTAAGTGTCTCAGACTACAGTCATTACAAATAAAAAAATCCCCCCTTCACATTATAATTCTTAGCATTTGATTTCTTTTCAGTGTTGCTACTCTTTTCATAAGTTAAAAGTTGAAGATGTGTGGTAACCAGAGCTCTTGAATTACAAAGCTTGTTATAGAACCAGGCTGGATTGCTGGTGGAAAAACCAAGCAGCCCTCACACATCTTGGTGGACTGGAGTTTTATTTTACACTGGCAGGTTCAGAGGAGATCCTTCTCCAGAGATCTGAATCTCGAGCACAGGCATGGGGTTCTGTTACTTCCACATTCTGCATTAGTAGTAATTTGGCACTCCCGGTGAGCAGGGCAAAAAGCAGAACCTGGAAAAGAAGTCTCTAAACTAGGGACTCCAGCTTATGTTAGTCTCGTCAGCCACCTTATAGTGCATAACTTTACTTATTTTTCCTACAAGTTCAATGATTATATTTTATATAAGATCCTCTGACCTACAATCAGGGACTAATGAGAACATGCTGTTGACTCAGAAAGGTTGAAAGGCTTGCATGGGATGACCCAGAATAAATTCTAATTCCTTGAGTTCCAGCAAGCTACAGCACATTATTTTCTCTCTCTTTTCTTAACTTCACCTTTGCCCACATATGACATTCTAACTCAGAGAACTGGAGATGTCTTTCCTAGAAAAGAAGAGAATTAGATCAAACAAAATTGCTATTGGCAAATACTTGGAGGGCTTGGCTCCAGAGAGTAGAACCCATGGGTGGAAATCATAGACCTACAAATACCAAGTCAGTGTGAATATTTTCCAACATTAACAGCTACCTCATAAGAGAATGGACTGCTCTGAGAGAATCCAACTTCCCATTAGGGGAAATGTTCAAGGAGCAGCAGGTGACCATCTCCAAGGCTATTGTCAAGGGGATTCCAACACTGGACCAGACACTGGTAGTAATCCAAAGTCTAAGACTCTATAATCCTGCTATACTGGAGACTTAACACTTACAATATTATTATCATTTCATCTAGTTCCTGTTACTATCAAAGTCTTACCTGAGATTTTGTCAGTATAGGTTAAAGTCATTGGAAATGGTCCCTGCACCAGATCTAAATGTCAATTTCCTGATCTAGATAGTGAGAGGATTGATGAGGTGTTTTCTAGAATTCTGTCTACTTCTAACAAGATTCTTAGCACATAAGGAGGGGGCTACTGTGTATTTAGTTCACTAACCCTTTTTGGTTATCATGTAAGAAATTTAGAAATGCATGATTTTTTTTTTAACAACACTTATAACCTTGGGAATCTGTTCATTTTCACTGATTCAGTTTTGGTCATTTTGATTGCTTTTGCCAATGGGGAAAGATAATGTCACATAATTAAAATAATAAATAACCTCCCCAATAATTTATGTTTCTTAATTTTGTGACAAGACTTCCAGCTATATTTTGTTAGAACTAGCTAAAAATTGCACATAACTTGCAGCTTGTGCAAGTTTTCACAATTGAAAAACTGAAGATATGCTGCAACCAGAGTTTTTAAATTACAAAGCTAAATGATTATATTTGATTTAAGATCTTCTGATCTATAATTAGGGACTAATGAAGACATGCTGTTGACTCAAAAAGGTTGAGAAGCTTGTACATGATGACCCAGAATAAATCCTAAATCCTTGAGTTCTAGTAATAAGTCATAGCACCATATATAAAATATATATAGCACTATGTATATAAAATATAGTATCTATATTTATATAATATATAGTAATATATTATATATTTACACTTGTATGTGTATTTAGATAGATAGATAGATAGATAGATAGATAGATAGATAGATAGATAGATATGGCATATATCACTTGCAGATTGCAGATTCCTGGGACCAGCACATCCTAGCCCTTTTGTTATGGAATCTGGTCTGGATCATCTGGCAGAAGAACCAAGTGGCAGTAGGAGATCTTGGAAGGCAGGTGATTATTTTACACCTGTGGGCTCAGGAGAGATCACTCTCCAGAGGTCTGAGTCCTGAGCACAAGCAGGGGGAACAATTTATAGTCTGTTACTTCCACATATCTCATTGGTGCATGTGACAAGCAGGGTGGGAGTCTTTGGTCAGGGACAGGAATTTTCCCTATCAGTCCTGTCAGCTATCTTATAACAGATTTTTCCCTAAAAGGACAGAGTTGCATCTTCTAGGATTGCCTATACCCCATTCTCTGGGATGAGCTAACACCCAACCTCTGAGGTCCCTAACACCTCCTGTAGGGATCCTTCAACCCCAATCTATGGGATTCTTGACACCTCACCGATGAAAGAGCCAATAACGAGCAGGTGTTAAAATTGAAGTCTCTAGGATCAAAGCTACACTAAGCTGCACAGGGGCTGAAAGGCAACTTCTGCCTCAAGAATATCCAGAACAGTGGCATGAACAGAAATCCCTGCAGAAACACCCCAACCTCAGGCCAAGTGAGCCAAACCCTTGGACCCTTAAGACCAGTGTTCACTCCTGAGCATGTCGACTTATTTTTTATTAATCAGTTCCCAAATAGAATCCATTTTAGTTATCATTCCTCTAGCATGATTGTTCTATTATTCTATGAATGAATCCTCCATTCCTCCTCACTTGCCCAAACTTGCCACTATTCCCTCAGTAGGCTCCATATTCTGCAAACCCTCCTGTATCATCAGGAGAGTCTCTTCACCTTCTTGCTGCAATTAAACCTGGCTTTTGCCTGCAGACACCACCTCTCCTGTGGACCTCTCAGATAGTGGTTGTTTATTCTCTCACATGCCAGGTGGAGGGGGAGTTGGTATTTCATTGTCCCCATTGCCATTTCCAGACCCTTATTCATTATACTCTTATAACCCTCATCTCTGAGTCAGTGCCACGGTTCCTAATATTATCTCCCCCCTCCCCTGTAGCTTTCATCTCTGAGCCTTCCATTAACCCTTTGGTCTCCTAGCAGGTGCTCCTCTCAACCCCAGTCATTTCAAAATTCAGACTCGACATAGGATAGTCTGGCTTCCGGGTCTCAATCTCCCTATCTTTAATTGCCTCAACTTCTGTCCATTTCAGCTGCCCACTCTTGGGGTCACACCCTGGATCATGTCATCTACCATTGCTCCACTGACAAAGTTGCTGATTCAAACATCTTGCTTTCTAACCACAGCTGCCTCTCCTTCAGCCTTTCCCTCCCACATTGATTATTCTGTATCTGAATTTGGATTTTCAGTTCATTGACCTCCTTTACTTTCTACCAATCCATCAGCCCTCTTCTTTCATGCCTTGTTTCCTTATCCAGCCCAAATCCCTTGGCCTGTTATTTCAGTAACACTTTTGCCAGTACCCCAAATTCCCTAGCCCACATCCTTCTGGCAGAATCTGAGCTCTGCTTTTACCCTCTTTTTTTTTTTCTCTCTCTCTCTCTGTTTCTACACCCAAGCTGCCTTTACAGAGAAAGTTATACAACAAGAAAGAATGGTGTCAATATGAATTCATGATCACCAAACTGAGAGAGTTCCTCAACATTGCCTACTTAGCAAGCTTCCTGCAGTTCCCTGGTCTCACTCTCCACAGCCATCTGAAAGTCTTCTCTCTTCAGTCTATAAATACTAATCTCCCATTTCCCACCCAAATCTCTTTTCTTTCAGGGAAGAGACCAAAGTCTTTAACAGGCCTACAAGTCCTTGCAAGCTTTTGATCTTACTTAACTTTCCAGCTTTGTTTTATACTGTTCTCACCTTTTCTTTTCAGCCATGGTGGCCTTCTTTCAGTTTGTAAACTGTCTCCCTCACTAATACAGCCTTTGGACACAGTCTTCTCTGAACATATAATGGTTTTGTTCACCATTTTGCTGGTTAATTCTTGTTTATCATTTAGACCAGTGCTGTCCTATAGAACTTTCTGCAATGATACAAATGATCTATACCTGCACTGTCCAATATAGTAAACACTAGCTATGTGTGGCTTTTGAGCACTTGAATGCAGCTAGTGTGACTGAAAAGCTGAATTTTATATTTTATTTAATTTTAACTAATTAAAAATTAAATCACACAGTTATTGGTTACCAGTTCTGTTGATATGGCTTTATATCTTACTCAAGCCAAGCTTCCTCAGGCAGCCTTCTCTAAATCCCCATTTGGATTCAGATCTTTTCCCTCATGGCCTTTATCCCTTCCTACAGTGCCTATCTTAGTTTTTAATTATATATTAATTGTGTGTTTATTTGATTGTGCCTGCATTGTATGCCTAACAACTTGCACAGCTTCTGGCACATCACAAACACTTTTTAATGCATGAATGAACGAATGAACATTCCTAGGGGAAGAAGAAAGGTTGCAGATTAAAATTGTTGCCAATAATCTTTAGTGCATCATCTTCAGGGCCCAAAGAAAGATGAATATGCTCCTGGAGCTGAAGTGCCACTAAAGAGTCAACTGGACAACCCATCTCCTGGGTCAACTGGCTAAAAATGGTGCCAGTGGATGAACAGACAGATACTACTGATTCCTTATCAAGGATAAAGGCAAGCTCCTTGCCTTTGAACTACAGGTATCATCTCATTATCAACATCCTATCAAGTTACCAACTGCCAAAACAATATCTTCTTCCAGCAGAGCTATGGACCTGATAATGTATTCTGATGTACACTGACTGCTACTGGTTTGTTGTAATTTAAAAAATATTGGCATAGGGGTGGCTGGGTGGCACAGTTGGTTAAGCGTGGGCTCTGTGTTGAGCATGGAACCTGCTTGAGATTCTCTCTTTCCCTCTGCCTCTCTCCCCTGCTCACACTTTCTGTCTCTAAAATAAATAAGTATTTAAAAAAATTTTAAAATACTGGCATTATATGTTTGAAAGTAAATCACATTAACACCTGATTTACTCAGTTTAACATATGGCTTATACCTAAATGTGTTTTTAAAAGAGTATACACTCTCAAATGGATAGAATTATAATTTCCCCTAGTTTTAAGGGTTACATAATTAAGAGTAGGCATGTAATTTTTGTGGAAACAGATATATCATCTAGAATACAATATTCTGGCTGTATCTCCTACTGATATTCCCCTCAGGAAAAAAAAGGGGGGGAAATTAACCTCAAGAAGCCCCTTGCACATCTAATTCCTGAATTGTTCCAGTTAAAAAATTGAAAATTCCTTTCCAAGTAAAAAACTTTTGAAGACTCTCCATTTTATTGTAATTATATTTTTAGTGTTCAGTTGAGTGAGAAAGTGTATAATGATAAAAACATCTATAAACCCAGTAATGTTCTGAAGTTAATAACTGCCACAATATTTCTTACTTAAAAATAAGAGTATAAACATAAGCATATTAATACTTACAGTGTAAACAATGTGTGTTCTGGTGTTGGGAAAAAAAGTTATACCATAAGATGGCAGGTGGGGCTAACAAGGGAACTCCAGTCCCCACCTAGAGACTCCTCTTCTGGGTTCTTCCTGCTCTGCATGCCCCAAGTACCCAATTGCCACAAATGCAGAAAAGACAAAAGCATAAATCACCCCTCCTGCTTGCACTGGGCACTCAGACCTTTGGAGAGACTGGCTCCTCTGAGCCCATCGATGTAAATTAAATTCTGATCCACCAAGATCTCTGAGTGCCTCTTAGTTTCTCTACCAATGACCCAGCCTGGTTCCTTAACACTGGCAACACACACTTGTCCTCTCTACCATAGTCCTTAGGTGGGGAGCCATCAGAATGAGTTTTAATTATATTTTGTTTTTGTTATATATTTGGCCATTCAACATCTCAGACACTGATCCAATATTTAAAGCAGAAAATGGAATCAGTGAACAGAGAGAGATAGTCTTAGGCAAAATACAAAATTGGTGGGGTTTTTTTTTTGCTTATTATATATACTTTTGACAAGAGAATCATAGAAATTGGAGATATACCAAGAGTTTATCTGAGCTGTTTCTTACAATGTAATAGAATTGTATCTAAACCATCCATAATAGAAATCACTAAATGATGTAGGTGCATTCAGCAATGAAAGAATGCTACTACTTTACACTGGCTTTTAGCATATTCAGAAAAAAAAAGCGTTATCTCTCCAGTTATGACTATTACCATTGAAAATTCTTAACTTCAAGCTCTTTTGGTTTTAGCTCTACTGTTTATATACATTGAATTGAGGAGCAAAAAAATCAGTGTCTATTTCACAAGAGACCAGCTATCAGATCGTTTCCTAGATAGTAGTAGCACCTCCCTTTTACTGATTTAAATCATACTTTAGCCTCCAGATGTTCATTCATAACCTTTCTTCCACTCATTTTTATGATTATAGTTTATATCAAGTTGGTGTTTACATGTAAATGCCATCATTATTAGAAAAACTTAATCCTCACTCTACTAGTTATGATAAGCATTAACATTGGTGATTCAAGAGAACAACACCATGAAATCTTGCCCATTTCAAGAGCTTTTGTTTTGTTGTTTGTTTTTTTCTTTTTGGTTTTTGTAAACTGCAGTTTTCCATTAACATTTCAACGGAAACATACCAAGATGACAACCACAAAGCAAGCTTCCTTTGGACAATACTTATTAGGAGTCAGCTATTAAAAGTTGCTCCATTTGTAGTTAATTTTCCCATCCTCAAGTTCTAGTTCTAGAGCTTCTGGTTTTGCAAGGCATCTTAAATGAGTCATAGAGAAACAGTTGTTCCTTTAAGACTAGATTTATTTAGGTTGTGCTGACTCTGAACTTCTGAATCATAAGCTCACCTCCTTCTTGATCATGTAAACACTCTGGTCCCTACTTTGCAGCCCTTTCCTGATTTAAGCTCTTTGCCCTCTACAAACAAATCCATTTATGGCCCTATCCCAAAATGAATACACCTACCCTAGTTTTGAAAACTTATACTTTGCTAATGGACTTCTTTGCCTGTTCAACCTCTAAGATGCATGGTGGCAATTTGACTAGCAACTTGCCCAGATAGCAAAATGCATACTCACTTTAATTTCTATATAGCCAGGTTATACGGCATGCCTTAGGGAGAATTCTGAGCTACTCCTGACTTATTTATATTGATTGGTAATTCAGAATCCTCTGTTAATTCAACAATTAATACTAATCTGTCACATATCCTAAATCATAAAAGACTATTTCCCAGGCTATTTTAGTATATAGGTTTTCAATAAATATTTGCTGAATCAATGAATAAATCAATTTATAGTGTTGGGTGGGGAAAACAAAGAATCAGCATAAACAAGTGTGAGGAATGCTGACTCATGTAACTGTGGTACTCCCCTCTCCAGGCATCCCACTGTGAAGTCAACATGGTCCAGGAAAAGTGTTAAATGCTTTGCACACACTATTGTAAAGTGTAAGCTGTCAATCTATTTGAAACAGCATAAAATTTTCTTTAAGATATAAACTAAAATCTAAGACAACCTACAAGTGTCATCCTACAAAGGTGGTAGCTTCTACCACCATGACCATTTTCTCTTCCCACGATTCTCCACTCTTCTTCTGCTTCCTCTAATCAAAATCTGATACAACCAGGAAATTTCTAGTCCTGTGTAATTTTTTTAAATTTTAGGTTTCATAAAAACACATGGAATATACCAAATAATTCCTTCTCACCCTATGAATAGCAATCCAAGCAATCTAAAGAATGATTTCTAAAAATAAAAAAAAAAATTGAAGTACACACAAGAATTTACACTATACTCCAGTGGGTAGTAATGGATTGAAAACATTATCAATGTTTTATAGTATAGGGAAAACCCTGACTATATAATAAAACTAAAAACAAAATGCTGGGCAGTGAAACAGAAAATAATCCAGACTGCATAACTTGAAATGCTGATCTTTTTCTAAAACTGGTCAACATTTTTCGTCTCATTTTAATTTGCAAATTATGATTTTAAGTTAAATTCTATATGCTGCTGTCATAAAATGGTAGTCTAGCTAGGAAATATTTTTTGCATTTTACATGTTAAGATCTTTACCCTCATATTAAGTCTGTCTCTTTGAAAATAATTTGAGGGGTGCCTGGGTGGCTCAGTCAGTTAAGCACTGACTTTGGCTCAGGTCATGATCTCATGGCTTGTGAGTTCAAGCCACACATCGAGCTCTATGCTGGAGCCTGATTTGGATTCTGTGTCTCCTTCCCTCTTTATTCCTCCCCTGCTCATGTTCTCTCTCTCTCAAATATAAATAAAACATTTAAAAAATGGAAAATAATTTGAATACTTTGATACGTTATGCTTAATATATCAGACTGATGTGTGTATGTATATGTGTTTGTGTATATGTTCATCTTATTATAGTCCATATGAAGTTAAAATAAACATCTGTGCAAATCCCAGCCTATGATCCATTCCTAGAGAATGCTGGACAAACCAAATTCTGGTTTAGTCAAAGAATTTAGTTTTTTGGACTTTTCTGCTACCTAAAGTGTAAATGAATGTAAAATTTTCTTTTAAAAAAATTTTTTTTAACATTTATTTATTATTGAAAGACAGAGAGCATTAATGGGGTAGGGGCAGAGAAAGAAGAAGGGAGACACAGAATCCAAAGCAAGCTCATGGCTCTGAGCAAGCTGTGGGCACAGAGCCCAACATGGGGCCTGAATCTGCAAACTGTGAGATCATGACCTGAGCCAAAGTCAGTCGCTCAACCAACTGAGCCACCCAGGTGCCCCAAATGTAAAATTTTCTATCTGGAATTTCAGGGGCAGTTAAAACTCTGAGTAACTCTTTTCCCCTTGGCTGTGTCTTTATTGGTTGGCCATTAATGACTTGGCTTTTGACCAACATAAGAAAAAATGTACTTTTTTCTCTTGTGATGACAGATGTCATTTTTCAGCTCTCAGATGCCAATGGGAATTGACCCTAACAATCATAAGCAATAAAGTTTTGTACAGATAAAATACTATTTAGTGGAGGAACATTTTCCATTAGGAAATTCCTTCTAATGAGAAATAATTAGAAACAACTTACTGTTCTTTTTTCCAGGGAAACAGCCCTATGACTAGCCCTCATTCCAGGCCCTACCACAGTGACATCTCTATTGTACTACCAACTCATCAATGTCGTGATGAGAGCCATGGGACTGAGCTGTGGTGGTGACTAAGCATGCCCCAAATATCTCCGAGTTTCCAAGGCCACCCCAAAGTCGTATGAAGCTTTAGTCAGCCTAAGGGGAGGTCTGACTGACTTCATCACCACAAAGCAGGAAAGGGTTTTGTAGAACATTATTTTTCAATATCTTTAAAAAGCACAAGCAAGGATACATGACTTAGAAACTAGTTTCTAGGAAATTCAACCTCCTAAAATGTGGGCATTATTGAATGACACAGTCATTCGCAAGCTGCTGCTGAACAAATACAATAATACATACAAAAGATGAAGGACAACTTTGAATAATTAGCACAGTACTCAGAATTAATGATAAGATTACTAAAGTTACACACCAGCCTGCACAAAGCAACAATTTTGTTCCAAAAAGAGTTGATAAGTGTTACTGTCCAGTGAGGCATTTATTTTCAAACTAAACTGAATTAAGAAGCTGGGCTTCTGGCCGCAGCTCCTACAGAAACCATGTGCTTCTTCCTTGCCTCTGACAGCCCAGTCCAGTGATGAGTGCTTTGGATTAGTCGAACTGTATTTGTTACTTGTTTGTACCAAATGGCATCCAGCACCATAACTATCCACAGGTCTGCAGAGTGAAGGTCAGGCCCGTTCTCCCTGTGTGGCTTGGTTTGTCCTTGTTGTCAGGACCTGCCCAAGGTTTCACCAGCATCATCTCTAACTCATACTTAGCATTCAATAGCAAGATGAAGTCGCCAACAACGAGGACCTGGCTCAGGGCCAGCACATTGGTAATAAAGCAATGCCTGACACAACACAGTCCACCAGGCCAGACATTTATGGGAAATGGCTGACAGCTGGGTAAACAAGCAGCTCCTTTTGGTTAGCTGCAGAGGAAATAGAACGTAGTCTTTAAGTACATGCTTCAAATGACTCTGTGTTGCTGTGAGCCGCTAGAAACCACGTTAGAGATGCCTGCATGACATCTTTTGAAATGGAGTGGCTCTCCTTCAGCAAAGGTACCAGCAGACAAAAAGAGGCATAACGGCAAAGTATGTAGGCCCACAGAGCGAGCTGGAAGAAAGGTTCTTTGTAGATACTTGAGGTGCAAGAGGCAGCTGGCCACGTGCCTTTGGTTGCTGCAGGCCCACTCAAAAAAGATGGTAGGAGTGTTGTATGTCCGAATCCCCCACCCAAACCACTCCACACTGAATTCTGAACCCCACTAAACAAGTAGAGCCTAGTGTTGGTCAGAAATCAAAAGACTCAAGATAGAAGCTGGAAGTAGAAGTAGAATATCGACAAAAGCTGTGTAGTTAGGTGATCAGGGTGTGTGTGTGTGTGTGTGTGTGTGTGTGTGTGTGTGTGTGTGTGTCTGTCTATCCCATTTCTGCATGCCTGAAAGTGAGTCATTTATTCAGCTTAGTTTAGGTTTTAAGGCAGTTTCGGTGTTTGAGGCATATTTAGTACAGATAAGTTTAATGCAGCATCAGGAAGAATTACCAACTCTTTCCTTTATGTGGCTTTTCAGAACAACAAAATGAGCTGGGTGCCGGCAAATAGCAGTCAGCTGAGGTAAGCAGCCAGTCTAGGTGCAAATGCCCTTGTGCCAGAAAAACAAGAACGAGCATGAGCGAGAAGCAGGAAAACGAAATCCACAAACACAATTCTTGATTTATAGCTGTGAGACAGTGCTTTCTTTTCTTGGACCCCAGGATCTGCAAACTCACAGGACTCACAGCATGGTAGGTGTGCAGTGGCCCCCCAGAGAAGGCAGTCAGTGACAGACTTACATCCCACTTTACCTGCTTCCTTGTGCCCCTGGGTCATTGCCAGGCAATCCTAATCCCACAAAAAGTGGGAAGCCAATGTGTTCAGATAGAATAGTAGGGAATTAGACCTAAAGAGATTACTAGTAAAAGAATTTCTGGAAGAAGAAAAATTATTTTTTAAGCATGGGCAAGAAAGGAATTTGTTTCTAGTTGGAAAGCTTTGCAATTATTGATTTATTAAGGAAAATCAGGACAGTCTGGCACACAGCTTTGAGTTCATGGATTCATCTCTATCCTTTTCCAGAAAGGCCTATAACTCTAAATTGGAGGTCCAAAGGCCTGTTCTTTAATGAAAGCTTTTGTGTTTTGGGGTCTTGTCTGAGCAGGAGCCACACAGGATGAAAACAGTGAGAAACATTGAAAGGGATGAAAAACGTTGGCTCAGTTTCAATGGTCAGATTATGGTTCAAGATTATTTTCTCAGAGATAGTGAGTCCACAGAGAACCTTTGAGTAAAGGCAAATGAAAGGCCTGGATCTAAAAACAGGCTTTTAAAAGTAGAAATAGATATAGGTAGTAGAGAGTTGTAAAAAAAAAAAAAAAAAAAAAAAAAAACAACCATACTAGCCAGAAGAGGAATAGAAAGAGAAGTAGAAAGACTCTGAGGGAGAAACTCTCTAAAGAAAGCTAGGAAAGAACAGAACTGTGGCTTCTTGGCTTCATTTTCAGTTCATGTCTTACACAATTCATTTAGTACAAGGTGAGACCAGGCTCCCATGTCTTCTGTGCTCCGCACGTCTGGGAAGGAGAGTGAACGATACTCCGTCTCCTCTCACCTCAGTATTGGATATATGTGAGATGGGGGCAAGGGTGGGAGGATTTATAGAGGGTCTGTGTAATTACTGGGAACTCCAGCTAATGGAACAGACTGGCCAAGAGGGACTATATAGTTATGTTCAATAATCCTTATTGACTGTGCCAGACCCTGAACTAGGCACTGGGGATGCTCAGATGAGTAAGGGGTGGCTCCTGCAACTGAGGAATTCATGATTGAAGGAGGAGACAGATGAAAAAAAATAGAAAATTATGATTCACTACATATCAGGATACAGGTGGGAACCTCGACTGCGGGACTGAGGAAAAGTGGAACCTCATCCAAGTGAGAAGGTCCTGACCTCAGTCCCCACAGAACAGAACAAACAGCTCCAAAGAATCCTGTGCAGCTTGGGACCTGGGCTGCTTCTACACATCTCACCACCTCCAGCTGTCTCATATCTTCTCTCCCCCTTTTCTCACTAGCTCCTACTTTAGGTCTCTCCCGTACTATGTGAATTCTGTTCCAGCTCTGCTATGCCCTCAAGCTGCTGGCCGAGCTTGTTTCTTTTACTGCCAAAGCATAGCCTGCATTTTTCTACATTTTCTTCCCATCCTTTCATTCTTTACCTACCCTTGATGTCAAGTGCTCACTCGTATTATTTTACATTAGCTTCCCTCTTTTTTTAATTTTTAAATTTTTTATTAAGTACTCCATACCCAACAACCCCAAGATCAAGAGCTGCATGCTCTAACAACTGAGCCAGCCAGGGATCCCAGCATATATACATATATATGTTTAAATGTTTATTCATTTTTGAGAGAGGCCTAGAGTATGAGTGGAGAGGGACAGAGAGGGAGAGGGAGACACAGAATCTGAAGGAGGCTCTAGGCTCTGAGCTATCACTACAGAGCCTGACACAGGGTTCGAATGCATGGACCATGAGAGCATGACCTGAACTAAAGTTGGACGCTTAACCGACTGAGCCACCCAGGTGGCTCCCCCACAAATATATTTTTAATTTTTAAATTTTATTTATTTTTAAAAATGATCACTTGCTTATTTTGAGAAAGAGCAAGCATGAGTGGGGGAGGGGCAAAGAGAAAAGGAGAGGGAGAATCCCAAGCAGGCTCTGTGCTTTCAGCCCTGAGCCCTATATAGAGCTCAATCTTAAGAACTATGAGATCATGACCTGAGTCAAAACCAAGAATCAGACATTTAACTGACTGAGTCAGGCACCCATATATTTTTTATTTTTTAAGTAGGCTCCACCCAATGAGGAGCTTGAGCTCATGACCCTGAGATTAAGAGTTGCATGCTGCACTGACTCAGTCAGCCAGGCACCCCTACAGTAGCTTCCTCTTAAACAAGAATCACCAGTCACCTCCTGGTGACTCCAACTACAATGGCCCTCATTGATCTTACACTGAGCTGACTCTGGTAAACACTACTCTAAACATTAAAATTCCTCCCTCCTTCAGCCCCCCAGGCCTCTCTGCCCTTTTTCTTCCCATATTTCTCCTTCTCTGTTTCCTTCATTGGAACCACCAGCTTCATTCCAGGATTGTGACTGTCTTCCAAGAAGCAGACAATTTAGGGTCACTGAGGAGTCTCATATACAAAGCCTGATAATGAATCTGATAATGGGAGATCCCATCCCCTAAGTGGGAGTGTTCCCCAATGAATAGCCACAGCAACCTCGCTTATGTCCAGAGTTATAGCTCTTCTCCATGCAGACGACATCCACATCTTTAACGCTAGTTCTGATCCTTCACTTTATTTCTAGTCCAGGATTTCCAATTGTATAGCCGTTGGGTCCACATCTATGCTCATCTGTGTCTCTGAGTTTCTAGCACCAGTGCATTGCAGAGGTATAGGCAGGCACAATAGGGGTGCCTGGGTGGCTCAGTCGGTTAAGCGTCCGGCTTTGGCTCAGGTATGAGCTCACAGTTCGTGGGTTCAAGCTCCGTGTCAGGCTCTGTGCTGACAGCTAGCTCAGATCCTGGAGCCTATTTCAGATTCTGTGTCTCCCCTCTCTTCGACCCTCCCCTGCTCCTGCTGTCTCTCTGTCTCTTAAAAATAAATTAAAAAACCAGAAAAAAATTAGACAGGCACAATAATATTAATAAATGAATTAATGAATAAAATATCTCAGCCCTATTTTGTCACTTCTGCCTTCCCTTCCTTATTCTGATTCCTTGCACATTGTTTTCTTCGAAGAAGCAGACAATTTAGGGTCAGCAGAGGAGTACCATGTACAAAGCCTGATAATATATTCTTATATCAACCATTGAAAGAGCAGTGTTATTGTCTTAGGCCCCTCCATTCTCCTTTCGGAGCCTCACGTGACTTTGTGGCAAGTACTGTTACTCATGGTAACATCGATCCATCATGTAGTTGACTGGCATTAGAACTGACATACAAAGTAATTTGTACCTCCAGCTTCAACATGGAAAAAGCTGCAAAAACAGAAACAAAAACCTGAAAGCTTCATTTTCCCATGATCTTTAATCCCAAAACAACTGTACCAACAATAATAGCACTTGCTATATGCCAGGCACTGTGTTGTGTTAAGTACTACATATGTATTCTCTTTCTGAATCTTCTCAAAAACCTTAGAAAGCAGAAAACATCTTATAAGGAGGAAATGAAGGCTTGGGGAAATTGAAGTAACTGTCTCAAGGTAACCAACTCCAGGACAAAAAAGTGAATATTCATCCACTTCTCTACACTTTACTACAGCCTCTTGTGTCTACTGGATTCAGTTGGAGAGGGCTTGAGTTGCTTCACACCTCCAACAACTGAGTGCCTACTACATGCAGAGATTTAAAAAGATCATGCCCAGGATCTCAAGAAGCTTGCAGTCTAGAAGAAACGCACCAAGATAGGACTGATGCCTGGAAGGTGAAATGAGAATTTCAGATGAAAGGGCTGTATTTATACAAATCACACACTGTTCCATATTACAGGTCTCTGCCCTTGAAGAAGATTCCAGCTGCTGGAGTTTTGCCTATGTGATGTTTCAGATTCAGCTTCCCCTCCTCCTTGATCAGGCTCCTCTGTCTTTCTAAAGCTCATACTATACATATAATTTCCATTCAAATTCAAAATCTTTCTGATTATTGTAGTGAATGCAGTGTTATTCAAGGATTTTTTTTCTGAAAGAGCACCTATCTGACATGCATTTTTAATTTTATGTGCAATATGCAAATGTCATCACTGTAGTTGTTAACTGCAGTGCAGGATTGCAATTAACTATGGAGCTGTGCATTTTAGTTATATGCTAATGCTAATGAGATTTTCATAAAGCAAGTCCAATTACCAGCCCTATTTTTTAACTGCAAGAGCTAGTGCAAAGCAAAGGTGTTGACTTCCTTTGGAATAAATTACCCTTTGTCCTTGGCTCCTTCATCATATTCAATCATCCTAAAAAGTAACTCTTGCTACTTTGAAAATTTTATCCTGCCTTGTTCTACAGTACATTATTAATGGAGACTGTTTAAATTGTTTAGAAACCAATTTACAGAGAAGGAAGAGAAAACTTCCTCCCAATGTAAACCACCTCAACAGAGGAACAGAGCTTTGAATAGTCAAAGTAAACAGGACCTAGAGGAGACTGAAGACTCAGACAGTGAATTAGCAAAAACAAACCACACGAGAGCACATAACACTGTTACCTTGGAGTGAGGAAGCTGCACGCTGTGAATGGTTATTTAAACTCAGATTTATGATCAGATGCGTCACTGGTTGAGAAGAACAACCTTGGAAGGATAGTCATTCATTCATTCATTATTCAAAACACAGTTGTGGGGGCTTCTGTGTGCCAGATGCTGAACTAGGCATGGAGGGTTCAAATACAAAAAAGATGGGGAGGGAGGGTTACTTAGGGGTTAGAAGTGAGGGGGCATTTTCCTGTGATATTTCTGTGTTAATCGATACTTTTACAAAATGAAAGTGTTCATGAGTGCCTACCTTTTAGTGAGCTTATAATCAAACAGAAGGATACAAACATGTCAAATAATTTTATGATCAAGTGCGATACATGTTAAAATACTTATTTTGATGGGGACAGAATGAAGGAAAAGTTCAGTTGGGAGAAGGGAGGTGAAAGGGAACAAGTGGCTTCACAAAAGACAAGGGGATAATCTTGAGAGGAGCTCTGAAGGTGAATAGATATTTGCTAGAAGGATGTGATGGGAGGTCAGCCAGAAAAGAGCAACAGGAAGAAAGCCCAGAGATGTGAAATGGCCCAGGAGGCTTCAAGCAATCAGGATAACTAGTGTCATAGGGTGTGAGAAGGACCAGAGGTGAAAGGTGAAGTTGGAAAGGAGCCGCAGAGGACTTGTAAGCAGGAGAATAAACAAATTATGCCTGCTTCCCAGAGTTGCCCCTTGGGCAGCAAAGTGAAAGACGTGTGTGGGGGTTGGTGGAGGTAAATCACCTACTCATACTTTGGTTTTCGCCACCTTTTGCAAGAACCTTTTCTCTGTTCAGATCAGACTCTGAGACAAATCATCAGATTGTGTTTTCCTTCAAGAGGCTATTCCTTATGTCCCTGTGGAAGGCTATCAAAAGATAAGTCCTTTTTTTTAACCTTTCATATTTTTACTAAACCAGAAAGCAAAAAGAAAATACAAGAGATAGGAACAAAAGCTTGATGATGTTGGTATATAGTTTGAGTATCCTTCCTGATCTGAGTCAACTTCTAGACAAGGTAAAAGGAGTATAGAAACAAAAGCAACAATAGAAAAATGACAGGAAAAATAATAAGAGAAGAGAGGATGATATAAATATTACCAAAAACTGACTAGAATTATATATGGGTGATGGGGCTACCTTTTCTTCTTACATACCCAACCCTATCCCTGTCCCCAGTCCCTTTCACCTTCATGGAGAGGAAAGCCAGACATTGGGAAAGGAGAATGGAACATGGAATCTACCAGGTTAAGTCAGCGGGAGCAGACTCTGTAATATCTATCAAGGTTGGGAAAGAGAAGTTCTTTTAAAATAAAAATGAAGTAATTTTAGAATAACAAAAATTTAAGAACATCCTAAGAGTGTGGATTTTATTATCTGAAAGAAGAGTTGCACCTGTTTGAGTCAGAAATTCTGGTGATTTAAAGAAGTAAACATAGTTCGGTTTCACTCTGCTATCATCATGGGCATCATTTTTATAATACAGCTGCAAGAAATCCAGTGATCACATCCACATTCCAGGTATCTGGATGGAGGAAGGGACTAGAAGAATAGGGCAAAGGAACATGTGCCCATTATTTTTCAATAATGCTTTCTAAATTAAAATTTTTTAAGTTTATTTATTTATTTATTTTGAGACAGAAACAACATGAGTGTGTGGGCAGTGGAGGGGGGGTTGGCAGAAAGAGAGAAGGAGAGAGAGAATTCTAAGCAGGCTCTGTGCTGCCAGCACAGAACCTGAATCAGGGCTTGAACTCACAAAATCATGAGATCATGACCTGAGCTGAAACCAAGAGTCCAATACTTACCCGAGTGAGCCACCCATGTGCCTCAGTGATGCTTTCTAAATGCTTCTATATTACAATTCCACTTAAATCTCACTGACTAGAACTTAGTCACATTTCCATGTGAACAAGCAGATGGATTGGCCTCTGCTAGAAGGAGATCTACACCTTCTAAGTCTGGAAGATTAAGCATCTCAGGACATAGACAAGTAAGTGTAGTGGTGGGAAGTTGAGGAGTTTTTATCAGGTGTCTTCTATTTTAATTGTAAAGTATGATGTAAATTATCTGCTGAGAGTGAAGGGGCAGAAATTAAAGACAATGAAAATATTTGAGTAAGCAGATAGTAGGACAGATCCAGGGTTGGGGTTTTGCTAGATAACTTCAGTGGAATAACCAGAGGTCATAGTAACTGAGAAATATGGGCAATATATTCTGAATAGGAGGAAATTCAAGACAAGAATGGCTACTGGATAGGCAGAAAGGAGAGAAGAGGAGTGAAGTGAGTAAGCTGGAAGAATGGGAGGATGTGGTCAGAGGGACAGTTTAGTGAAGGTGTTATTTTGGAGAAGGAGCAGCTGCAGCTGATATCCAGGTCCAGCGTAAAGTTATGGGAACAGAACACAGGGATAGAATGGGGATGGTTACTGGAACTTGATGAAGTCAAAGAACTAAAGGGTCAGTGGTTAAATGGGCCACAGAGAAAGACAGTGATTCAGATGCTGAAGTCTTCAATGCCTGAGGGGAAGTGAGCAGAAAACCAAAAGGGGATAGCATCTTGGAAAGGCACTGAGTGTTCTAAAGACATGAGCCTTACAGACAGGAATCCTGAGACAGATATTGATGGTTTCTAACCAAGAGTCTTCTCTCACCCTATTTTATATTTTGTTTTATTATTGTATTGTATTGTATTGTATTGTATTATATTGTATTATTTTTGCTGCTAGACTCTTCCTCCCTCATGGAGGTCATGAGCCAACACCCAGCCAATTGAGCTAGGAGGCAATATGTTGGTGTGGAGGGTGTTATGGACTAAATGATTATGTCCCCTGGAAGTTCAGATGTGGAAATCCTACCTGCCCCCCATGATGTGATGGTATTAGGAAGTGAAGGCTTTGGGAAACAGTTACATTATGAAGTGGGAACCCTCATGAATAGGATTTGTGCCCTTATAAAAGTCCAAGGAGACAAATTTTCTCTTGGCTATGTGAGGATACAACAAGATTCAGCAGTCTGAAAACCAAGAAGAGTGCCATCACCAGACATCAGGTCTACAATGCCTTGACCTTGGACTTTAGAGCCTCCAGAACTGTGAGAAATAAACGTTGTTTAAGCCATCCAGTATGTAGCATATAGTATAGCGTATAGTATATAGTATTCTACTAAAGTAGCCTAAGCAGACTAAGATATGTAGATCTTGGGAAATATTTTCTCCTTGTTAAGAAATTATAAATGAGGAGAATTATTCTTTCTACCTTTGGACATAGACATAAGCTGGATAATGGTCCTCAGAAATATCTAGGTTGCTAATCCCTAGAATTTATGTTATCTTGGATGGGAAAAGAGTCTATGTAGTTGTGATTAATTTTAGGATCATGAGATAGGGAGGTTACTCTGGATTATCCAGGTGGGTCACAAATGTAATGACAGGTATCCTAAATGTCTCTCACAAGAGAGAGAGGCAGAAAGAAATTTGGTACATACAGAAGAAAGACACAGAGAGAGGAAGGCAATGTAGATGGAGGCAGAGACTGAAGTGATGTAGCCACAAGCCAAGGAATATTGGCAGCCACCAAAAGCTGGAAAAGGCAAGGAACAGATTCTCAACTAGAGCCTGTGGAGGGAATATGGCCCCACTGACACCTTGATTTCACCTTAGTGATACTGATTTTAGATTTCTGGTCTCTAACCATGAGAGAATAAATTTCCATTGTTTTAAGCCACCAAGTTTGTGATAATTTGTTACAGCAGCTATAGAGCACTAATACTGACATAGTTATGAGGGATGTGATATCTGGAGTTGCAGCAGTCATCTCATGATCATGAGGGAATAAGCCAGAGGATAAAACTCAACATGCTGGAGAAGACAGAGTAGAAATATGAAAAGAGCTGCTGAATTAGCCAATTATAACTCAAGCCTTTGACTTTGTATAATGTGAGATCATAAATGTCCTTGTTGTTTACTGCTCTTCTAGTTGGATATTTTGTTACTTGCAACCAAAGGCATCTAATTCATACAGGCCTATCCAAAAGAGCAAGGCAGTCATGGTTGGGAAGTGGCAGTGAGTACTGAGGAAGAGACTTGCCCCACTTGCCAATGCTCAGGATAGTCTATAAAATGTGGAAAATAAATAGCTTCCACTGAGAAGCAAAACAGATACTCAAGGGAGAGCCAGAAGAAAATGTTCAGGAAAAAAGTTTTAGAGATAGATATATTTGTTAATTACAAAATAAGCTTCTTAAAGGACAGTTAAAGTGTTTAGGAAGAAGGAGAGGAGTGGGAGATATTCTTAGAAAAGGATTACCTGAGGGGCACCTGGGTGGCTCAGTCAGTTAAGTGTCCTACTTCGGCTCAGGTCATGATCTCACAGTTCGTGAGTTCGAGCCCCACACTGGACTCTGCTGACAGCTTGGAGCCTGGAGCCTGGAGCCTGCTTCAGATTCTGTCTGTCTGTCTCTCTCTGCCCCTCCCCCATTCATGCGCGCGCGCGCACACACACACACTCTCTCTCTCTCTCTGTCTCTTTCTCTTAAAAGTAAATAAACATTAAAAAACGTTTTCAGAAAAAGGATTATGTGAATCAGTATAGAGTATTATTGTCATAAGATTATATAGAGAGACTGGGGAATAGGGTAAGATTCACACGTTGGATAGTGACCAAAGGAAAAAGATAATGCTTGGTGGATTAAACTAGCCCCAGGGTTGCCAAGAAAGCGTGTTTCTACCAAACCAGGGCAATCGTTGTTTATAAACTTTAGTGTTAAGATTCACCTGTGGTGTTTGTTAAACATGTTAAACATTCCCCAGCCCTAGCACCAAGATCCTTACTCAGCAGATCTCAGGAGGGTCCAGAAATCCACATTTATAATAAGCATCCTAAGTGATTCAACTACAGTTGATCCAGGACCACATCTGAAAACTGTCCAGAATAGTGGCTTTCAAATTTAAAAAAAATGTTTGTTATTATTTTTAAATTCAAGTTAGTTAACATACAGTGTAGTCTTGGCTTCAGGATCAAAACCCAGTGATTCATCTCTTACATATGACTCCCAGTGCTCATCCCAAAAAATGCCCTCTTTAATGCCTGTCACCCATTTAACCCATCCCCCTCAAATGTTTTTAACTAAAATGTGCATTAAGAAATACATGGTATAGGATAAGCCAAATGCCCTCCCCATACATACACACACACATATACACACACACACACACGTGCACATACACAAGGTAGGTGAAACAATCTTAATATTGTAGAAGCTTATTTTTCTTTGTTTTATGTTTATTTACTTATTTTTGAGAGAGAGAGAGAGAGAGAGCAGGGGTAGGGCCAGGGCAGAGAGAGGGAGAGAGAGAGAGAGAGAGAGAGAGAGAGAGAGAGAGAGAGAGAGAGAGAAAGAATCCCAAGCAGGCTCAACACTCAGCACTGAGCTTGATGTGGGCTTGAAGTCACCAACCTGAGCTTTGATCAAGAGTTGCACGCTCAACTGACTGAGTTACCCAGGCACCCCTAGGGGTTTATTTTTCATTCACATAAAGCCTAAAGCTTATATCACTGCCCAGGCGACTCTGGTGAGTGGCACTCCTCCAAATGACTCAGGGACCCAGGCTGCTTCCACACTGTAGCTCTGAGAGTTTGCAGCTTCAGGATTCCCTGGGGTCACCCAGCTGGCATACAGAAGGAGGAAGAGTGGAGGAGCCTAGGTGGAGAGTTTATGTGCTATATCTGGAAGTGTCAGGGACACCTGGGTGGCTCAGTCAGTTAAGTGTCTGACTTCGGCTCAGGTCATGATCTCACAGTTCATGCGTTCGAGCCCCACATCAGGTTCTGTACTGACAGCTCAGAGCCTGGAGCCTGTTTCAGATTCTGTGTCTCCCTACTTCTCTGCCCCTCCCCCACTCACACTCTTATCTCTCTCTCTCTCTCTGTCTCAAAAATAAATTTAAAAAAAAGTGCCATTTTCTCTTTGGACAAACTCCTACAGCCAGGTCTCAGTCACACTGCTGGCTGTAAGGGAGACTGGAGAGTGTAGAGGAGCCCCCAGGTCTCAGTAAGCATGATCAGGCACTCCATTTTACATAGGTAGAGATGTGTGTATTTAACTAAAGCCAAATTTTCACAAAATAATGCTTATTTCTACCACATGCAATATCTTCTGATATTTTTTTATTTTCTTCCATTCCATTCTCTTTATTTTTCAAGACACCAGTCTCCACAACTCAGTTTCATGTTCTACCAATTGCCTTTGGATAGCTCTGTCCTGGGATTCGAGGGGCTCTGTTTCCTCTGAATGTCAGTCAGTACCCCCACAGTGAGGCACACAGCAGGCACTCAGTAAGTGGTCTCCACTGCTGCTCTTATGATTGTGGTGGTGAAGAGGAGGGAATAGAGAAAAGATATAAAGGCTCCTTTTATCCTGAGAGCTGTAAGCTTTTGCAATTAACAAAACATAAAATAGCCTCTTTTTGGTATTTTGGTTTAAGACTCTGGAATTGAAAACATGCACCTGGAGTAAGATGCACCTGGAGGAAGAAAGTGCAGGGAGAGTGTATGTGAATTGAGGGCAGAAATAACATACAGAGGTGCTCTGCTTGCATACTGTGCTGCTGGCTTTCTCCCTGTGCTCACACAAGCCGCTGTTCACCAGACTTGCTGATGTTGCCAGGTTGAAAGGCCAGAAACCCAGAATTGTAGAGGTTTCCACAGAGGCTTCTTACTCCTTCTGATCTAGACTGACTAGATGATTCCTTCTTTCACCGGTGACTCTCAATTGTATTTCTAAAGCTCAGGAAGGAGATGGACAGGTAGGAAAGAAGGAATTGCCCTGACACCTGAACCCACCCACCCCACTTCCTAAACTCCTCTTGCCCTTCCTGCTGCCTCAGATGGTGATATGGCAAGGGAAGAGAGCCAAGGGAAAGAAAAAAAGGGGATTTGGAAAAGTGAGATGGGAAAAGGAAGGCAAGGCCAAAGAGTAGGAGAGAGGATAAAGAAAATGGGCCAGGGTGTGTGTGTGGGGGGGGGGTGACAGAGGAAAAAGTACTCCAGAACAGTTTTCATCAGCTGAAAAGAAAAAAACTTAAAGTACTCTTAAAAAAAATTATTTTAATGTTTATTTTTGAGAAGAGAGAGAGACGGAGAGAAACAGCATGAGTCAGGGAGGGCAAAGAGAGAGGGAGACACAAGAATCCTAAGCAGGCTCCAGGCTTTGAGCTGTCAGCACAGAGCCAAATGTGGGGCTTGAACTCACAAACTGTGAGATCATGACCTGAGCCAAAGCCGGATGCCCCAACTGACTGAGCCACCCAGGTGCCCCCTAAAGTACTCTTTACTTCTCTTCCCACCTCAAGTATGGATTGAGCAGAAACTACTAAAGGACAGACAAAAGTTCCAAGACTGTAGATTCTGAAAGGATTGAGTTTCATGGCAAATGAAAAGTACCATGATTGGGGCACCTGGCTGGCTCAGTTAGAAGAGTGAGCAACTCTTGACACCGGGGTCATGAATTTGAGCCCAAGTGGGCTGTAGAGACACTTAAATAATACTTTAAAAATACCTGATTGAAATGCTAAATGCCTAGAATAAGGACTTCTCATTTCAGACATGTTAGTATGAGGTTCTTAGATTGAAAATTAGAAAGAAGTGGTCATTGGGAAAGTCAGTGAGGGATGCTAACCCAGAGAGCGACCTGGAGCTCTCAGCCCATCCTTCCCCTGGGCTAACTTCAGCCCTCTGAGAGTCTGTAGAGGTGAGACTAGCTAGTCCAGCTTTCTATTTTTAATTCACAGTGTGGAGATAAGAGTTAAATATAAAGCAGATTAAGACTTCCTTTAAATCTCCTCTACAAAAGAAAAACTGGAATTAATCTACAGGGGCACTCTATGGATAGCTCAATATCATCATTTTCTAAGAATAAAATTAGAAGCAGAAAACTGTGTCCTTATCCTTTTGACATCCAAGAATTATCACCATCAAAGTACTACAGCCCATGAAATTACTTTCCAGGTTGCACTCATTAGATTGAGCATTTTCATTCTGTAGACCTGTGGTTTTAATGGAAAAGAAAAGAAAAAAAAAATCCCCTCACTTTATAAGACAACTGTTCCTATATAGTAGCCAATTAATGGAATGCTAATGCATGTGGAAGTCATTATAAAATCACAAATGCAGAACTGAGAAGCAGATTTCAAACACTGATAGACCTGGGCTTGTGAAGTTTGGACCGTGGGAGGGTTGGGTCCAAGTAGTGCACTGTAGCCATTTTTATTCCCTGCACACCACAGCGAAAGAGCCACTCAGTGACAAGCTGTGATGTTTTGTTTTGTTTTAAACTTTTTATCACATCATATAATATTACCTTTATGGATTAGTCATTAAGCAGGAAGCTAATCTGGCTGCTGGAGCCTTTGTCACCGAATGTGTTAACCAGATAACATGTCAGCAACAGAGCAAAGAGATTAACAGTGCAGGCTCCGGAGAAGTCAGTCTGGGTTCAAACCCCAGTCCCACTGATTACTCACTGTGTGACCCTGGGCAAGTTGCTTAATCTGTCTGTGCCTGAGTTTCCACTTGTGTGAAAGGAAGATAATGACAGTTCCTGCCTTAAGTAAGAATTAATTGACAAAATGTATGCAAAGCAGTAAATCGATTCCTGGCATTATGGTGAGTACTCACCAGCAGCTGGTGGTTATTTGAATAATGGTGTTGGCGATGAGAGGAAAATAAATATGGAATGGCTGTGCACTCCGGTGGCTTAGTCCAAACTCTCTAAGGTAGCCAGTCCTCAGGACATCTCAGGCCTTGTCCTGCAGAGGAAGAGAAAGGAGTCAATTTTCTCCGATGGTCCTCTGTGTATCTGAAGTCACTGCAACACGCTGTGCCTTGGATGGCATGTGATGCTTCTGTGTGTACGCTCAGACCATTCTAGCAAGCCATGATGCTGTCTGAACAATTCTCTGTGTGCATGGTGCCCTTAGGGATGTAGAAGAATTACAAGACAAAGCTCTGTCCATAGCATATATGAAGACTAGTTGGAGAGAATTCACATACTCAGGAAGTTCTGCAGACTCTTTATTAGTCTTAGGATGAGAAGGAACTATATATATGAGGAGCAGCGCGGATACAAAGATGAGTAAGAACTGATCTCTGCTTACAAGTTTACAATTAGCAGAGGGATAAAGTTAAGATAAAACATAAGGCTGAGCGAAGCACAACCAATTGTGAGGGAGTCTCCAAAGAGGAATTCTAAAATGTGCTCTAATTATAATCAGAAACCAGCCCTGCATTAATTCATTTCACAAATACTTATCTGGCATCTATCATTTTCTAGGTAGGGGGCTGGGATAAGTCTGTGCTGTGGTGTGACTGATGTTCTAGTGGGCAATAATTCAGTAAGCAGACAAAAAAGCCCCAGACACACATGATATGTTAAGGGATGTTAAAGGCTTTTTTAAAAAAGTTTATTTATTTATTTTGAGGGGGGATGGTTGAGGCACAGAGGGAGAAAAAGATAATCCCAGGCAGGTTCCACAGTGTCCATACACAGCCCAATGGAGGGCTCAAATCCATGAATCATGAGATCCTGACCTGAACCAAAGTTGAATGCTTAACCGACCGAGCCACCCAGGGGCCTCAAGGGACGTTAAATGTTATAAAGAAAAATAAGGCAGGGGAAGAGGTTGAGGAGTGATGGAAGAGGCACTATGTAACAAGTTGCTAATTATGAGGGACAGGAAAAAGTGCAAAAGAAGTTAGAGAAGGTGAAACTGAATGTGGACTGAAAGCATTGTGGGAAAATCTGAGATCTAGGTGGGCAGGAAGGAGGTGGTAAGAGTGGGGGAGCGGGTCCTTCCAGGCGTGGGGTAGGGAGAGCAGAGTGCAGCCAGACGGCTGTGAGAGTCGAGCCAGAGGAGAGGCAGGTGCTGCCAGGGAGAGGTGGGCACAAGCAGGCAGCGTGGGTGGGCAGCTAACCCAGCTATCTGAAGTCAGAGGCGCCTGGCCTGATGTGGGCTGTTAGGTGTAAATGTCAAGAGCTACTAAAAATTGCTTGGGGAGGAACATCAGCAATCCCAGTTTTCAGCTGGTGAACATGAATGAGAGCCTCGGGTCTGCACCTGGGCCTGACGACATCATACACCTTTTCTTTCTAACTTGCATGGCTGCTTGTCATAAAGCCCCTCCAAATGAGTCTCTCTCCCTGGGGCCATCAGCAGACCCACATTAACATCCTTCTAGGCTAGGAAGGTTCAGAAGCATCTTGCTCTCAGTGTCAGTTCATGCTTCTCTGTGTTGTGAGGAGGACTGAGCATCACTTCTGTGCTTATCTCTGCAGAGGCTGGGGTCGGGGGACATTACACTTGGAATGATGATCCAGAACCATAGAGAGAAGAAGAAAGTGTCTCAAAGGAAAGGAAGCCGCATTAGGAAAATTGCCCACTCTAAGCAGGGTCGCAGTTCCATGTCTTGGCCTTAGTTTTCCTTCAGTGGCCACACTTCCAGGGGCCAGGGTGCTCACCTTGGCAATATTCCCCATCCTCTGAGGTTTGCTCCCTCAAGTTTCTGTGGGTCAAGCAGCCAAATAAATAGGCCTTTAAAAGACACCTAGCATATAAGCATGAATATGGCTTTGAATGAGAGTTTAAGGAGAATCATTTATACCTTGAGCCATACAGGATTACTCAGAGGCCTTTTCTAAGAATTGTTTCTATATTTCTATGGGTTGAGTTGGCTTAAATTCTAGGCAACACAGAATATTCTGTATGAAGAAAATGTAATTTTCTTAAAACTTTTAAAATGTTTATTTATTTATGAGATAAAGCATGCAAGTAGGGGAGGGGCAGAGAGAGAAGGGGACAGAGGATCCCAAGTGGGCTCTGCGCTAACAGCAGAGAACCTGATGTGGAGCTTGATCTCACAAACAGTGAGCTCATGACCTGAGCCAAAGTGAGATCCTTAACGAACTGGCCACCCAGGCACTCCCCTCTCTCTCTTTTTAAATAGTGTTTTCTTAAAGCAATCCCTATACCTAATGTGGGGTTTGAACTCATGACGTAGAGATAAGAGTCACATGCTCTACCAACTCCTCCTCCTCCTTTTTCTTTTTCTTTTAAGACAGTATCTCTGTCATGACATACAGTCTCTCTGATGAACAGCTCTCTTGGAAGTTCCACTAGCTTTGCTCAAACTGAACTATTTTACTTCAATAACCAGCATATTCTGTGTCCCATTGAGATAAAACTGCTGTTTGGAAGTTTGTTAATTAACTTATTCAACAAATATATTGAGTACCCAATATGTGCAAAGTACAATGCTACATTTCCAGGGATTAAGAGGAGGACAAGACAGGTAGCTCCTGCTCTCCAGCAAGTACTTAAAGACCACATCCCTCTGGGCCTCTTAAATGGGTTTCTCTAAACTCCAGCAGAGAAATTCTGCTTCTAGGAATGTGCAAGAACACTGCTGTCATTAGTTCTCTCTTAGCACTTGTACCCTGTTTTAGCAACCAAGCCATTAATCACAGATTCTGTGGCATCACATGTTCAAAATATTATAAAACCTTTATAAAATCAGAGTATATGATGAAAATCATGAGTCAGCAAAAGTAGCTTTGTAATTCCCTTAGGAGGGCACCATTCTGGAAACCAACACATACCATGTCTAAATCTAACTCAGACAATGTTAACCCCAGCTTTGGTTAGGAAATAAACTAAATGGTTGGCTTGCATTTAGGGGCAATACTGTTGATGAAAATGTATCTTTAAAACACCAGAATTGCATTCAGCATCTGATAAACTAGGACAGATTGAGAGAACAGTAGATCAATATGTAGGCTATTTTGGAAAAGTAACTGATAAGTTTCATTTGCTTTTAATAATTCTAATGGCCCTGCAGCTCCCAACCATTGAATCAAAGGCATCCAATGCATCGTCTCTGCAGGGATGGGTCTGAAAGTAGCCTCACTCTCCTATCCCCAGCTGAGGGTTCCTGAATTCTCCAAGGAGAATGCTTAGAGGGCCATTGAACCAGAAGATGCCTGAGTTGGGTCAAGGGCAATGTGTAGAGAGTAGATTTGGAGCCTGGATTGGCAACCATCAGCATTGGGATGCTGTCACAATGCCCAGACTCTAGGAAAGAAAAAGTCATATCTCAGTGGAGGTCAGCAAAGACCAGAGAACAGTGCTCAGATGAGACCTATAACTTAGGTCTCTCCTGAGCAGAAGGATGGCAAGGAGAAGAATCATGTTATTGCCCAAATATATACCCAGGGAGACAAAGTATTAAACTAGAAGGGACTGAATTATTTTGATATAACAACATGTTACATTGTATCAGAAATGAGGGCTTGAGAGTTAAATTGCACTCAGTGATAGAAAACAGTTACATTTCTGCTCATATGCATAGTCAACACAGTGTAAGTAAGCTACAGTTGTCTCCCAGGTCACATTCAAACAAAGCCTCAGTAAGTGAAATGGCAGAATCACCAGCACAATTAAAATGGTTCTCTCTCTATATTGAGATAAATACATATTTAATTTTCATGACTGAAATGCATGTAGGATTCCATATCCCCATATTCTTTGTTCCCTCCTTCCTATGGCTCTCATAACAGAAGAAGGCTAAAAGGATACAACATTTTGCTTGGGTATGCAATATAACTCACCAAAAGCACAGGAGAAATGAGTTTGGTTTCATAACTTTATGCTTAACACCTTTCCGGTTTAAATGAGACAGAATCCTTTGTCATTTTGGTTTCAAGCATTTTTAACTCTACAAGCTACTCAGGAATCATATTATATTCTACCTTGTTATCCACTACTAAATAAGGCACAGAAGTTCAGTAAATAGTTGTTGATTAATAAAGTAAGAGATTATACTAATAAACTGGATTGGACAGCAAGAACTGGAGCAGGTTTTACATTTATACTTTAACATGAAGTAACAGAGCATATAGAAATTTAGTTGGATAATGTGACACTGAGACCCTATCTGACCTGAAATCCTATGATTTCTAGCCCAACCACCCAGTATAATAGCAGTTTCATCTTTAGGGATAAAACACTATTGATTCTCTTATAGGGAAGCAGCATTATCTTTTACTATCCTCAGTCTAGTTCTCCAAAATGCTATTTTTAAGAAGCCCCAGCTAGAAAGGCAAACAACAAGGTGGGTTGGGCATGGTACTGGAAGGTAGCAGTAGATCCTTCTACCTTGTTGAGAACTACTCAATTAGGTCAGATAGGAGACTAAAAACCCTTTTGTGCTGCCCAGGGCAGAGCTCAATGAGATTATTAAAAGGTAGAAACTGAGAACAAATCTATTACAGAAATGCAATTAACTTTGGAGAGCAGTGTCTCAGAGCCATCCCCATGGAGCCAAGGTGGCTTTACCCAGTGACCAGGACATGAGTTGCACAGCTGCTCAGGCCTTGAGGGCTTAAGGGGAGAAAGTGAGCAGAGGCAAACATGTTTGTGGAGATCCCAGCACCCAGTGAATGTGTCCCTGTGCTCACGTGCTGGCAGACTGCCCAGAAGGAGCCGGCCCAGCTGTCGGGTCTGGCGGCAGTCTAGTTTTTGCTTCTGATGATACTGGGGGCAAAAATCCCAGCTCTCTGGTCAGTGGGGCATTTTCCAGGCAAAAGCTCTTGTAAGCATTTCGGTTCAGTGGTCATTGCAAATCAGGAAGGGCTAAAAGAATGACAGGTAGATACCTCTACCCTTTCAAAAAAGAAAGCCAATTTGGATGTCTTATGGCCAGTTACACTATGATACTTGCAACTAGAGTCACAGCTACCAAACAATATTCTCTAAATCATATTTATTATAAAATTCCAGAGCTGAAGGGACCTTGGAGATTGTCTAATTTTAAGAAAGTATCTGGAGAGATTGAGGCTTACCAAAATTACACAGCTCCTTCATGGCAAAGCCAGGAAGAAAACCCAAATAGTCCTGACTGCTAATCCAAGGATCTTTTTCATTATACCTAACAGCTTCTGTAAATATGTAAGACATTTCTCCCTTGTCACTGTGCGGTCCTTACAGCCCCTGGCCCCCAAGTATCTGAAAAGGGTGTTTCTGAGGGTAAATATCTAGAAAGATTTTTGCAAGTTTTGTTTAGGTTTTCATGTGCTGCCAACATCCTTTCTAACATTTTGTGACATTTTCTCAAACATATTTATTCTTCTAACTGAAAAAATGAAAATAATAATTCAAAAGACATAGAAATAAAAAAATAGAAGTTTTCATAATTCCCAGCCTCTAGAGATAGTGGCAATAAAGATTTGGCATACATCTTTTAGATCTTCTTTATTTAAGTATTATATATATATATATAATTTATTATAACCTAAAATAAACTTTATTTTCTCTTATATAAATATATCATAAATATATATAAATATATAAAATATATGGTCTTACATGTGAATTGCCAACAATTTAATACAGCAGGCTAGGAAAACTCAATCACATTATTATGTTTGTTTTAGCAGAAGCATGCTGGTTATTCTTGGTGAATGAGAGATGAGCTATTGAATATCTAAGGAGTGAGATTTCCTATCCAGCGAATGATTGGCCATGTCTTTGTTTATAAAGTCTATACTCTTTTTTTTAAGTCTATACTCTCTTCATCACCACCCCTTTGCATCCTCAACCTCACTGCCCCCACTGTTAACATTGTTTTTCAACTCCAAAGATAAGAATTTAAACTGGGTTCAAGGCTGCATACTTGTAAAATAAGAAGGTAGAGGGACTCAAGCTTTGGGAGAGGAAGGAGGGAGAGCTGGCTTCTAGAAGATAATACAATGGGGATGTTGCATGTTCCTAAAGCCCCAAAGCTGTTGGGGGCTCTAGTGGTGCTGGATGTGTATGCCCAGCAAGCCAGCAACTCAGCACCCCAAATTGAACTCTCAGTAAAAATATCGGTGCCAAGGCTTGCGCAGGAGAGCTAGACATTGCCAGGGGAGTTGCTGACCCACAAACAGATTATGTGGGCAGGGGGACTGAGTGCTCAGATATGAACCCAAGTACTTGATAATCAGGGACTTCATCCCCATTTATCCTTGATCCTAAGCCCTAGAGTTCTTTTATAAACCAAAATGGGTGAAAGGAGTCCCCTGAAAGATGACTGAGGTTAGATTTCCCAACAACCTCGATGGAGGGGACTGAGTCTCATTGAAATGGATTTAGAAAAATAGGCATGTGATGATTCTTTTCCCTATGAGCTGTGGAGCAAATCAAACATGTAACATTTATGTGATGTGATGTACCGTGATATGAAAGGGAAGGAGACACAGAATCTGAAGCAGATTCCAGGCTCTGAGCTGTCAGAACTCACAAACAGTGAGATCATGACCTGAGCTGAGGCTGGACACTTAACTGACTGAGCCACCCAGGCACCCCAATTAACTGGAATTTAAATAAAAACCTTAAAAAAGAAATTTAGAAGTGATAAAAGAAAAGATGGACATATTTGATACATAAAAATGTCAAAATTTTGGTATACAAAGACATACAGTTGATAAAAACAAATGCTAGATCAGGGAAAATTGGCAAAGATATGTCAGATAATGGGCTATATCAATAAAATGCAAAATTCTCCAAGAAATTAATAAGAAATGAATAAACAATGCAAAAGACATGATGGCAAATAATATGAATAGAAAATTCCCAGATGAACAAATCCAAATGAACAAACCCAGTTGTCAGGGAAATGTAAATTAAAGATGAACAAATCCAGATGAACAAATCCAGTTGTCAGGGAAATGTAAATTAAAATAACAATGATATTTTTCTTCTTACTCATTAGTTTTTTGAAAGAGATACACACACATTAGTACTGGAAATTTAAGTAAAATTAACACACACACACACACACACACACACACACACACACACACAAGTATCTCCTTTAACCTGGAAATCCCATTTCTGGGAAATCTCTACCACAGGCATAGCATGGCAGTAGGATAGGGAAAGATTCCTGTAATAAGACACAGGAAAAGCATGAAACATCAAAGAAAATGTTGATAAACTGCCTTTGTTAATATTTACTTCTATATGTCAAGGGATGTCCAGAACAGATTTGAAAGAAAAGTTACAAACTGGCAGAAGATAGGTGATCAAAAGATTAATATCCGGAGGCACCTTCATGGCTCATTTGGTTGAGCATCTGACTCTTGACTTTGGCTCAGGTCACCATCCCAGGTTTGTAGGATTAAGTCCCATCATGCTGAGTATGGAGCCTCCTTACGATTCTCTCTCTTTCTCTCTCTCTCTCTCTTCCTCTTCCTCTGCCCCTCTCCCTCACTTGTGATTACATGCTCTCTCTCAGAGGAAGATTAATATCCAGAAGTATTTTACCTACACAAAATTACCAATAATCAGTAGTTTTTTTACCTACAAAAACTGCAAATTCCTATAATTCAAATTACTACAAAGAATTCTTCAAAATCAATAAGAAAAAGACAAGCAATCCAAGAGGAAAAAATAGACAAAGGATATAAATTCATACATGAGGAGAACCAAATGGCCAATAAATGTTTTAAAATATGCCTACCTCTCTAGAAAGCTGTGAAATAAAAGCTATGATAAGATACCATTTTATATTACAAGGCTGACGAAGATGAAAATATATTGACAAAAATGTAGAGAAATAGAAATTCTTACATACTATAGGAATGCAAATTCATAGAAGTTTGGCTATACCATGTGAATTTGATGAAATGCACACTAGCTGACCCATCAACTTCATAGCTAGGTATATACACCAACTAGAACCTCAAGGAAACATGTATGAGGAGGATAAGTGAAGCATGCTTGTAATAGTGAACAACTGGAGGGACGCCGGGGTGGCTCAGTCAGTTAAGCATCCAACTTCAGGTCAGGTCATGATCTTGCAGTTCATGAGTTTGTGCTGACAGCTTGGAGCCTGGAGACTGCTTAAAATTCTGTGTCTCCCTCTCTTTCTGCTCCTCCCCTTCTTGTGCTTGCTCATTCTCTCGCTCTCTCTCTCAAAAGTAAGTAAACATTAAAAATAAACAAAAAGGAATTGCATTAAAAATAGTGAAAAACTGGAAACTATGAATAACATTGTATTAACATTGTATTTTATAAGTAAATATCAGATACATAAACTGTGCTAGAGTCAATATGTCAGAATAAAGAATTGGATCTATGTGTCAATATGGAAAGAGAAGTCTTAAAAAGATACAATGTTGAATAAAAACAAATTGCAAACGATATGTAAAGTATGAGCCTGGTTATAAAAATCTTAAAATTACACAGGGGTGCCTTAGTGCCTCAGTCAGTTAAGCATCAGACTTTGGCTCAGGTCACGATCTCATGGCTTGTGACTTTGAGCCCTGCATCGGGCTCTGTGCTGACAGTTTAGAGCCTGGAGCCTGCTTCAGATTCTGTGTCTCCCTCTCTCTCTGCCCCTCCCCGACTCGCACTCTGTCTCTCTTCTCAAAAATAAACATTTAAAAAATTTTTAAAAATTTTAATTACACAGAACCGTATATACATAGTAAAATGTGGATGAGAACAATATACAGCTGATTTAAGATAGTGGTTAGGGAGGAGCATCTGGGTGGCTCGTCGGTTGAGTGTCCGACTTCAGCTCAGATCATGATCTCACAGTTTGTGGGTTTGAGCCCCACTTTGGGCTCTGTGCTGACAGCTAGCACAGAACCTAGAGCCTGTCTTTGGATTCTGTACCTCTCTCTCTCTGACCTTCCCCTGCTCACACTGTCTTTCTCTGTCTCTCAAAAATAAATGAAAAACATTAAAAAAAAAAAAGATTGGTTAGGGAGGGGTAAAAAGTAGAGGAAGAGGAAAAAAGAGGCCTTTAAAAATTATTAAAAATAACCTCTGAAATAAATATGACAAAACGTTAACAATTGTTTAAAAAATAATGTTTAGGTACCTTAGTATTTCTTGGTGATCACCTGTTTTTCTCTCCTATATGTTTGAAATTTTAAAAAATTAAAAGGTTCTATGAACAAGGATGTTTGTAAAACTGAGACCAATGCCAGGGCCTACCGACAGGGCAGTGCTTGAGGAAACCATGGTACATTCATACCATGTACTTCACTCATTTGTGGCTTGCACCAAACAGAATTGGGCTTTTGTTTAATTTAACTATTAAAAACAATGTAACATTTATAAGTATCTCATATTGCTGATGTAATGAAAAATGAAATCCTATGATATATAGTTTTCTGAAACCGGCTATATAATATTTCATCATATAGAAGCAGGTGACATCATAGGTGAATGTTTGCCCACTTGCCTCATCCTGTTTATTAATGATACACTTTCTTCCTTCTGCCCATCCTGTGTCTTTGAAGTTTTCATTTGGAGAGTCATTTACCAACCTCCAATTCCTCTGTGGCTGTGGCTAGAACTTATGGGTCACATCATTTTGCAGGAGAATAAATTATGACACCAGGGTCTTTGGTTTGATTTCTAATTGAGCAGAAAGGTCCTTACTAACTCATCAATTTATGTGGGTGGCTAATGTCAGAAAGCACTTTGGGATTTCAGCTTTCTTCTTCCCTGTCATCAAGGGAAGTGTTCCTCCACCAACTTGTACCTCTATGTCCACAGCACCTTCTTTAAGAGCTTAGTTAACCTCCTGTCACTGTACTACTGTACTTCTAGGTCATGCCAGGCAGGAGATTAAGTTATAGACATTTTTAAAGCACCTCTGCTGAGTATCCAAGGGACTGGAGAAAAAGTAGATAATGGGTGTAGGACAATTCTAATAATAGATAAATGGCTAAGAGGGGGCCCTGCATGTCAGACCCCCCTGTGCTATCTCCATGAACTCAGTTCTGTATAAATACAGCCCATGAAGATTGTTGCTCTGTCACCAAGGTTACACCATTATTTGAAAGATTCAATAACATTCAATCGTTCCTTAAAGACATTCTGCTCTCTCTAAACTCCTCCATTGGCTGATATTTTAAGAGCTGTCTCTATACTTTGGATGTGTAGTCTACTGATGTCCAAGAGCTGTGAAAGGATCACTCATACACCACACCATGGCCTTCCAAAGCCCCTGTCATCCAGAAATAAATTCCGTTTCTTAGGAGGAAAATGAAAGTTGATTTTTTTTTTTAATGTTGAGAGTTTCTTCTCACCACAGCAGATTGGATCAAAATCTCCCAAAGAGGCACGGAGACAAAGGGAAATGATCTGAAGCTTCCTAGTGAAAGCAGGTCACATTATTTTCCCTTCCTCCTCCTTCCTGTCAACATCTCTGCAGGAGGTGTGCCTTCAGAAAGGCAACCGCAGACATGGGCTTCTCCTACCTGGGAAACAGGACTCAAATTGATAACCACCATGGGCACATGGGCCACTGGCAAACCATTCCTGCTTGTGTATTTAAAAGCATTTTTGGTCAATTGAGGACAAAGGAAATGCCCTTTTCTGTGCTGGAAGAAAACAAGTTAACAACTTCAATTGCTTACCCTGCAGTGGCCAGCTGATTTCCAAGATCTTCTTTACGAGTAATGGTTTGGATGCTAGGGCATTCTTCCTGTGACACTGACATATCTGGACAGTAGAGCGTGAGGGTCATGCTGGGGTAGCTGGGAGTGTGGACTTGGCAGGGGGAATCTGTAAAACTCAGAATTCAGTTCCCAGAGACAAAATAGCATTGGATGTCAAATGTGGCATACTAAAAACGAAAGTGTCTTTGTTTTAGATTATATCTAATTCATAGTACTAATGCTCATTCAAACATTAAAATTAACCCCCAATGGAATGCATTTGCTGTTCTTTAAAATGTACTTTTAAATTTCCACGTTGTAATAATTCTGGCCTTTTATAGAGCCTGTAAGCCTAAAGCCATACATTCTTCTCATCAGGATTCACTTGAAAGAGCCTGTAACCTTTCTGGTGAGAAGCACTACTTCTTATTTTTCTCATACTTTTAAGTAACTCTCCTAAAAGGTAACAATGATGGGTCTTGTCCAGGACTGGAGAGTGTTGCCTCCAATGAATGGGGGAAAGAGGTATTCAGGCACTCCACAGTCCAATTTAAAATGCTTCTGTGGCAGATGCTGAGACTTATCTGTGAATTAAGTTTTGGTTTCTGGATCACCTCATAGCCTGGGAACTAAGGGACCTAAGGTATTAGCTTGTTTCTCCTTGATATTTTCTCAAGAGCTTAAAAAACATCAGTGCTTTCTGACAGACTTTACATCTTAAGGTTTTATGTTACCTGACTATATTTGGGGAGGTATGGAAAGTTAAGGGTTAGAGGAAGTGAAGTAAAGATGTGGACCAAGGGTCAGTTAAGATTCTTTGGAGGGCAGGCTGCTGCAGCTTTATCTGCATATCACCTCTTCGTTGGTTACCTCTGTTTCTTACATTCCTTTCCCACTCTACGTGACATAATCCATACCACATAGGCATTCTGCCATTTTTGCTAGCCTTGAAGCAATTAACTCATAACTCAACAACCCAGACTGATATAAATGTGTGATTTTCTTTATTCAGCATTTTTTTTGTGTGAGAACAAGGATTCTCTCTAGAAAGTGAGCAGACTAGGGGTGTGTTGGTGGCTCAGCTGATTAATCCATTTCATGGGTTTGAGCCCTACGTTGGGCTCTGTGCTGACAGCTTGGAGCCTGGATCCTGCTTTGGATTCTGTGTCTCCCTCTCTCTTTGCCCCTCCCCTGCTCATGCTCTGTCTGTCTCTCTCTCAAAAATAAATAAAGTATTTTCAAAACTTAAAATAAAGGAAGGAAGGAAGAAGTAGACTATTACCATCAATGTACCCGGCACACCCTGGCATCTCTTGTTTAAAAATAAGTACACATTGAACTTCCAACAATAAATACTATTTAGGGGGAGGAGCCAAGATGGTGGAGAGGAAGGGAGCTCTGTAAACTCCGTTTGCCCCATCTATCGAACTGAGAAGGACATTACTCCCATCTGCAAGAGAGGAAGGAGAAAATACAGACTCCAGAAAGAAGTTGTTTCTTTGAAAAAATAAACAAAATTGATAAACCTCTAGCCAGGCTCCTCAGAAAGAAAAGAGAGCGCACCCAGATAGACAAAATCATGAATGAAGAAGGATCTATCACAACCAACCTCTTAAAAATACAAGCAATCATCAGAGATTACTATGAAAAATTATATGCCAATAAACTGGACAACACAGAAGAAATGGACAAATTCCTAAATGCACATGCACTGCCAAAATACAAACGGGAAGAGATAGAAAGCATGAATAGACTGATAACCAGTGAAGAAATCAAATCCGTTATCAAAAATCTCCCAACGAATAAGAGCCCAGGGCCAGATGGCTTCCCAGGGGAATTCTACCAGACATTTAAAGCAGAGCTCATACCCATTCTTCTCAAACTATTCCAAAAAAAGAAAGAGAAGGAAAACTTCCAAACTCATTCTATGAAGCCAGCATCACCTTGATACCCAAACCAGCCAGAGACCCAGCAAAAGAAGAGAACCACAGACCAATATCCTTAATGAATACAGATGCAAAAGTACTCAACAAGATTATAGCAAATCAAATTCAACAGCATATAAAAAGAATTAATCATGATCAAGTGGGATTCATTCCTGGGTTACAGGGCTGGTTCAATATTCACAAATCCATCAATGTGATACATCACATTAACAAAAGAAAAGATAAAAACAACACAGAAGAAATGGAACCAACCTCCATATGATCCTGTTGATAAATGCAGAAAAAGCGTTTGACAAAGTACAGCACCCTTTCTTAATAAAAACCCTTGAGAAAGTCGGAATAGAAGGAACTTACCTAAACATTATAAAAGCAGTTTATGAAAAGCCCAAAACTAATATCATCCTCAATGGGGAAAAACTGAGAGCTTTCCCCCTGAGATCAGGAACACAACACGGGTGTCCACTCTTACCACTGCTATTGAACATAATGCTGGAAGACCTAACATCAGCAATCAGACAACAAAAGGAAATAAAAAGCATCAGCATTGGCAAAGAAGAAGTCAAACTTTCACTTTTCGCAGATGATATGATACTCTACATGGAAAACCCGACCGACTCCACCAGAAGCCTTCTAGAACTGATCAATGAATTCAGTAAAGTTGCAAGGAACAAAATTAATGTACAGAAATCAGTTGCATTCCTACACACCAAAAATGAAGCAGCCGAAAGAGAAATCAAGAAACTGATCCCATTCACGATTGCACGAAAAACCATCAAATACCTAGGAGTAAACCTAACCAAGGATGTAAAAGACCTATATGATGAAAACTATAGAAAACTTATGAAAGAAATTGAAGAAGACACCAAGAAATGGCAAAACATTCCCTGTTCATGGATCGGAAGAATAAACATTGTGAAAATGTCATTACTATCCAAAGCAATCTAC
>NC_043700.1:90789230-90852059 GCF_006229205.1 Suricata suricatta
GACAGTATGGTATTGGCCCAAAAACAGACACATAGACCAATGGAATAGAATAGAGAGCCCAGGACTGGATCCACAAATCTATGGCCAATTAATTTTTGACAAAGCAGGAAAGAGTATCCGATGGAGAAAAGCCTGCCTCTTTAGCAGGTGGTTCTGGGAGAACTGGACAGCAACATGCAGAAGAATGAAACTAGACCACTTTCTTACACCATACACAAAAATAAGCTAAAAATTTGCTGAAGGACCTGAATGTGAGACAGGAAACCATCAAAACCCTCCAGGAAAAATAGGAACCAACCTCCTTGACCTCAACCGCAGCAATTTCCTACTCAACGCATCCCCAAAGGCAAGGGAAACAAAAGCAAAAATAAACTCTTGGGACCTCATCAAGATAAAAAGCTTCTGCATTGCAAAGGAAACAATCAAGAAAACTAATAGGCACCCGACAGAATGGGAACACATAGTTGCAAATGACATATCAGATAAAGGGCTAGTATCCAAAGTCTACAAGGAACTCACCAAACTCCATACCCAAAACACAAATAACCCAGTGAAGAAATGGGCAGAAGACATAAATAGACACTTGTCCAAAGAGGATATCCAGATGGCCTACAGACACATGAAACGATCTCAACATCACTCATCATCAGGGAAACACAAATCAAAACCACACTGAGATACCACCTTACGCCAGTCAGAATGGCTAAAATGAACAAATCAAGAGACTATAGATGCTGGCAAGGGTGTGGAGAGTTGGGCATCCTCCTACACTGTTGGTGGGAATGTAAACTGGTGCAGCAGCTCTGGAAAACAGTGTGGAGGTTCCTCCCAAAACTATCAGCAATATTCCCCTATGACCCAGCCATAGCACTGCTAGGGATTTACCCAAGGGATACAGAAGTGCTGATGCATAGGAGCACATGTACCCCAATGTTCTTAGAAGCAATGTCAACAATAGCCAAAACATGGAAAAAGCCTAAATGTCCATCACCTGATAAGTGGATCAAGAAGATGTGGTATACATGCACAATGGAGTTTTACATGGCAATGGGAAAGTATGAAATCTGGCCATTTGTAGGAAAGTGGAAGGACCTTGAGGGTGTCATGCTAAGCGAAATATGTCAGGCAGAGAAGGACAGATACCATATGTTTGCACTCATAGGTCTAACAGGAGAACAGGAAAAACCCAATGGAGGACCAGGGGGAGGAGAAGAGGGAAAGAGATTTGGGGAGAGAGAGGGACACAAAACTTGAGAGACTACTGAATATTGAAAACGAACTGAGAGTTGAAGGGGAAGGGGGGAAAAGAGGTGGTGGTGACGGAGGAGGGCACTTGTGGGGAAGAGCACTGGGTGTTGTATGGAATCTAATTTGACAATAAACTAATTTAAAAAAATTAAAAAAAGAAGAAAAAAAACAAAACAAAACAAAAACTGTTTAATCAGCTTACTCTGATTTTGAGTAATGAAAGTTACTTGCACATTTTTTAACTTCTTTTCCCCACTTTCTGTAATTTATTTAAAATTTGTAGGGAAATTCAATACTTGATGCATTCTGCTAGAGACCTTTAGCGCCCCAGACCTTTAGGAGTACTTTTAACAATTAAGTCAAAACCCTTCATTCCATTTTTGCTTAGACTCCCCAAATGGGGAGTTTGGAAGTGGGGAGCCCTTATATGATATATAAGAAACCAGTGAGGAATGCCTACTGCCCCCTATTGGTGAAAATAGTCATATATACATATATGTATATTTTTAAATATTTTTATTTATTTTTGAGTGAGAGAGACAGAGTGAGAGTGGAGGAGGGGCAGAGAGAGAGGGAGACACAGAATCTGAATCAGGCTCCAGGCTCTGAGCTGTCAGCACAGAGCTCGATGTGGGACTCAAACCTATGAACTATGAGTTCATGACCTGAGCCAACTCAGACACCCAACCAACTGAGCCATCCAGGACCCCCAGACCAATATTCTTGAGACCTCTTAAACATTGTGCTAAAACCATAGTATCAGCTTCACACAATTTTAAATAATCTTAGATAGTTTTTAAAAAAATTTTTTTAATGTTTTATTTATTTTTGATACAGAGACAGACAGAGTATGAGAGGGGGAGGGTCAGAGAGAGAGGGAGACACAGAACCAGAAGCAGGCTCCAGGCTCTGAGCTAGCTGTCAGCACAGAGCCTGACGCGGGGCTCGAACCCACTAACGTGAGATCTGACCTGAGCCGAAGCCGGAGGCTCAACCGACTGAGCCACCCAGGTGCCCCTAAATAGATAGTTTTTTAAACAAATAAAATTGAGCAGTAAAAAACAGCTACTTGATTTTTCTCGAATTATATTCTTACCCTCTCTATCTTCTTAGTTTTGTTTCCAAACAGGTTGATTATGATGTCATTTTAGATTTAAAAAAAATTTTTTATGTCTTTATTTTATTTTGAGAGAGAGAGACAGAGAGTGAGGAGGGGAGAGGCAGAGAGAGAGGGAGACACGGAATCTGAAGTAGTCTCAAGGCTTTTAGCTGTGAGCAGAGCCTGACATAGGGCTTGAACCCATGGTCTGTGAGATAATTCCCTGAGCCGAAGTCGGACGCTTAACGGACTGAGCCAGGCAGGCTCCACCATTTTGAATTTTAGGGCAGTCTACACCAAACTGTGACTTGTCTTAGGTACTAAAAATCCCTTTAATTTGTGATGATAGACAGATGTATAAAACTTTCTTAATGTGTTCTTTTGAAACTATGTGTTGAAAGTAATTACATGGGGGTCAACTCTGTGGCATGTGCTGAACTTGGAGTCATATGTAAAAGTTGAAGTATCAGCTCTGACACTTATTTAGTTGTAACACTTAGGCAAATCACCTAATCTCTTAGATCTCATTTGTGAAAATATAATGATAATAATATACAATACACAGGGTTGTTTAAAGGTTTAAATGAGATTATTACAGTGAAAGTATTTCTCAGGAGCTATACAGTTAGAAGGCATCATAACTAAAGGAGCAGCTAAATATGGGTTTGCCCATGTAACTATTATCAGACAGGTATTTGGAGAAAATACCCGAGAGCACAGTAAGAATTAAACGTTAAACTTTAGATACTCTTTGAGATAAGCATTATTACCACTGTTTAACATTTAATTCTTATTGTTCTCTGGGGGACCAGATTCTGTGGAGAATGTAGATGTAGACATTCAGTGACTACTTGAATCCCAAACTAAAGTGCCTACATAAGAAAACTGTATTACAGACATAATAGAAGAGTCACTCCATGAAGCATTATTAGGATGCACTTTCTTCAATAGCATGGCTACCTGTTTTAAATTTGTGAATTGGGGGGGTGCCTGGGTGGCCCAGTCTGTTAACTGTCTGACTTTGGCTCAGGTCATGGTCTCATGGTTTGTGGGTTCATGCCCCGTGTTGGGCTCTGTGCAGAGCTCAGGCCTGGAGCCTGCTTCAGATTCTGTCTCCCTTTTTCTCTGCCCCTCCCCCACTTGTACTCTGTCTCTGAAAAATAAATAAATGTTAAACAAAATTTTTAAAAAATTTGTGAAATGGGGAGGCTCTCAGCCAATCTCACTCTTCTGGGAATAATGAAAACATATTACACTGTAGGTTTTTTGTGGGGGTTGTGCTTTTTGACTTGGGTTTTTCTGCTCTAAAGGGTCTATTATTTAGAAGAAAAACACAACCAAAAAGTTAGAATCCTGGGAAATTCAGCAAAATTATCTGGCTGCTGCTGCCCAACTATTTTTTTAGTTCTTTTCAATCAATAGTTTTTACTTTTTCATTTGGATTTACTTCTGAAGAACTCTTGGTCTTTAATCCAATTTTTGAGCCTTATTCTAGCCTTATCTAATGCGTAAAGAACATTCTGGAATTTTAAAAGAACCACAATAAGTGAAACTCAAGATACTAATTTTTGTTTCTGTTTGTTTGTTGGGGTGAAAGGATTGTCATATCTTATATTGCACTCATTCTGTCCCCAGTAGGTTTTTCTTTGCTCATATCTCACACAGAGCATACTTAATTTAGTGAATTCATTTGGTTGTATGGTAAACACTGCAGAGAGCCTATGAGAGTCATCATCAGAAAGAAAGAAAAAAGCATTTCAAGGAAGCACTGAAACTGTTTCAAATACTGTGAGCTCTCTGAATTTCAAGGGAAAAATAATGGTTGGGAAACTAACTTAGTACAGAGCTAAAAGTAATGAAGTATCTTCTTAAAAAAATTTTTTTTGACCATCTTAAGAGGAAGCTAAAAACACAAGTTCCTGAATACATGCCAGAAAAAGTATACCTCTTTTTTAAATAGGGGATTAATCAGAACTGGGCCTTTATGAGTCTGTCCCCAAACTGAAGTCATTTGGTTCCTCTGGGAGGAATCTGGACTGACTGCTCCGGAAGGGCATGTCCATTTTATCAGGAGCAAGAACTACTGGGGCAGCAGGCTATCGCAGGGATTCCCAAGAGGCATCAGCCCACAAAGGGGCCTATTCTAAAAACAATGAGCTTTGCTGTCTCCCATGTGACTGAATGACACTTGTAAGTAGGAGTGGTGAGGTAACATGGATCCACAAATACCTGGGTTTCTTATGTTGGCCACGATGGTGCCAATGGGAAAACCACAGATAACGATCTACCCACAAATTTGAGTTCACAGGCTCATTGCATCCTCTTTGATACCCAACCCAACCATTTCTACATATTCTGTTATTGTTCCAACTGAACCCCATTTCTTCTCTCTCCCTTGAGGTTATAGGAATGAAAATGTGACCATCTTTGTCTTCATCATGACTATTTTTCAAAGTGTCTTGCCCACCAAGTCTTATTTATCTGATTCTACTGATTTAATAAAGTCTATTTCTACCAACAAAATTTAACTACGCATGACCACATAATTATACTTTTTTATATGTGGAACTTCTTAATTTCTCATCATATCAATTTATTAAGTAAAATTTAGCTTTATTTTAATAAAATGTTATCCTAATCTCAAATACTATCCAAGAGCTGTCAGCCATATAACACCATAGTTTTAATATATATCAGAAAATAATAATGCCCATTAATGTGTTCATTTACCATTTTAATGTTACTGAATTTCTATATATGAGTTTCTGTATAAGTTCATTAATTGCTATTAACAAATAAATATGATTGGATTCTCAAATATATTTGAATTTCTTAGCTTATCATTTTATACAAGAGAAATACCCAGCTAATGTTTTTGCCTACTCTGCCTATGAGAATTTCATTTATCTTACAAATGACTAATATAGAGTGACTATAAATAGTATGTTTAAATAGTTTATACATTTTCTGTGTAGTTATCCTTTTGCTTTGGGCTTTAACCTGTTAGACTTTATAATGCCAGAAAAGAATGGTAAAGATACCCTCAGCCTGTAATTTTTTAATCAAAAATTTTCCCCATTTTCAGAAGGAATAATTACTCAGAAGTCTTGTAGATTAATTACTTCTTAAGAAGCTAGATCATTTGGTAATGTGTCTCAGCCAACTGTCCAAGGTCAACAAAATGCTATAACATGTTCTGTTTGATGACCCCAGGCAAAAATCCACAGCATCCTCACTATTAATATCTCTTGACCTTTCAATTTACAAATAGAAGCATCCCTGTGGCCTTTTTTTTTCCTTTTGTACATCCCTGAAAAACCAAAAATCTAGGGCTTGAGATAATAAATATTTTAATTTACTTAGTTTTAAGACATACTCCTAGGCTTTTATATAAGGCATAGTCTGTTTATTCATTTCATAAAATTTTCTTAGGCACCAATTATTAGCAAGTTACCATCTTAAGTGTCAGGGAAATGAAGGTAAATAAGTCAAATATGCCCTTGGGGAGCTTGTGATTTCATTGGGGAGAACAAATACAGCAAAATACTACAGTGTAATACAAAAAGTAGGAAATATCATAAGAGAAGCACAGACAAGATGATTTGGGGGGTTGAGAAAAGAGACATTATTGAATTTTGCGGGCTACAGGCAAAGAGGAGGGAATTGATGGTTAATTTGAAAAGAAAGTGGCATTTGAACTTGCCCTTGATAGAATTTAAACATGTGGAAAGAAGACGTATGTGTGGACATTACAGATTGAGGAAACAGCATGATGAAGGGCATGGAACTCAGAAAATATAGAGTAATAAAAAAGTTTCAAGTAGTTCAGTTTGGCCGGAGAACAGGGTGTATAAATGAAAAATCATGGAAAATAAAATTGGAAAATTACATTAAGAGCAAATCTACAGAACTGTTAATGCCAGATGATGGAATGTAGACTCTATTTTACAGACAGTGGAGTCCCACAGAAGGGGAATACCACATTCAACATGTGTTTCAGGGGTGTGTTGGACTAAACTGGAAAAGGAGTTGCCTGGAAGTGAAAATACCAGCATCTTGGATATATTCTACAATACTTCAATAAGAAATAGCCTAGGTTTTCTAGAAAACAGAGCCTGAAGCAAGTATTAAAGTGCTGATACACTATTTGGGAAGTGAAAACCTAGGCCAGTGAGACTGAGGAAAAAGGAAAGAAGGGAAGGAAGGACATGAAGTAATGCAAAGAAAAAGGCCTCACAGAATTAGCCTCTGCTTTGTGATGAGCCATGATAAATCGAAGTGTGTTGCTCAGCAGGTCTGTTCCTGCTAGCACATGAAATATCTTGGAATAAAGTATAAGGAGAAACCACTTCTTAGCATTCCTTCAGAAGGACAGAAGAGGGGGAATATACTTCCCAGCTATCTCCTACTGCCTATTTCTTGTTGGTCAAAATTTTCCCCACTGAGAACTACCTACCTCACAAATCAAGTGACCTCCCCAACTACTAGGGACACCAGATCCCACAACTTAATGTATTGTGTTTCATTTAAGTCTAAAGTTACAGAAAGAGGTAACAAATTAATTCTGAGTGAGTGCTCTTGGCTTGTGTGTGGGGGTGTGAGGGTGTGTGTGTGCGTGTGTGTGCAGGCATGAGCACTTGGAATTGAGAGGTGGGGAGTCAAGGGGCTGCCAAGACAAGTGATTGGTCAGTCTCAGCCAGTGTTGGGTAGGAGACCAAGTGGGAGATGGTAGCTGAGTATTTGGAGGTCCTGGAAGTAGGCAGTGGCCATGATATCTTAGGAGATACATAAACTTTATGTTGGAAATAAGGATTCAAGAAAAAAGAGGAGCATTCATTCATACCATAGTTAGGGAATAATTATTTTGGTGGGCAATCATGTTCCTTGGGTTAAACTCTTTTCTCTGCAACATTATTTAGAAAATCACCTCCCCCTCAAGCCTGAGAACCACTGACTTAAAGACATTTCTGTGTATTATGTGAGTTAGTATGATTTGAGTATTACTTTTTTTTTCATTCCAATTCTATGACTTGCCATAAAATTTTGGCATATCTTAGCCCCAGTCTTTGGAAGAGGGGTTCAGAACTGTGTAATATCAAATTCAGCATCATGAAGTAGGATTTAGCATCTGAGAATGGGATTATAAACAATAATCTGGACATAGTGGAACACACTTAACCCTCTTGTTTGCAAGGAAGATAAGTTCACAAAAGAGCCCTTTGCCTTTAAGTAAAAACTTTCAATTGAAGGTCACTTTTGAGTACCAGTGCCAAAATACAACAGTTTACCCTCAAGATTGAAGAGGGGAAGTTGACCCTTTTCCTACTTTTTAACCTACCAAAAGCTGACACTAGCCAAATTTACACTTAATTTTCCCTTGGATATTTTTTTTTCCTAATCTAAAACAGACTTGGTGCACTGAAAAAGGAATTAGAATTCCAGTCAAACAGTCAGCCTCAAGTTGCTTCTGCCTCTGTGAAGCAAATAGCTGGTAACAATTCACTTTGAAACTTGGTGTCCTTGACTATGAAATGAAGATAATATCACTTACCCTGCCCACCTCTGGGTTTGTTTGTGTTAGTTTGAAGAACTAAATGAGATAGAGCTCTGCAAATACTAGAGTGCTTTTCAAAGTGACGTTACTGTGCTTTGTATAGAGTCAAAGGCAACTTCTCTAACTGGGCAAAGTCAAAGCATGGACAGAACCTGACAACTGACAGGCTCAGGGCTGGGAAAAAAAGAAACTGCTTCAAATCTCTGCTTTAGTCACAGGGTGGAAAATGCCCAAACAACACTGCCTCTGATAGGGTTAAACTAATCCTAAATGTTTTAGGAATTTTAAATGCCTTTTAAGAGACTTAGTCAAGTCTTCATTTATTAAAAGTCATCTTGCTAACCTACTATCTGTAGGTTTCCTCAGTGCTCTGAAGATTTTTCTAATGGCATTTGATTTATCTTGCCTTTGATTTCAAATTCCTTCTAAACCATTTACTACATGTATGACCTGGAGCCTTTTTAACTCATCTAAGTCTCAGTTTCCTCATCTATAAATTGTGAATTAAAAGACCTAATTTGGGAGCACCTGGGTGGCTCAGTCAGTTAAGTGTCTGACTTCAGCTCAAGTCATGATCTTTCAGTTTGTGAGTCTGAGCCCCACATCAGGCTCTATGCTGTTAGCACAGAGTCTACCTCAGATCCTCTGTCCTCCCCACCCTTGCCCTTCCCTTGCTTGTGCTCTCTCTTTCAAAAAAATAAACATTTAAAAAATACCCAATTTGTAGGATTGTTATAAAATTTAGAAACAATATTTCAGTTAATATTTGATAAACATTAGCTATAAGTATCTGTTATTGTTATTGTTAGCATGACATAGTAGAAAAAACAACAGCTTTAAAACCATACAATCCTGCACTTAAATCATCTCTGTCATTTATAAGGAGCATGATCCTAAGCAACGTGAAGCTTTTTGAAGCTGAGTTTTGAGACAATGATGTCTTCAGAGCATAATTGTGAGGTATCTATAATAGAGTGGTGGTCCCCCAAGAGATACATCCATGTCTTAATCCCCAGAACCCATGATCTTATTGGGGAAAAAAAGATCTTTGCAGATGCAATCAAGTTAAGGATTCCACAATGAGATCTTCCTGGACTGTCTGGATGGGTCCTAAATCCAATAACTATCCTTATAAGGGGCAGAAGAAGGGAGGACACAGAGAAGAGAAGGCAATGTGACCACAGAAGTAGAGATTAGAGTGATGTAACCATATTCCAAGGAACCGAAGAGGCAAGGAAGAATTCCCTCACAGGGCCAATTGAGGAAGCATGGCCCTGCCAACACCTTTAATTTTGACTTCTAGTCTCCCAAACTTTTGTTGTTTGAAGCCAAATAAGTTCATGGTAATTTGTTCTCACAGCCCTAGGACACGAATAATAGTATTTAATGTCGAGTGCCTGGTATGACACTGTTAATGGGACAAGTGTTCAGCAAATGGTGGTTGCATAGTGGTACCTCGCTTGTTTTCACGAGCTCCTCAGTGAGTAAACATGAGCCCATAAGTGGCTACCTGAGAGTTGTTGCTAGGGAGCAGGGGGCATAGTTAGCCTCAGCCTATGTAAGACAGAAGTCTGACCTGAGTTTTGTTACCATCAGGCTCTACCACAAGCAAGTGTATCTAGAATTCTCCTACTTTCTATTAGCACAGATCCAGTCTCATTATAAACTGAAGAGTTTGTTCTCCTAAAACTCTCACTCTCCCTAAAGGTTTAGTATTAAAGAAAAAAAACCCAAATCTTTGTTCAAAGAAATGAATGATACACTTAAAGGTTCTTCTGGTAACAATGGCTTCCTTATCCTGAAATGCTATAAAAATTCAGAGAGTAATGTCACCCAGTTGTGGAAGATAAAAGAATAGCAACTAAAACAGGCAGTCAGACTAAGGCAGGAGAGCAGTCTGTTATCTCTGGGCTAAAAATGGCCCTGATTGCTAAAAGACAGAAATCACTCTACAGAAGGGTGCATGGGTGTACATAACAGACTTCTGGAGCTTGTTTCTGAGCTTAGCCTCCAGAACAAAGCAGGACTTTTGACATATTACCCCCAGGGGTTGCTCTCTTAGGTATGGTTCCATTGGAGCCAAGTATCTGTCAGTGGTGGGGTCCAAAATGTACATAGCACATACGAGATAGAGCAAACATGGAGCATTTTTAAAAAGCTTCTCTAACAGATTTTAACTTCCTTGTGAATCATCATCCTGTGTAGAGCAATGATCACAGCAAACCCTTACTGGTGGTTGCTTTGTATGCCAAGGACTCATCTATGGACTTCACATATAATAATCACTTAAACCTCACACATCCTAGGAGGTGATACTATTAGGATCTCCATTTAGGAGATGAGCAATCAGTGTCAGAGAATTAAGTTATTTGGCCTAGGCTATAGAGCACTCAAATGGAACAGATTCATATCCAGGTCATCTGGCTCTAGAGTTCATGCCCTTCCTCATTATGAGGAACTGAGAGAAATAAAGTTAAAATTGCCAATTAAGATGATTTATTCAGGTCAAGTTTAAATAGTCTCACTCAAATAAAATCAATCTCTTTTGGGTAAATGCTCAGCTATGTCCTTGTGTCTATGACAAAGAGGTCTCTATGGCCCTGCTGGTGTCTGGGCATGAGGTAGACATTACTGCATAGAATAGAGCAGGAAAGTCCTACAGTCTGTTTTTTGTTGATCTCTTTACTTGGTTGGTCTCTAGCACTGGCAATGTCTAGCAGCTGGCTATCTCATGCCATGAGAGACTGGTCATGAGTGGCCAGAGGGCACCTCTTCTGTAGTCAGCTGGCAATTAGAATTCCATGGAGGTGTGTCCACTCTCCACATCAACCACATACTCCTCTCAACTTTGAGACTGAGGCCCCTTAACCTGCTGAGCAGTCTCTTGGTCTTCTCTAGGCCCACCAGAAACCTAGGAATCATTGCAATGTCAGTGTCAGCTCCAACAAACAGGAAAAGATTACTTTTGCCCTTTCTGGACTCTCCTTATGCTACCAAGCCATTTCCAAACCACCACCAGATGCTGCTCCAAAGGAGCTTACAGTATTCCCAGTTTGCATTCAGGGCAGTTGAAATCTCTTTCAGTTTAACTTACTCTATTTAGGTAAAGATTCAATCAATTCGATGTTAAATTTCCTAGTAATACTGATTCTCCCAAATCCCTCAAGAGGGCTCTTTTTTCCCTCCTTCCCAAGATGTCCTCTAAAGAGACGGAAGTCAAGAGTGGGAACTCTGGTCTTCCGGCTAGCAGATTTTTATTGGTCTGGTCTATGAGTGCCCTCTGCTGGTGTCCACCAAGGTGTGGTTAATCTTGGTTGGTCTTGTAGGGGGTTATGCTGAACCCACTACGTGACTCAGAGGTCCCTGCTACTTGCTCCAGGTATGAGGCTTCCACTGTTTGTGACCTCCTTATTTTCTCCCTAGTCTTCTGCAGATTCTCTAATCAAAACCTTTGAGCACTCCTTTCAGGTACACATGGAACCACTAATTTGAGGGTGGAGGTAATTTGAGGCAGTGGCTGAACCTGCAGTGAGACAGGCTTTTCCTGGGTTTGCTATGGAAGCATTTCTGCTATCAGCCCCTACCATCACAGGTGCCTCTAAGAATAATTCCATAATGTAATTTCTTCTGGATGTGTTGTACTTGGCTGATTTATTCTTAGTTACATGACTTCCAAGTTTCTTTTGTTCAGAGACTCTTTGAACTACCTAATATGTTTTAATTTAGCCTTTTTGTTTGGACTGATTCGAGTGGAGACTATTGTCTGCAACTCAGAACTCTGACCAATGCAGTGACCCTCTCTCCATTACCTGTTTCTCCTTCTCTTACAACACAAACCAAATAACCATATTTAGAGAATTTGCATAAATCACTAGAAGAAATACTACAAAACTAGAGGGCTCTCTTAGTCAAGGTTGTCTTGGTTTTAAATAGGATACATAAATTTGAGCTATCTTTTGTCTTAAAAGGAAAACCCACTAGGATCCTAAGAGCTGTGTAGAGCTCTGGTAACTAGAAAACCATCAGTAGACAAGGAGTATTGTCTATGCTTCTTCACACGCAGTTCCTGAGTTTATATTAGTTAAGTTTTAGCCACAAGTACAGAGTATTTCTTGGCCTCAGTTTCAAATTCTTGAAAGAAAGATCAAGCCTAGAAAGAGTCTTATCTGAGAGATGTCCAAGGTCAATTTGGAAACACTGTAGGATAGACTGCTCTGATTTTTCTTTTCTGGAAATTATGTTAAAGATTCCAAATATGGGGGTGCCTGGGTGGCTCAGTCAGTTAAGCATCTGACTTTGACTCAGGTCATGATCTCACTGTGCCCGAGGTCAAGCCCCTCATCAGGCTGTGTGCTGACAGCTCAGAGCCTGAAGCCTGTTTCAGATTCTGTGTCTCCCTCTCTGTCTCTGTCCCTCCCCTGTTCGTATTCTGTCTTACAAAAATACATAAACATTTAAAAGCTTTAAAAAAAGATTCCAAATATGCCATGGTAGTTATATTCTAAACCCTTACACCTTTCAAGAAGGCACCAGAAACCTCAAGTCAACATATTAACTGGTTTTATCCACCCAAGTTTTTAGCAGACAACTCAATCAATGGTAGAGTTCAGGTCTTCAGGACTGAGATTTCCTGGCTTAAGTGATGTTTAGAGTCCCTAAATCAGACTTAGAACTACGATCTAGAAGCTCTAGTGCTCAACCATGCTCTAAGTAACAGAACAAGATGGGACATTTGCTGTTGTTTCAGAATTTTGGCTAGAGGCCAAAAGCTGAGGATAGTAAGTACTAAGTACTCACAAAAAACCTTAAAAAACAAACAAAAAAAAGACTTGAAACATGGAAAAACAGTCCAGCAATGACCATCCCCACAGGACTATATAAGACTAGAAGTTTTAAAATAGATTATTAGAAAGGATCATATAGAAACTGAGAGGTCTTTGACACTAACTCTCCCAAAGATACATTCATAAGGACAAGCAAGCCTGTAATGAGGAGAGATGGTCATCTTACTTCCCATCAGGATATCTGCACAGATTCCCACACTGAAAGGTATAGAATACTTGAAACACTGGGAAAACCTACAACAACCTGATCCTGCATGAAACAAAATTTTCATTACATAGGTCGACTCAAATCAAATAAGGAAAGCACCTATGGTTGAAAACCAAAGCCAAACTAAAACAACAAAACTCCTGATTTTAAAAAGCAACAAGTAGGTGCATGTACATGTAGAACAAAACTACTCTGAAGACGGGTGCTGCCAATAATCCAAGAACTGGTTGTGGGCTGAAGACTAGGCTATATTCTAGGACTGAGATGGGTATGGGAAGACCCTAGCTAGTTGGTATACTGGTAGGGGTCACAGAGAGTCAGTCACAGAATTAAGGGCTCTGGAAGAACCCAAAGGGTACAGAGATGAGACTGTAACAACACTGACAGGTGAAATACATTTACATCTGGTCTCTGATCCCTCTTCTCTGGCTCTACACAGAGAAGGAAGAGGGAACCATAGGTAGTAAATGAGAGGAAAAAGAGAACACATAAAAGACCACATTGTTTTTTTAAAATTTTTTTAATAGTTTATTTTTGAGACAGAGACAGAGCACAAGTGGGGGAGGCAGAGAGAGAGAAAGAGAGAGAGAAACAGAATCTGAAACAGCCACCAGGCTCTGAGCTGTCAGCACAGAACCTGATGAGAGGCTTGAACTCACGAACTATGAGTCTGACCTGAGCCAAAGTCAGACACTTAACCAACTGAGCCTCCTAGGCACCCCAAGACCACATTCTTTCTCTCTTAGGGACACTACAGCTGTGGGTTAGGCCTGATATGGAAGCAGAGAGAAGATTTAACCTAAGTGCACCTTAACAGCACACCTGAGGGTGGCTGGAAAGCTATTTGTGAGGAAGGGAGTTCCAAGAGCATGTTTGCAGGTAATGACAGGAGACGAGTTAACTAAGTTCTGGCCATTCAATAAACAAGCTACTCTCACCCAGAAGGCAGGTAGCCTGACTCTACTTCATAGTTGTCTCAAATTATTGTGCATACACTTGTATATGATTCCATGAAGAAGTATGGAAATTAGCATGGGAGACGGAACTAAGAAAATCTGGCCACCCAACAAAAATAAATCTCACGGTTCATGTTTTTATAGACTTACAGATACCACAGCCCAAATCATACCCATAGGAAACATACTTTAAAAGATGCCCCATATAACCCTGATAGTGCAAAAGGTGCTTCCTCAAGATATTTGTCACAAAGTGGCTCTGCTACATTGCCTCTAGTTCTAAGGGATTTCTGACTTAATGCATATTTGAACCTCAGCCATTTGGATGCATTTGGATAAAAGGTAAGTAATTTTGTTATTTTGTTATTTTTGTTTGATTGCAATATCAAGCAGCCCATATTTATTTATTTATTTACAAATTTTTACTGTTTTATTTATTTTTGAGAGAGAGAGAGAGAGAGAGAGAGAGAGACAGACAGAAGACAGTGTGGGCAGGGGAGGGTCAGAGAGAGAAGGAGACACAGAATCTGAAGACAGACTCCAGGTTCTGAGCTAGCTGTCAGCACAGAGCCCAATGTGGGGCTTGAACCCACCAACCATGAGATCATGACCTGAGCCAAAGTCAGACGCTCAACTGACTGAGCCATTCAGGTGCCCCATAATGCCCATATTTAAAGGAAGGATAAAAATTAAGATTAATGTGAATGGAAATAATCACATATCAATGGATCTCAGAATGTTGCACAGTGATGTGTCATAAAGACTATATTTGCTTTTCTTTGTAGAATTAGATCTTGAACCTAGAAGATGAAGCCATTTTAATGAAACCCTTCATTTCCTAAACTACTCATTTTCAACAAAATTCTTCTTACATTTATCATTTTGAAAACAATCCTTATTTTGAAGTTATTCTATAAAAATTATATATTTGTATCTAGATTATCATAAATTTTATTTATTTAAAAAAAATTTAGTGTTTATTTTTAAGAGACAGAGTGCAAGTGGGAGAGAAACAGAGAGGAAGACACAGAATCGGAAGCAGCCTCCAGGCTCTGAGCTGTTAGCACAGAGCTCCACATGGGGCTTAAACCCACGAACCGTGAGATCATTACCTGAGTTGAAGTTGGATGCTTAATCAACTGAGCTACCCATGCGCCCCAATTATCACAAATTTTAAATTCTTAGGGTTTTTTTTAAACAGTAAGGCTGAATGAAGTGTTCTTATATTTTCTTCCCCCCCCCTTTTTTTTTAAGGTAATCTCTACACTTAATGTGGGACTTGAATTCACAACGCCAAGATCAAGAGTTGCATATTCTAGCAACCGGGCCAGCCAGGTGGCCTTGTTCTTATATTTTCTCAGCCATTTCAGATGAGACAGGTGGAGGGGGAGGGGCAGTGCCTGGGTGGCTCAGTCTGTTAAGCAGCCAACTCTTGATTGCAACTCAGGTCATGATCTCGTGGTAATGGGTCAAGCCCTGTGCTGACAAAGCAGAGCCTGCTTGAGATTCTCTCTCCCTCTCCTTCTGCCCCTCCCTCTCTCTCTGCCTCTCCCCTGCTCATGCACACACTCTAAAAATAAGTAACATTAAAATAATAATAAAAAATAAAAAATAAAAAGCTTTTAAAAAAAGGAGAGACAGGTGGGGGCTGGCTGAAGGAAAGGAGTCCTTTTTACCCTGAAACCTTCATTAGAAGCAGACAAACTTTTGGTAGATTCTGCACTTTTGATAAAGGACTGAATGCAACAATGATTTCTTCAGCCTTCCATGGATAATTTACATTTGTAGAGCACCATGTTCAAAGGGCTGCACCAAAGGTATAGCAGTTACAGCCTTGAATCAATTGAGGAGACCTGGCTCCTAGTGTATTACAGACTATCCTGGGACCTCCAGCAAGCCAGTCAGTCTCTGAGCTTCAATCTTCTCATTTATAAAATAAGGGCATTTTATGACCCATCTCAATATCCCTTCCAAGCCTAAGATTCAGTGGTCTTGCCCTCGTAGCAGTCAACTATACAGTGTAGCCACTCTGGCAAATGAGCAGAGGTTGGTGAGGGTTGGCAAGCTGATGAAACATTTATGGACTCAGAACATGGTTAAAACTGATGTGTGAGTAGTTCAGACAAAGCAAAAAAGAAACTACTTTTCTGAATACACTTGGTGATGTGTATGCAATTTACTTCCTAAAAAAAGACGGAGTATTTTCATGGCTGGTGTGAGTCCAAACTTGACACAGTTGCGTGCAATGCATTCTGGTTATTTTAAATGCTAAGAAGTTTAGTGACAAGTGTTCTTCTGTTTCTTCTCTTTAAAAAATTATTAGACTTTGGGGGTGAGGAGAAGATGTACAGGGAACCTGGAGTATTCCTTTCAAGAGCTTTTTCTTAACTTTGGAACACAGATAGTCCTCAAGAGAAAAGAGGAGATTTTTTCAACCACGTAGTTTTCCAGGAACAGGAAATTCATAGCAAAACATTTCTCTTTGTTTTGAAGTAGTAACAATAGCACAAAACCCAAGGGTCCATACTGAGAAAGGCATCTATAGATCTTTGTATTTTGGCCAGCCTTCCCTGACATATTGTTTATACAAAACATACACATACATCTAAATTCACATACGTGTAGGAAATTTCAATGCAAATATCTTTTCACATGCCTATCATATGCATACTGAAAGCAAGATTATATAACAAAATTAGTCACAAATATGCAATATAGGGGTACCTGGGTGGCTCAATCGGTTAAGCATCTGACTTTGGCTCAGGTCATGATCTCATGGTTCATGAGTTTGAGCCCAACATCAGGGTCTGTGCTGACAGCTCAGAGCCTGGAGCCTGCTTTGGATTCTGTATCTCCCTCTCTCTCTGCTCCTCCTTTATTCTCTCTCTCACTCTCTCTCTCTCAAAAATAAACATTAAAAAAAGAAATATGCAATATAAAAATTGTAATCTTGTTCAAATTATCCTATTACTGTGGTACAGTGATTGTCAACCAGGGTCCTGTGGCACTTTGATATGTCAGAGAAGGCTTCAAAAGTGTGCTAACAAATTTTGAACAGTGCAAAATCTATTTTGGCTACATCTGAATATGAAGGCTATTTTTAAGATGTCCATCAGATGACCCATAGAGCTCAGTGGGCAGAAAGACAATTGCTGGGAGTGGGACATAGGTGGTGGAAACATCAAACCAAAACAATAAAGTATTTACTGGAACAAGGGAGAACTTAGTCTTTAGAGACCTGCAGAGAATAAGTTCGATCATCACATTGTTCTGTTCAACAGAAGCCAAGTGATAAAATGCAACCAGTATGAGCTGCTATGTCATAGAGGAGATTGTTTTATAATTATTGTTGACTTTAATTTTCAATTTCTTCAAGTATACTGACAAAAATCCTAACACTTGCAAGTATGTTGTAAACACAAAAAGGGTGAAGATCATAATAAGAAAGCCTTTGGGTTTTGGTCCTGACTTTCCTACAATGCCCAAACCAACACCCCCCACCCCGTTGTTTGTTGGTCTCATGGGGGTTCTGGACCAATCCATGTACACTCTGATCTTGTGGAGGCCATAAAACAAAGCCCTGCAGGGATGGACATTCCCAGTATGTGTCATCCAAGGGAAAAAGGTCTCTGGCTGGAAAAAGATACTGTGAGATATATGGGAAGGGAAAGGCATCTCTCTTTGGGATCTGGCCTGAGGCTACTGCCTGGTGGTAGAAATTGAAGATGTCCTCCAAAGGAAGTAGAAACAAGGCAAAGAGCTGAATCTCGCAGACCAGATCATCTGTTTTTATGTAATCCTAAGTATCTATTTCCCTTTTGTTATCCCAATGTTTTTAGAACCCCAAATTTTTGTTTAAAAGTTCCATTTTGGTCACAAACATGCAGACTGATTTGGAAAATTAAGGAGACAGTGGGTCTACTTTCAAGCCTGAGCATTATGAGAGGAGGAGAGTCCCATGGGGATTAATGTGGTGACAACAGCATAAGGAAGAAATCCCCAAGGGGAGAGGAATCCTGAGAACAAATGTTGGCCATAACACCTGGCTATTCCTTCCAAGGTGAAGATTCTTCCTTCACTACTAAGTCTTGATGAAATCAGGCTTTCATTTACCAAGGCCTCTTGCAGTTTCCTTTATGCACATGTGCAGAAGGTTGGGGGAGGGGGGTTGGCTGGTAAGTTTGGCATTATAGGAAAGTCAAGATCAAAGCTGAAATGTAATCGTAACAATGAGTGACAAACCCTCAGCACGAGGTCCTGAAGGGGTTAACCTGCTGAAGGAACAACATCCCACTCATACTGTACTTTGGCAATTATTATAGATATTGAATTTAATACAAGCACTTGAAAGTGACATTTATCAATTTTTCAGCTCCTAAATTAAGGAAAGTGTTGAATAGGGACAACTCCCAGGATTTCCTAATTCAGGAGTATTAAATTTCTCAGATTTAATTCTTTTATTAAGTGTCTGCAGTTATACCTTTGAAAAAAAATTGGCTTTAATTCCTAAAACCAAGCTGTCATTCAAGCCCAGTAGGATTTTCATTTATGAGGATAGAAATAAAAGCCAAAGTGAAATAGGGAAAATGAGACAAGAATCCAGATTGAAAATTCACTTTCTTAAAAACCAAAAAGAGTCATCCAAAAAACTACCACCACCCTTTGTCTATCAAGACCATGGCATTGAATCACTTAGATATATCAGCCAGGCCAGAACTCAAACTTCCAGAAAATCACAGACTCAAACACATGTATATATAATTTCTGTTCTTAACAGGCATAAAACAATCCTCCCAAGAGCGGACAACAGTAAATATCACAGTTATCCTAGTTATCTTCACTGCTAACCATAAGACTATATGGCTAGAATAGTCTCCATGTAGGGAAAAGATTGACTAAAAAATTTATAAAATGAATTTCTAGATATTAGCTCTAAATTTATGACTGATATTATTCTAAAATATAAGAGGTGGAGGGGCGCACGGGTGGCTCGGTCAGTTAAGCATCCAACTCTTAATTTCAGCTCAGGTCATGATTTCATGGTAGTGAGATGGAGCCCTTTTTGGGCTCTGTGCTGGGTATGAAGCCTGCTTAGGATGCCCTCCACCACTGCCCTACTTGAACTTGCTCTCTCGCTTAAAAAAAAAAACAACAACATTAAAATGTAAGAGGTGGAAACCTTCCCTCTTCTCTCTCACCCCAAATTAGCCCAAGATATAAATATTAAAATTTGAAAGATCAAACATAAAAAATCACAAAGAAATAATACGTAAATTATTACTACCAATACTCAAGATTTGGCACAAAATAAAAAAACACTGCAAATTCCATTCATAACACAATGCCACTTCATATCTACTATACGACATTGTTTCACGTATGTTAATTTTCCCTATTAATAATGGATTTTCATTGACCTATCTACATAGTTTTTCGGTTCCCTTGATGAGTCATAACACACATTTTATGAGACTGACGCGCTGCCTACTGTGCTAAGGAGGCACCTTATAACACACATTTTAAAGATGGATTCCAGGGCAGGACCCTGAGACAGATGATCTTAGGGGAACCTAGGTAGCTCAGTTGGTTAAGCATCTGACTTTGGCTCAGGTCATGATCTCATAGTTCATGGGTTTGAGCCCCACATCAGGCTCTCTGCTGTCAGCACAGAGCCCACTTTGGATCCTTTGTCTCCTTCTCTCTCTGCCCCTTTCCCACTTGCACTCTCTTTTTCTCTCAAAAATAAACTGTAAAAAAAAATCTTTAAAAATAATGTAATAAAAAATAAAACATCACAGCAATAACTACTTTAAAAACAAAAAAGGCGGATCACCTTAGCCAGGTGGAGCTGGAATTGAACCAGTGGCTATAGCCTCATTAGCATGGTGCTCAACTAAAGAGCACACTGGTGGTGACTAATGAAGCCATCCGCATCCTGTGTCTGTCAACTCCTTCTTTCAGGCCACATCGGAGCACTTGGCGTCATTCTTATCTTGTGTTCAAACATTATTTGTTAGCAGATGATATTATTTTTCTTTCTTCTTGAAGTTTAAATGGCATGTCCATTGATAGGGTGGGTGAATGGGCTAGTAAACAGAAATTTAAGGACTAAAAATCATTTGTTGTTACAGCTGGAAGAAATTGAGTCCAACATCAATAGTCTACAGATGAGAAAACTGCAGCATAGAGGGGTTAAGTCCCTTGCCCAAGGTCATGGAGTTATTAAGTGCTGGAGCCGGGACTAGAATTACATCTGGTCTCCATGGTGAAGGCTTCTGGACTTCACACTGGTATGTGGAGGAAAAGAGTAGCAAGGGTAGGAAGAAAGGAGCTTTGATCTCCTAAATGGCTCAAAACTTCTTTTAAAAAGTGATTTTTGTTGGCATGACTGGGAGCACTGCTCTGGCAAGTCTCTTTGGTCTGACCTCCTCCACACAAACCTAGATTGCAGCCAAGGGAGCTCAGCACTCTGGCTGTCTAGAGGGTCTGGACAGGAGAGTTAGTTTCTCTGAGGCTCAGGCAACTGGCAATGGCACATATACCCAGGATTCACCGCGAGGCCACAGTACGGCGGCAGGGCCCCATCACAGCCCTGGAGGCCCCCATTCATGCTGACAGTGGATCTCAGGCAGTGATTTACCAACTGGTGGAGGTTTCAGTATTTAACAATAATATTTAATCAAACAACTGTACCAGCACATACAGAAGTCCTAAAATCAGCCCTGCATATGCCCACTTCAGATTAAATACTCTTAATGTGATACTCAGCTTCTGAGTTTCTGAGAAGTAACCTTAATACAATATGCTGCTGCATGAAATGTTTCCTTGAAGTATGGGATGTGCCCAAAGGATTTGGAACCCAGGATAGTATGTAGGCCCCAAATCCACCTCAGCCTCTCACTTAAGAAGGCCCCCTGCCATAGCCCTTCAACACAGGCACACATAAAGAAAACAAGCAGTTATAAAAAGGAAGTCACAAAAATACAAGTGTGGGGGTACATGTGTACAAGGTTCCTTTGCTTGCATATAAACCTCTTTGTCCTCTTCCCCTTAGCTATTTTCTCAGATAGATTTGGGTCCTAAAAATGGCTGTATCTATCAGATCATCTTTTCATGTAGTCAGAACCAAGCAATGAAGTCAAAATACATTATCTGGTAAAATGTGTTTTGGCCTGGATTTGCTGCAAGAGCTCTTTGGACTTGCCCAGAACTCACCCAATTACTGTATCTTCTTTCGTTTAGCTTTTGTGTTTGCTGGACAGAACCCAAGAGGAGGATATTATTATATTGGGGTTAAACAAGGTCATCTGCTCTGAGTGACACACTATAACACCTAGGTCCAAAAAGGTACCTGTTTTTCAGGGCGGCATGATCAGTATTCGGCGAGAATCTTGCAAACCATCTTTAACAAGGAGGCCAGCAAGATCACAGAAGGCAATACCCAGTTTGTTCAGAGACAAGCTGTTTTGTAATCAAGTTTTCTTATACTCAGAACTATGGAAACATTTTCAAAGGTATTCTTCTCGGCAGGTTTCCAGTAATTCAACATTTCCAGACTTATCCAAATGGCTTCTGAAATATTTGCTGTTTGTTGAGAGCAGCTTTCAGGATGAGGTAATTAAAAGAAACCTATCAATTTGAGATTTTTTTTTCCATGAGTAAATAATGTTGACATACCGTTCAAATAAACCCACAATTTACTGCAATCTGTTTTTAGACAAACCCTCCACTTTAACCTCCAAATGGGAAAAACGAAGAGACTTTCCTCTTTTCATTTAATCAAGAACATATGTTCAAAGATAATACCGGAGGCTTATTCTGGGAAGCGTTCTGCTCTTCCTCTGACAGCGACGCAGTAAGCTCATGAGGCAGCCTCGACACATAATGAAAGCAAACGCCACCATAAATCTCCCGCCAGGCGGAGGTCACTTCAGAAAAATCGCCTGCTGCTCAAATAAGCACTGGCTATGCTGAGGCACACTGTGGGGGGAAACGCCAACTGTGATAAACACCAGCAGGTATGCACCAACCGAGGCCAACTCCGGCAACTGGAAGAGAAAGGAGCCCAATGAAGCAGGTGTGCGCGCGCGCATGTGTTTACACACAACCTTGCTGGCCCCTTGTGTTCTGGCTGAGCGAGGACAAGCAAGTTCACCACAAGAGTAGCTTCCTTCCGTCTTAGGAGAGCTTGGGAGGCACCAATTTTCATTAAACCTAAAAGTACAACACAGTGGCAGGAGGCCAAAACAGTCCTCAAAAGTGAGGCTTTTAAAAACATCTGTTAGGGGCTTTGAGATCCTAAGGAGAGAGGGAGGGACGGAGGGAAGGAGAAGGGGAGAGAGAGAGAGAGCGAGCGAGCGAGGACTCCGAGTCCAGTGCTTTTCATTTCCAGACTGTGAGTCATAAAAAAAGAGTGCGTAAATCCACATCATGCTGACCCGAGTCTGGGTTTACTAACACCTGAAGTACATTTCATGGGAATTAGGTTTAAGTATCAACCTGATCATGAAGCTTGAAAGGCTTTTCTCCCATCTCAGGATGCCAGGAGTCCTCTGGAACCTGGAATGGCGTGTGTGTGTGTGTGTGTGTGTGTGTGTGTGTGTGTGTGTGTGTTTAACAGCAAAGGTTTACTGTAGCATAAAAGAAATTATGGAGATTTCCCCACTAGGCATAAGGATGTGATCACTATAGGCACCTGTGGGCCCAAGCAGGTTACCCACCAATATTCCTTTAAACACCAAATTATGGACTATTAGGCCACTGCTTCAAGGCTTCCACAAATGTGAAACCTTGACAAATTCCCAAATAAAAGCCATAAAACCAATCATTTTTTAAACCTGCATGAGTGACACCAGGAAAATTAGAGCCGTGTGGCAGGTCACTGTGAAATAAAGCTGCCATAAAGAAGCTTATGATGCTGTCATGGAAAAGGCAATTAGAAGGTTACTTTCTCTCAGGTTTAAGATTGGTTCTTGTTCTTCCTCCAGCCCCCTGCCTTCCACCTCCCTACTGCAAAATGGATCAGTCTATAATAAGTAGTAGTTATATATCATAAGGCAGCAATTCCTTTTAGTTGTTCCACTATAAAAAAGCATCCAGATTTAGAACTTGACAGGAACCAGTATCGCCTGCCCCCAAAAGCCGGCAGAAAGTCTGTGTGTGTCATTCAGCCAGCATGGAGTCTGGGTGTTTTAAAAGCTTTAATTTGAAGGGGATAAAAAACCTGGGCGTTAAGCAATTTGGCTGTGGATATTTAATGCATCAGCTATGCTACAAAATTGGAGCCCCCTATTTAAAATGAGAAATTGAAAACTTACATGCTCTGTAGGCAAGGTGTAAGTAAATGTAGGATAGTAAGCAGAAATCAGCTGAGAACCTGCAGAAACACCATTAGAAGGGCTAATGACTTGTTCAGAAGTGGCCTTAAATAAATGCTATGGTGTCATCTACAGGTGCGTAAAACAGGTCTGATTAGCCAGAGCCATGCCTCCCAGTGTTTAGGTTAAAGGCACCATGAGGAAGCAATGATCCAGGGAGACTGAAAATTGCCGCAAACCATATAGCTCTCCAATGGCAACATCAAGTTTGAAACTCTGTCTCTTGATCTCTAATTTCCACTCTAACACACTAGCAGTAGGCAGAATAATGCACCCCAAAGAAGTCTGTATCCTAATTCCCAGAACCTGTAAATATGGCATCCTACAGGGCAAAAGGGACTTTTGCAGCCATGATTAAGTTAAGGATTTTGCAATGGGAGATGATCCTGGATTATCCAGATGGCTCAATGTAATCACAGGGGTCCTTATAAGAGAAAGAGGGAATAGGAGGGTAAGGGTCAGAGTAAGAGTCAGATCAGAAGCCACTGGCTTTGAAGATGGAGCAAGTGCACAAGGCAGAAACTGCCGATGGCCTCTAAAAGCTGGAAAAGGCAAAGAAATGGGGATTTTCCTAGAGCCTCCAGAAAGAACCAAGTCCTCCTGACTTGATTTTAGCCCCAGTGAGACCTTTGTAGAATTCTGCTCTCCAGAACTACAAGAAAATAAATTTGTGTTATTTGTTTTTTTTTTTAATTTTTTTTTTTTTTACATTTATTTACTTTTGAGAGACAGAGAGAGATAGAGTGTGAACAAGGGAGGGACAGAGAGAGAAAGAGACGCAGAATCCGAAGCAGGCTCCAGGCTCTGAGCTAGCAGTCAGCACAGAGCCCGATGTGGGGCTCAAACCCACGAACTGTGAGATCATGACCTGAGCTGAAGTCGGATGCTCAACTGACTGAGCCACCCAGGTGCCCCTAAATTTGTGTTATTTGAAGCCACTAAATCTGTGGTAATTTTTTGCAGAAGCAATATGAAATTGATACAATTCTCTAGGTGGGCATTGCATTTATCCCTCATTTTGATCTGCTCAAAATAATACCATTATCTCAGTGGTGGTCAGCCTTTATATAAACAAAAATAACCTCCCACCACTACATTTTTTTGGTTTTTAGCACATTCTACTCTCTTTAAAAATTTTTTTATGTTTTTTAAAATTTATTTTTGAGAGACAGAGAGAGACAGCGCGAGCAGGGGAGGGTCAGAGAGAGAGGGAGACACAGAATCTGAAGACAGGCTCCAGGCTCTGAGCTAGCTGTCAGCACAGAGCCCAACGTGGCGCTCGAACCCACGAACCATGAGATCATGACCTGAGCCAAAGCCGGACACTTAACCAATTGAGCCACCCAAGTGCCCCTCTACTCTTAACTTTAGAACTTTAGACACCCTCTTTCTCTCTGGCCCCTCAATGGCCCCCTTCTCTGTATCCTCTTTCCCAGATGAACTATTGCTAAAGGGAAAGCTTTTTTCTAATTATCAACTGATCCATGTTGAGAAATTAGTTGGTAGGAACTTAAAAATATTATTCACAATTTCCAAAATATCAGAATATTCTATTTGTGTGTGTTTTACATTCTCACCTCTTCTGCTCCTCTAAAAGGCCTTGAAAGACTGAGAAAAAAAATCTCTAAAAGTGGAATTTAGGTTCCTGATTTGGATGGGCCTTTCTCAGAGTGTCTCAAGTCATACTATAGACATGGGTTTTGGAGTCAGAACTTGATTTCACTCCCTGATTTACCATTAATTAGTGATGTGGCCCTGGAAAAATTACTTATTAAAGACTCTATCTCTAAAATGGAGCAATGATCTTTTTCCATAATGAAAAATTAATGAGAATTTGTATTTAAAGTGTTCAGCACAGAGTGTGACCCACATAAGCACTCCAAATGTAGTGGCCGTGGTGGTGGTGGAAATAATGATGGTACTTTGTATAGTAGTACTTGTAACTCCCAATTCCAAGGCAGTAAAGCCCATTTAAATCCTGTGGGACCAGAAGTTTCAGAATCTGAATGTTGAAAAGAGATACACACCCAGTGTGTAATAAGAGCAAGCATTTATCCACTGTCAACCATGTACCTTCTTAAATATGAGGGATTATAAGGACCAAGCAAGTCATAAGAGACAATATACGGCCCTGTCCAAATGAAGCTCGTAGTTCAGTAGGAAGCAGATATAAAAGCATAATTGCTAGCGTTTATCACTCAGTATTGAAGAGTTAAGTGTAACAAAGGGTGACCCAGAAGAACAAAATCTTTCTAAGGGAATCAAGAATGCTGTCACAGAGAAGGTGATTTTTTAGTTGGGTACTGAAGGATAAGGAGAAGTTTGCTAAGCAGAAAATAGGAAAAGGAATATAAAGGGCAGAGGAAAATGTCTAAGAAAATTTGTAGCAAAATAATATCAAAAGACAAAATCTCCTAACCATAACATTAAAACCACTGAACAAATAAAATCCAGTTCAACAAATTAAATCCATGGCCACTTGCTCTGAGTTATCAACAACTTGACTTTCTCTGGATCTGCTGCAAAGTTATTTCAGGGTCACACTAAACAATTCATTCTTCCTTGACTAAAAAACTATGCCTTGAAAATTCACTGATGGCCACAGTACAGTCAATACTAATCAGGTAATATGCACTGGCCCTCAGATAACAAAGCATCCAGAGTCCCCATGTATGAATTCATACTTAATCAATACTGCCCTGTATGAATGGAGGATTTTTTTCACATTCTAAAGCATTTTAGTAAGATGCTGAGAAAAATCAATAACTTATTAAATCCTAGTTACCTCATTAAAACAAACTATTAATCACTTTTGTTGTGATTATATTGGGGCCACAGATATGACTTTACACATTTTGTAGTGCTGTGTATGCTCACAGGTTTACTCCATTCATTAGAGGAAATGATGTACTGAGTGACTGCGCACTGCAGTCAAGATGGGGCTCCTACAGGAAATGGACTTGCATGCATTATTGAACAGAAAAAAATCCTGCAGTTGAAAAAGTAGGAAAACTACAACTTCAGCTGGAAGTGATAAAAATTAATTGCTCTAAGTAGGAGAGACTTTATGTTACTGAAATAACAATAGTCATTTAAAATATTTCCTGCAGCTGAAATATTTTGATTACCACCCATGTAACATCAAGGAAAAAGTTACATTCATTTCCAGTTGTAAGATGTCCCCTTTTAGCCACATGAGAGTACACAGCAATGTACACATGTATTTTGTGAAATCGAAAAGTGAGATCTACTCAACCATAGTGTTAAGTACATTCATCAGCAAATGAAGACTTGGGGTCTTATTTCATTGAATTGTTAAGGGGCTTTTTAATCTCTTTGAATACAAATTTCAAGTTGCCCCTACCTTCTGCCATCCTTTTCTTAGGAGTAGAGAGAGAGTTTAAGCTACTATGTTTATGAATTTGGGAATACATTACTCTTATCATAAAAAATGTACCCTCACTTAAAAAGTAGGGTCATCAGGGGCACCTGGCTGGCTCAGGTGGTTCAGTGTCCTACTTTTGCTTTTGGCTTAGGTCATGATCTTGCAATTCATGGGTTCAAGTCCCATGTTTGGCTCTGCACTGACAGTGTGTGAGCCTACTTGGGATTCTCTCACTCTCTGCCTCTCCCCCACTTGCTCTGTATGTCGCTCTCTCTCAAAATAAATAAAAATAAACTTAAAAAAAAGTAGGATCACAAAATTATCCAGTAAATTACATAAGGTACAGGTACTCTCCAGTAATCTTTGTTTATCATTTCTTAAGAAATTGTGATCATTAAATCCAAATAAAATAAAATATCCACTTTATTTGGAAGTAGTTAGTATTTGTGTAAATATTTTTTCAAGGGCCATTTACATGTTGGTTTTCCCTACATGCTGCATAATATGGTGGAAAGACAGACGCTACATCAGTCCTGGATTTGAATCCTGTCTAACCTCTCTCAAACTCTGTCCTTAGGCAGTCATTCCACTTCTCTAAATCAATATTCTCAGGGATTAGAGGGGCATAGATAATGTTTTACTTATCTACCTCACTGAATTATTGTTATAATCAATGTGAGTAAAAAAAAGTTATAATATGTGGGACCCCAATTGGTCGTTTTTACTGTGGTTTCACAGTAAAAGAAAAATGACTCAAACAGCCAGGACTCAAGGCTTGTCTATGTCTGTCTCCTCTGTAACTCCTGTGTATACTCCTTTTCCTCAAGGTCTTCATCAAATACATCATTTTAGTTTCTTTGCCTTCCTAAAACCCGGTCATCTCCCAGCTTCTCCACAGCAAACAAAGCCGAGGGGAGAATCCAGCAGGCAGGAACCTTCCACACGACACTCCCCCTACCAGTGGGAGGCATGGGATAAATAGAAAGGATGGAGAATATTCATGCAGTAATAACTGTTATCTTTTTACACCTTAATATCATCCTACCTCGTGTTCTCAATACATATTAGTTACTGTTTTTTCTATTTTAACTTAGGTAATAATGTCTATTTTCAAAACAAGAAAAATAAATCACAAGGAAGTTACCCAGCAATTGATCCAGGGGAGGGTCCTAGAACTAGTCAAGAGTGCAGTAGAAGGTAGACTTCAATTTTTTCCTACTCTAAAGAGCAACAATTCCCAAAATACATACCAAGGCATCCCTGGAGATACTCTAAAAAATAAAGCCAAGGCTGGAATATAACAGGGAAATGTTGCATTCTGTCTCCCTGTAGGGGGATTCACAATGCATATTAACAACTGAGAGAAGTCCTCAAGTAAAGAAATCTATTCAGCAAAGCATAGAGACTTAAATGTGAGAAGCAAAATTTTAGAATATTTAGGACAATATCTTTCTATCCCTTGGGTACTGGGTAGAGAAATATTTCTTCAATTAGACCCAAAGCACAACAATAACATAAAAAGTGACATATATATATTAAAACATATACTTCTTTCCATGAAAAAAACACCATTAAGAAAGTAATAACAAATCAGATATTGGGAGAAGAAATTTACAAACATATGATATAAGAATTATGATGAAGAATGCATAAAGAACTACAAATCCATAAGGAAAAGATAACACAAACAGAAATTAGGCAAGAATGTGAAACACATTTATAGAAGAGGAAACTCAAATGACCAATAAATATATTAAAAAATGATCCAACTTACTACTAAGAAAATAAGAATTAAAAGTATAAGATGGGGAAAAAAATCTAAGTCTGACATTACCTTCTGTTGACGAGGATGTGGCACAATGAACTCTTAAAACCTGTTGTAGTGAATGAAAATGGCCACCACCATTTTTGAGCACAATTTGGTTTATCCTATAATGTTGAAGATGTGCCTACCCTCACATTCAATAACTCTACTCTTAGGTATATACCCTCGAGAAATTCTTGCACATGTGCTCCAGGAACCATGTACCAAAAAATTGATAATCTCATTGTTTATAATAGCAAAGCCCTGTAAGCTTGTAATACCCATCAGACAAAAGAATGATAAACAAATTGTGGTATACCCATAAAATGAATAATAGCAATGAAAAAGGACTAAAGTTGTATATATCAATACATAGGGAGGCCAGGAACATAGAATTGAATAAACAGCAAATCTCAGAAAAGTACCTACAGTATGCTATTGATATAAAGATAATTCAAAAGCATGTAAAATTTAAAAATATATTACCTATGGATATATACATCTACAGTTGAGCCATTATGAAAAATAAAACTCAAACACAAAATTCAGAAAACTGGTTACCTGGGGAGAAAGAAGGACAGAATCGAAAGGCGTATCCAGGGGGAATTGATGAGATTGGAAATGTTGTATTTATTAAGATGGGTTTTATTGCTCTTTATCCCTTATATATGTTTTTATATAAAATTTATATATATATGAATGTTACATGCACACATTCCAAATTTTAATTTAACTTGTATAACTCATATCTCATAAGCATTGTCCATGTAATCCCTATATCTCCTCACACATACACCCTATTGAGTTCAGTTTGGGAAACATTGCTTTAGGCTTTAAAACCTCCCTCTTTTGGCAGAAAAAAAATCATTCCAGCCAAGATTCATGGCCATTATTCTAGCAGGGCCAGGATGCAACTAGAGATGCAGAGCTTTCCCTGGGCCTAAGAATCCTAGGATATTTTTGCACATGTCCTCATAAGCAGACATGAACTGTATATATCAGACTCACTTCGGATTTAAAAGTGCCAATCATGGAAGTAGTAGGTGGTCTGTTAGTCTGTACAAAAGTAACTGACATTCAGCTCTCCCATGTCCTTGGAGTCCACCTTCCCTCCCCATCCTGTCCAGATACACACCACAGGAGGAACAACACTCTAAGCCAAGATGTAGAATCTCATAAGAATGAAAATTAGTCAGGAGAGCTCAGTGTTTTCTAGGATTTGCCACAGAAGTACCTAGTTAGGGGTGCATTTTCAGACGCAATTCCTCTGTGCAGCTAATGCCTAATAATCTTCAAATATAAATAGCTCCTCCTGGGCTTTTGATGTTCACACCTTGGTGGATTTGTTGAGAGATACTTTACAGCTGGTTGCATTGCTGAGAATCCAATGTATTTCTTCCCCATGCCTTTGCTGATAAAGGACTTTTGAATCAGTGTGATTATTGCAATATTAAACTCCCATCCATGACCATTGGACTTAAGTCCCTCATTAGTATCAGGAATAATGTGGTCAGGCTAAGAAGGTATTGCATGGTCTTAAACAGAGTCACTATTGATTGTTACTAACTGTGGAGCAGGCTACTATACTTTAAACCCCTGGTTCTGAGGGAATATTTCATTTTTGCCGACTTTGTCTTCCATTGTGAAGATTGATTTCAACATAATGATCCATCACCTGAGGAGATTCACTCTGCTGCTTCTAAACTCATATCTTGCAATGAGACATTTTATATTCTCCAAGTTTCTCAGTCCTCAGCAACCCCGCTCACTGCCGATCAAGCCCACAGAGCTCCCTGCTATTTGCTTCAGCACTTGCTCTTTCATCACCCACACCTCCCGTTTTAAATGTTGCCTACTCGGCCCTCTCTCCCTATAGGGGATGCCACAAAGATATTCAGCTCTCACTGCTTTTTCTCTATTTTCTTCTTCTAGAAACCTTCTCACTTACAGTTTCTAGCTAAAGAGCAAGTCATCTATCATCATATGAGGTGAAAATGGCATGAAGTAGCACGTGCTAAAGCAGAACCAACATGTTAATGGCAAATTTGTTTTCATGAAGTGTTAAATTGACTGAGGTATCTTCCCCACAGTAGCTTCACCCATGGGATGGCATTTGGAGGGCAGGCTGCTGAAATTTTCCTGAACCCAAGAGCAAGAGTTTAGCTGGGCAGCAAAAAGATACTAAAATCAGGACTAGGAAAGTCACCCAGACTCTCCGCCTATTTCTCCTATCACATTTTCTTATTTCACATCTACTTGGTTTCATTTTTTTTCTCTGTACACCAGCCTTTTGATTCCAGATCAGAATTCATGACTGTTCAAGTCTCCTAAGGATACGTAGTAGAGTACAACTATATGACTTTAAGCCCCAGTTCCAAACTGACAGTATTGTAATTTTGGTTGGCCCAGCTTGAGTAAGCTGTCCAATCCACTGTGGCTGCTAGAGGTCAAGGGAATGTCCAAACAAATGGTCATGGGAGCCATTTCCTCTAAATTAGGGAGCTCAGTTAAGAGAGTCCTTATAAGTAGGCCGATACTCCAAATACGTCCAATATATGCATCTGTGCTTAAGAACACAACAATACTTTTCAAATCATTATGATGTATTCTCTCATTTCTTTAACAGATATTTAGTAAAACCCTAATTTTCCATACACTTTGCTGTTCTTTGAGGATTTAAACAGATGAGGTCCAACCCTCCAATGGGAGAGATAAACAAAAGAACAACAAGCTTGCAAATAAAGCAATAACAAATTGGAATAATTGCTACATAAAAATTTAAAGGGTGATGTGATAGACTGTTTGAGAGGTTTATGCAGAGGTGTACTTACTTGAAGGCTCTTTGAAGAGATAATGTTAGATATCTAACGACAGAGGTGATCCCTGTGGAAGGAAGGCAGGTGCAATGCTGACCCTGAAATAGAAGACTTAGGGAACACATATTGAGTTTAGGCACAGAGGCCCTTGGTGGCATGTTAAGGGACTGGATTTTATTCTAAGTGTAGTAGGTAAATGTTGTTGATGATTAAGTAGCAGGGAGAAAAACAATCTGCTTCATGTTTTGAAAGATTATTTTAGGATGGGATTTTAGGCATTGTGGAAGTGGGAGGCCAGTTAGGAAGTGCTATTATGTAGTTCACAAGAGAGAGAAAATGACCTTTGGTCTAAGAGAGGTGGCAGTTACTGGAATGGACAGAAGAGCCCAAATTCTAGCTATTTTAAGGTAGGACAACCAGAACTTGCAGAAGAATAGAATTTAAGGAGGAAAAAAAAAAGAAATTGCAGATGACTCCAAATTTATATTTGAGTGCTAGGTGGATGGTGAGCTATTTTCTAAAACAGGGCAGACTGGAATGACTAACTAGGTCCTCATCATGGAAGATGCCAAAGCAAGAACTCTGCAACCCCAGACATCAAGGTCCATGGATCATGATATAGTGAGAAACTCTTTGTTCTCTCTGTAACCCAAAGATTCCTAACCTTTCAGAACACCATTGTGTTCTGCCTTAGCTGCAGTGGCCTCATCCAAGTCACCCCGACCACAATGCCCACCAAAACCCGCCTACATTCCAAATCCTGTCCTCTGACCTGAGGAGCTCAGAGGAAGAAAGGCAAAATACTGTTGAAGTAGTATTGGGAATCAGTGAATAATCCAAATATCAAGGATTCCCTTTCTAGTTTTATACATTATTAGAACACATTGCTCAAAGTGCTTTATCGGCTTCCCTCTCTATAATAAGGGCAAGGAGGAGATACTTCACAGAGCTTTCTTTCTTCCTTCCTTCCTTTCTCTTTTCCTTTCTTTTCTTTTTAGTTTATTTATTTATTTTCAGGGGAGGGGCAGAGAAAAGAGAGGAGAGAAAAGCCCAAGCAGGCTCCATGCTGTCAGCACAGAGCCTGATGTGTGTTCAAACTCACCAACTGTGAGATCATGACTGAGCTGAAATCAAGAGTCAGTTGATGAACCGACTGAGCCACCCAGGCACCCCATTTTTTTAGTGTGTTTTCATTTTTAAGACTGAAATAAAACTATATATGTAAAGCACTTAGCACAGTGCATAAATTATATTAGGTGTTTAATACACATTAGATGTTATTACTCTATAAATGTTTCTTTCTCTTAGCTGTTTTCAAAGGAAATTTATTACCAAATATCAATTTGCTACTTATACCGAGAGCCCGGAAATATGTTTTTTTTTTGTCTCTAGCTCTATGGAATAGGAATGTTTAGTAGCAATGTAATTATTCAGGCAAAAAATTCTACCACCAGAAAACAGATATTTGACTACATTTGTCAAACTAAAAATTAAGATAGATTAAGACAAAGGATCTTTTTCTGATTCATGAAATTATTTGTATGAAAAGTCTTACCAAGATATAAAGTTAAATTGTATTTAGTTATACATTTAATTAATTCTTTATTGAGAAGAATAAAATTATATGAAACAAGTACTATTTCAGAAATTCAGGACATATGGTCACTGTCCAGTGGAGATCAATATAATGAGAGTTTACTTGCATTTCCTGCCAAAGAATAACTTCTTTGGCATCTAGACATAACTTAGAGGCTGAAGACAACAAAAGAATGTCTCACTGAAGAGCATTTTGGTATCTCTTTTCCTATAAATTTCTAAGTGTGGAGAAGACAGAATCATTAACTCCTTCAAGGGGTTAGAGCTTGTAATATCTAACTTGATTCATTTTATTTCCATATAGAAATGTGTTCCTTCTTTGAAGCCATCTCACCAAATAAGAGGCTCATAAAGATTCAGGGTTAGGAAGTACCTTTTTTTTAGTTTATTTATTTATTTTGAGAGAGACAAAGACAATGTAAGTGAGGGAGAGGCAGAAGGAGAAGGAGAGAAAGAGAATCCCAAACGGGCTCTATGCTGCCATCACAGAGCCCCATCCAGGGCTCAAACTCATGAACTGTGAGATCATGACCTAAGCTGAAACTAAGAGTTGCAAGCCGAACTGATTCAGCCACCCAAGAGCCCCCCCCCCTTTTTTTTGAGAGAGAGAGAGAGAGGGAACTAGAGAGAGAGCAAACAAGCCGAGGAGAGAGAGAGAGGGAGAGAGAGAGAGAGAGAGAGAGAGAGAGAGAGACAGAGAGACAGAGAGACAGAGAGACAGAGAGACAGAGAGACAGAGAATCCTGAGCAGGCACCATGCTGTCAGCACAGAGCCTGATATAGGGCTCAGACTCACAAAGTGTGAGCTCATGACCTGAGCTGAAATCAATAATCAGACACTTAACAAACGTAGGCACCCAGGTGCCCTGGGATTAGGAAGTACCTTAAAGGTCAGTTGTCCAAATCTCCATTTAGATAGAAAATAAGTGAGAAAAAGAAATATTCCCTGCTGTTCTAGTTCTATCCAAGAACTGCTACAGCTACTCCCATCACTCCACATTCAGCATCCCTTGTAGGATAAACTAGCAATCCTGCCCCATCAATGGGCATAGCTTTACCATGTTTACAGAACCAAATCAATGAGACTCCCATAACAGGTCTTTTCTTAGTCTTAGTGGCTTTTCCATTTGTAGGAAGTCTCCATTAGCCTCAAATATCTATTAAATCTTAATACATCAAAGAAGCAGGGGGTAATAGGCAGAATAATAATCCCCTAAAGGTATTCCTATCCCAATCCTTGCTATCTGTGGATATATTATATTAATGATATGGGGGGAAATAAAGTTACTAAGGAATAAATTTTAAGATGGGGAGATTATCCTATCCTGGATTATCCAGGTAGGCCCAATGTAATCACAAGGATTAGTCTTCCTTTTTTTTTTTTAAGAGAGAGAGGAAAGAGAGATAGCATAAAGAGGGGAGAGAGGCAGAAGGAGAGAGAGAGAGAGAATCTTTTTTTTTTTAAATTTATTTATTTTGAGAGAGAAACAGAGAGCATAAGTGGAGGAGAGACAGAGACACACAAAATTCAAAACAAGCTCCAGGCTCTGAGCTGTCAGCACAGAACTTGATGCAGGGCTTGAACCCATGAACTGTAAGATCATGACCTGAGCCAGAGTCAGACACTTAACTGACTGAGCCACACAGGTGCCCTGTGAAAGATGGTTAAGTGACTCTTGATTTTGGCTCAGGTCATGATCCCAGGGTCGTGGGATGGAGCCCCACATCTAGCTCCATGCTGAACATGGGGCCTGCTTAAGATTCTCTTTCACCTTTTATTTTTAAACAAGGATTCTTATCTGTGAAAGTGGGAAGCAAGAGAATGAGGGTCAGAGTTGGAGAGAGAGAGAGAGACAGGAAGAAACTACCCTGCTAGCTTTGAAGATGCAGGAAGGAGCCAAAGCTTAGGACTGTGGGCAGCCTCTAAAAGCTGGGAAAGTGTAAGGAAATGAGTTCTCCCCAAAGCTTCCAGAAAAGAACACAGCACTGTTGGCATATTGATGTTAACCCCAGCAAGAGCCATTTTAGACTTCTGACCTCCAGAACTGTTAAGAGAATAAATTTATGTTGTTTTAAGCCACTAAGTTTGTGGTAGCTTGTTACAGCAGTAATAGAAAACTAAAACAGATGGTAAACAAGAAGGTAACAAGACATCGTTTCCTCCCAAGGCCTCTTGGAAACCTCAGGGGAGCAGACACCCCAGGTGCACACCTGCCTATCTTCTTGGCCTCCAAAGGTTAGCCAACCATTCCACAACTACTGAAGGCTTTTACCACAGCACAGTGATGTGAAAATTTGAGGTCTTAATTATTAGTGTGTGAAATAGTGTGGAGGAAAGAGTAACAGTTGGGGGGGGGGCAATAAAGGGCATTAAAAATGAGGCAGGTATGAAGAAGCGAAGAAGCACAAGAACAGAGTAGCCAATGATGAAAGAAAAGTCATGACCCTCAGGATTAGCCCACCAATACCAGTACCAAGCCCTTGCCATCCTTGCCTTCCTTCTGTTCCTTGAGCTCACCAAGCTCATCCAGAGGTTGGGCCCTTCTGCCTGGAAAGCTCTTTCCCTAACAGTGCAAGGATTTTCAGACCTCACCTTAAATGGCACCTCTCAGACACCTCTCCTGTAGCAGCCAGCCAGGCAATATTATAACACTCACTTTAATTCTTTTCTTAGCATTTACCAGTATCTGATTATTTTCTTTTTATGTTTATTTATTAGCCATGTCCCCCAGCCAGAATATAAGCTCCATGAGAGCAAGAACCTTGTCTGTTTTCTTTGCACTAATTTCCTCAGGGTCCAGATCAGTAGCTGGCACATAGTAGAAGGTCCTCAATAATTATATGTGGAATGAACAGAAAGCCTTAAGTTACTCACCGGATACGAGGTGGAGACGAAAGGATGAGTCACATATGGTTCCAAAGATTTTAGCCTTAAGTGACTCAGAGATGGTGGTGCCATGGACAGAGATAGAGGAATAGAAGGAAAAAATAAATTTGGGATATAAAGCCAAGGATTCACTTGGTTTTTAGTATGTTGGGCATGAAGTAACAGTAGGAAACTCTATAGCTCAACAACTTAACTCACCAACCCCAAAGTCCCATTCTGTCTCATTATCTTCTTCCTAAACTGGCTTCTGTTCTCCCCTCCATCTACCCAATTTGGTGACACCACCATTCAGGCAGTTGTTCAAGCTGGAAAGCTCAGAATTCATTCTGGACTCCTTTCTTTCACTTATTCCAACATCCAATCAGGCCAATTTTCAAATTGCCAAACTTAAATAAGAGCTATATTTTTTCTTTTTTACAAAAAGACAAATAGCCTACATTTGCTGCCCTTTCCTTTGATGGGGTCAGTATGCTTTCTCACAGTTGTTTTAGGAAAAAACAACAACAACAACAACAAATTATTCAGGTCCTTCAGAGTAAAGTTAACATTCTAATAAATGAGAAAACAACCGCATTTCAAAAGAAACTCCTACTGAGGAGAAATTTGAAAATAGGCATTTGGAAATGTTTCCATCGTTTTGAAATTTTACTGCCTAAAACGGTATATGGGCATCACACATACAAACATTTGTACCAGAATGCTTTTACATGGGATACAGAATTTACTAACTTATTTTTAAATTTTTTAAACAGAAGTTCAGCAGATATTGAACCCGTTTTGTTAACACTATGAAAAAATATGTACCCTCTCCAATTAGCTTACCAGGAAAAAAGGAAACTTACTAACTTGAATTTCAACAAAAACATAGGTATAATCATAGTTACAAAACTAGAGCTGAGTCTCATGATTTAGGAAGTGTACTTCCATTTGGAGCTACGTCACTTTATGAGGTTTTTGGCATCTACGTCAGCCATTAAACCCCCACACTGAAATAAATGTAGAGCAAGACCTACAAATCGTAGTATCACAAGTATAAACCAAGATTCTAAAAAAGTAGGAACACTAAATTATTATAAATAAATGAAAAATTACTCTAAATGCTTTAATCTCATTTTTGTCTCATCCTTTTACAATTTCCATTTTGGAGTATGTTTTTAAATGGCACAATATATTCGTGCACCAATAAACATGTAATTTATTTGAAAAATAACCACACTGGGAGTGTGTGGCTGAGATTTCCTTACCTACAGGATGCCCAATCACTGCTCTATGAAGCCAGAGGGATTGCCATAAAATGCACATGGGCCCACAGCATGGAAACCCTTCCACGGTTTCCCAGTCTATACAGCCACAGTCCTCTCATGACCAACGGAAGATTAAAATACATTCATGGAGGTCCCCCATCCCCTGAGCGTACGCAGATCCCCAAAATACTGATAAGGAGATAAAGTGCAGAGGCAATTTGTTAATATAATGGCTACTAGCTTGCTGTTTGGATGAGGTGAGCAGACAGTTCTTCTCAAACCCTGGCTCCTAGCCCGAGCTCAGTCTCTTTCTTTTGCTATCCTTTTCTCTCAAGAAAGCATATGGAATACCAGTGGGGGAGAGTCACCATATTATAGGGATAACCTTGAATTTGTTCTAATTTAGGATTTTTAAGGAGTAAAGCCATCACAAACCTAATACTTTATTATTAGTAACACATTATTTGGCTTCTCCCTGGTGAGTGAGAAAGCCTCTTACAGCATTAAATCTCAACCCTTAGCATTCTTGACCCTGCTATCCTGTGAGATCTCACTTCCTACTAACATAGGTCTTACACTTTATACTCTGTTGCCTGCACATACCAAGCTGTTTCTTTCCATGTTCATATAGTCCTGTTTGCCCAAAATGTGCTCCACTCCCCTTCCTCACCTAGCTAACTTCTATTCTTAACTTAAAACTAACTGCAAACCACCTCTTCCAGGAAGTCTTCCCTGACCCACTGCAGGCTACATTTGCTGGCCCCCTTTATGTTCCTGTCATACTCTTATGCGTGGCTCTTTCACTGCACCAGATTACCTATTCATGGATTGGTCATCCCCACCAGACTATGAGCTTTCTTTTAGGCTGAGCCTGGAGTTTTACTGGTAAGCATAGAGCCTGGCATGTAGCAGACATTCCATAGATGTTTCCTCAGTGAGTGGGAGAGTGAAGAAAGTGAATCAGAGGGCATACGTAAGCCATTGAATATTTAGTACTGACAGAATCAAAGGTTAATCCAGTGATAAAACATCTACATTTAATTGCTGGTACTTCTTTGCCTAAGAATATGACTTTAATGAGAAATTGCCAAAGAATGAGATATTACAAGGAAAGAAGAATTAGAGGAGGTGAGGCCAGTGAAGAGATATAGGAGAGGACCACAGATGGGGTCCCTCATCCCACTCTTCCAAAGCAGGTCACTTCTCCCCTTCACAGCTATTTCCACAGGGCTAAGACCTTCAAGGTAATCTGTGGCTAGAGAGGGTTGCAAACCCAGGGACTGTCAGACATGAACCCTGTAGTTGCTGTATTGTCCAGAGGTCTGAGGAATCCCAGAGAAGGCAGAAAGTATGGACAGTGGAGAGGGGCTCTCAGGGAAAACTTGACTATGGCTATTTTCTAACAGGTATGAAACTATATCAATTTTTTACCAATTATTACAGCCACACCGTGAATATCAGCTTACGATCAGGTTGCCTATATGTAAATCAGGTAATATTACCTATACCTCTGCATGTCCAGGGAGAATAATGGCTCCTTTAAAAGCTGCGGCGTTCTATTAGCTAAGAACCCTTTCCCTCTTGACATTTGAGAATACTTTCTCAAGACCTTGGGTGGAGAGAACAAGCTCTAAATAAACACTGATTTTTTTTTCACTCTTTTGTTTCCCTTAAAAACTTGCCTTTAATTGTGTTAGGTAGTTCAGTTCTGATCTTCCCCTTAGCAATGAAATGGAGGTTGATTTAGGCCTGGCCATGTAAAGGACTTTTAGTCACAACCAGCAAGACTTTTACATTTATTTGCATTCTGTGCTTCTTCCTTTGTGTAATTGAAAGAGATTTTGATTCAGTCCTTAACCTCATTTTTACAGAGCCTCTACCAAACGCCTCAGATCCAGATACACTCCATCACTCTTGGCAAAATAAATGAAATGAGCTTTCATCAGAAATGATCAGTTCTCCTCCCAGAGAGAGTTTCTATGATTCCAGCCCTTGATGGGTTTTTTTTCCTTCCCACATAATGGATTTATTCCTCACTCAATTGTCCTTTCCACATCAAGTATAAGCTGTGGCCACTTCCCACATGGAGCTCACTTGGTGTTTTCATTTTCCAGGATTGATTCACTCTCAGGTGAAAGGTGGGGACTCTGAAACCATCTTTGAAATGACCAAAAGTAGCTGCAGTGTACAAAGCAGATGATTGAATTATGTTGAAGAGCTGATGGATGCTTTAAAAATCTCTGCACTGAATGCAATTACCAACGTTTTTCAAAGTGCATGTTGAGGCCACCCATATCCCAAACCACCCTCGTGTTTGTTAAACATGTAATGTCCCTTGGGAAACTGGATGGCTCAGTTGCTCACAGTTCTGGAGTTTGAGTACTGTATCAGCCTCTGTACTGACAATGTGGAGCCTGCTTGGGATTCTCTCTCTCTCTCTCTCTCTCTCTCTCTCTCTCTCCCTCTGCCCCACCTTACGCTCTCAGAATAAATCAATAAACTTAAAAAAAAACATGTAAAATCCCAGGTCCCATAATAGGACTAAACTTTTCATGGCAAGGGCCTAGAGATCTGTATTTTTTAAACGCTTTTATTTATTTATTCATTTATTTAGAGAGTATGAGTGGGGGAAAGCCAGAGAGAAGAGAGAGAGAGGCAGACAGAGAGAGAGAATCTTAAACGGGCTCCATGCTCAGAAGAGAGCCGGACCCAGGGCTCAATCCCATGACCCTGGGCTGAAATAAAGAGTTGGACACTAAACTGACTGAACTACCCAGATGCACCTCAAAACACCTTTTAAAAAAAATGTTTCTTTATTTACTTTGAGAGACAGAGAGAGAGAGAGAGAGAGAGAGAGAAAGAGAGAGAGAGAGAGAGAGAGAATCTGTGCAAGTGAGAGCAGGGGAGAGGCAGAGAGAAAGATAGAATCCCAAGCAGGCTCCAAGCTGTCAGCATAGAGCCTGATTTGGGGTTCGATCTTGTGAACCAAGAAATCTTGAACTGAGCTGAAATTAAAAGTGAAATACTTAACTGACTGGGCTACCAAGGTGCCCTGAAAAAAATTTTTAATAAAGTATAATATACATACAGAAAAGTATACATACAGTAAGTGGATAACTTGCTGAAGTTTCACAACTAAACCCATCAAGACTCAGATACTCAGATCAAGAATCACAATATCACTTTCTCAGGTTTTTCCCTTTCAGTCACAACCTATTCCCCTAACTCAAGGTTAACCATTATCTTAACTTCTAAGCCAGACAAGAGTTTCATTTGTTTTTGTTTTTGTTTTGGTACTGTCTACAAATGGAATCATACAGTATGTATTCTTTTGTGTCTGGTATCTTTAACCAATTATTTTGTGAGATTCAATCAAATTATTGCATGTAGCTGTAGACTGCTCATTCTCTTTGACTGAATAGTATTTCACTATATGATTAGACCAAACTGTATTTATTTTTTTCAACTTAAATCTAAATGATAATGAATTATTTCTAGAGAACCACCAGAATGGCTAAAACTACAACAGAAAATATCCAAGTGTTGGTAAGGCTGTGGACAACAGAAACTCTAACACACTGACAAAGGGACCATCATTGTTCAACCACTCTGCAACACTTTTCAGCAGTATCTACTAATGCTGAAGACATGGCTAACTGATGATGCAGGAATTCTACTCCTAGATACATGCCCAAGAGAATATATATGTTCATCACAAAGACACAAACTAGAATGTCCACTGCTGTTGATAATAGTCAAATACTTGGTACTACCTAGAATCCATCAACAATTGAGCCCTATCTGCAACAAGTTCACCAGTTGATTCTTTTGCACACAGAAATTTTGAGGATCTTTGAATTTGGTATTCTGAAGATTCTGGTATTCTGAGAATAAGCTTAGGATTTCAGCAACTATCAAAATCCATAAGGTCAATATGTTTGAATTTGTCAAGGAAAAAAAGATATTTTTTCATTATTAAACTTACAACAGGGCTTCAAGTAGAAGTTAATACTTAAGCACCATATACATTTCCCATTACTTTGAAAACAGAGCACTTCATAAAATAATGTTTCAGAAAATGTGTTAAAATTTTAATTGTGTTTTCACAGCCATGGACTTAGGGCAGCTGCTGCTACTCCTCAATCACACTATCACTGTTGTGAATGAATATTTCATATACTGCTGTTTTCCCATGAAGTTCCTTTGATTAAATAAAAACTGGGATTTGCAAGCTCAAGAAATAACAGAAAACACTAAGTTCTTAGAAACTTTGACAGGAAGCAATTGAGCAGACTCTTCTTCTTAAGTCATATGCAAGAGTTTATTGTGTACTGGTGGCAGCTGACAGATTTGGAATAATCACCTATGTAAGAAACTACCCTTAAGACGAGTAGCCTTAAATAATATACAGATAACTCAATAGGTACTCCTAAGGAGATGAAAAAACACCCAGAAAGTAAACCACCTTAAAGAGAAACAAAGAAACAGCCATTCTTATTCCTGAGGATTTCCAAAGACTAAAAATGGCCTAAATAAATGTCAAATATACACTATTTGAAATCACCAAATATTTAGAACTGAAAAAAACCCTATAGGACATCTACAAAGAGGAAAGGAGATACTCAATATAGGTATAACCAAGTAATCAAAATTATACATGACTGATTTAAAAATTTTTATTATAATGTTTATTCATTTAAAACATTTTTTAAATGTTTATTTATTTTTAAGAGAGAGAGAGACAGAGACACCGTGAGTGGGGGAGGGGCAGAGAAAGCTGGAGACACAGGATCTGAAGCAGACTCCAGGCCCCCAGCTGTCAGCACAGAGCCTGACGCAGGGCTTGAATTCATGAGCAGTGAGATCATGTCCTGAGCTGAAGTGGTATGCTTAACTGACTGAGCCACCCAGGTGCCCCATGTTTATTAATTTTTGAGTGAGTGAGAGAGAGAGACAGAGACAGAGACAGAGACAGAGAGAGCAAGGAGGGACAGAAAGAGAGCAAGACACAGAACCTGAAGCAGGTTCCAGGCTCTGAGTTGTTAGCGCAGAGCCCAACATGGGGCTCAAACCCACAAACTGTGAGATCATGAACTGAGCCAAAGTCATAAGCTTAACCAGCTGAGCCACCCAGGTGCCCCTAATGGCTGTGATTTTAAAATAATTCTCTATAGCCAAATTCTTAGGCACTCAATAAAGTGACACATCTCAGCAGTCACTAAAGAAACACAACAAACTTAAGGAGCATATCCAGGTATAAGCCATGAACCTGTCTTTCTTCTAAAACTAGAACTATCATAGATATTGTTCTTTTTGTTAGACTTATAATAAACTGTTTGGAGGTAACCTTCTAAATTACAAGGTTCAAGAGCCTACTAGTAGGTACCAATATCTCAAACTGAAGGTATAGAAGGGTCCAGTGCCATTTAGAACAACTACACACTTGCGGGGACTTGTGTGTCAAGTTTAGAAGGTAAAATGAAAGAGTACTGTCCCTGGGCCTTGGGAAACAAACACTATGTGCAAGTGACTGTGATATGACAAATATGGAGGAAGAACTCTGACTGTAGTAGCAGGAAGTTTAAATGCTAAGAGTAAAGAGAAAAAAAATCATTTCTCCTTCTATCATTAATCTGCTTGATCTTAAGAGAGATGGCAAATACTTAAAATATCAAGAGGCTTGTTCACTTATAAGAAACAACCCATCTGAGAATATATATCTAATCTACCCTAAATTCCAGGACGTCAGTTCTCTTGGCCCTTAAGATCATGCTTGACATTAAAGGAAGGTGGTGGGAGGAGGGCTGGTGGTGATAATAGTTGGCCTACGCACAAGAACACTGGCAAGTCTAAGCTTTGAAATGTCCTGTCTTTGTGACCTCTAAAAACTCCACCACCATGGCTTCACGCTCTCTAGAGTGACAGCTTCAAAGGGTATTGTCAAGTAAAAGATGCTCTTTGATTTGGTAGTTTTTTGTTTGGTTGGTTGGGGTTGGTTGTTGTTGGTTTTTTTTTTTTTTTTTTTTTTTTTTTTGTCTTTTTGTGTTTTTGTTTTTGTTTTGGAGAGAAAAGAAGTCAATCCTTTTTAGGACAAGGAAATGATTTTAAATATGGTAACTTTTGTTTTTTCAGTTGGAAGCTAACCTGGCAGTTAGCTGTTCTTTGAGACAAAAGCTATATCTCCTCATAATTTAGTTTACTTGGACTGCACAGGAGTTTTCTAATTAAAAATGGTCTCCAACAGTGTTACTAGTGAGTTCACTATAATTTCATGTTTAAAATACAGCTTTGCCCACAGACAGCAAAGACAAACCAAGGACAGCAGCTTTGGCCCACTGAGGCCCTCCTTCTCTGAGCAGGAAGTTGACACAGGGACACTTGGGTTGTTCCATGCTTCTGAGCTCTAATTAAGTCTACCTGTACTTCTCAAACAGATCTGATGTGGCTGCCAGCAGGGTGAGGCCATGCATCAGTGCCAAATAGACCTTGTTGTTCTACTGCTTGAACCACATTCTTAAGGCCATCCTGGCACTACCCTAGCTTCAACTCTGCCTCACCTCCTTTTGGGCCAACCAAGCAATCCAGTTGGAAACCCCTACACATACGACAAACAGAGGAAACTTGTGGACTCTTTGGACTAATTCCCATCAAGGCCGCCCTGGTGCAGTGCTGAATCCCTCACATGTTTGTGTAGTACTGGGAACTGAGCAAAGGTACACATCGGCCAGAAACACACAATATAAGCTCCACAAAATCAGGTGTATCTGTGTGCTGTATTTAGGTCTACCTCTCCAGGGCCTAAAACAGTGCCTGGCATACACTAAGAGCTGAATTAGTGTTTGGTGGGTGTGGTGGTGATGCAGAGAAGATGAGAGCATGAATCAGAAGGAACTCAGCAACATGGGCCTGGCTCTTCTGCACTGGAAATAAGAGAAAGGTAGCTAGCTGCACAGCAGAACGTAAAACCCATTTCAGGCTTTTTAAAAACTAGATCATCAAGGTAAATCCTCTATTGTTAGTGTGTTGTTGTTGTTGTTGTTGTTGTTGTAAATTTGGCAAATATTTATTAAGCACGTTCATTGTACTAAGCACTGTCTGGGTGCTCGACATACCACAATGAACAAGACAAAATCCATGTTTTCATGAAGTTTGCATTCTAGTATAGGAAAGACAAACAAACACACAGGTATTTTGGAGTTTTAAGTGCTACAAGTATGAAAACAGGCTAGAGTGATGGGGGAAGAGCAGTGCCATTGCTTCTGCTAGGATAATCCAGGAAGGCCTTTCTGAGGACCAGATATTTAATCTGAGACCTGATTATTGAAAAGAAAGCAACCAGGGAGGCCTCTGGGAGAAGACCAAAGAGCCAAAGACACAGGTGGATTGAGAAGGTTGAGAGGCAGAGTGTCTAGGTAGACAGAGGCTGAGAGAAGAAAAAGGAGGAGGAAGGTTGGGCGGTGGGTCATTGTAGTCTTTGGTGAGAAGCTTACATTTTCATTTAAGTGAAAAGAAACCATAAAATTAATGTAAGCATAGAAGTGGGTTGATATTTATTCATTAAAAAGGTCTCTCCTGCAGCTGTATGAAGAATGGCTGTGGAGGTAGGCAGGGAGATCAGTTAGGAGTCTGCTGCAGTGGCTTCACTGGCCTGTGGCAGTGGCGTTGTGAGAAGTGGTCTGGTTTAGATACAGAGTACAGCTACAGGACCTGTTGATGGATGTAGGTGAGGTAGGAAATAAAGTGAGGGATGAAGTGTGACTTCTAGGATTTTGACAAGAAACGGAATAGATGATGGTGCTATTTACTGATACGGGGAATTTGAGAGAGGAGCAGATGTATGGGGTCGGCACAGAATCAAGAGTGTGTTTAAAAAAAAAAAGAGTATGTTTTAGCCATGCTGAATTTGAGGCTATTAGACATTCAAGATTTTCATGATGTCAAGCAATAGTTGGATATACAGATCTAAAGGTATGAGCACAAACACCACTCAAGATAGGGACTCAGAAGTCATCAGCATATTCATGGAATGTAAAACTCTGGTCCAAGATGAGACCACCTAGGCAGAGTAGCTTTACATCAATAGCATCTTCTGCAGGGATGACCAGTTCTGGGGTTAGTGGAGAGCTCCCCAGTATCCTGCTAGCTCACAGATTTCTTTCAGACTGTTTCTTGTTTCTCTTGTTGATGTAATGTGAACAAATTAGGGAAAATTATAGGGACAAGTATCTGATTTACATGAAACTTCAAGGATGATGAAAGCTTCTTTTTAAACTAGATAATCTAGAGGAGAAAGCAGCAAAATACAAAAGCAAACACAAGCGGTGCCTGGGTGGCTCAGTCTGTTAAGTGGTTGCCTTCAGCTCAGGTCATGATTGCACAGTTCATGGATTTGAATCCCACGTCAGGCTCTGTGCTGACAGCTCAGAGCATGGAGCCTGCTTCTGATTCTGTGTCTTCCTCTCTCTCTGACCCTCCCCCACTCATGCTCTGTATGTCTCTCTCTCAAAAATAAATAAAACATTAAAAAAAATTTTTTTAAGCAAACACAAACAATCATTCTTCTCTAACTTGATTTCAAGTCTGTTTTCTTAGTGAAGCTAATGCCATGTGAAATGCTGGGGGTGGAGGTATAAAAGAGCCTCCAAACATTCCTGTTTAGTGACATAATTTTATAGCCAAAGAATCAAGAGATCTTGGACAGCAGGACTTAGGAGATAAGGAAAAGGGCAAACCATTAACATTTAGGTAACATAAACACAGAACCTTTTTGTTTTTCTTTACACTTTAAAAATATTCCATTCTGAAAGATATGATGCTTCAGTCCAAATATATTTGATTTTCATTTTTAAATTGTAAGGTCTCATTGTGTTTACTGAAATAACCTTCAAAGGCACATCTGTAGTTTTGAGGAGAAAACTAAAGTTTAAAGTTCTATAACAAATAGATCTAGTTTCCTATTTTGCCACTGGGAAACTAGGCAGACTGCACATTATGTTTCATAACCAAAATCCCCCAGAGTCCTTACACAAAACCTAAGCTGTATACATGACTCTACTTTGAAACAATGGAATCTTGGGGTGCAGCCAAACTTCATAAAACAAGTCAAGGAATTTCCCATGATGCCAAGGACTCTAGTCAGAGTTTGCAGTATATGGGGGACCATTTATCCCATTAACCATTTATATAAATATAAACAGGAAAACAAAAAAATAAAGAAGAGGAAGAAAGAAAGAAATAGAGAAAGAAATGGAAGAAAGAAAGGAAGAAGGAAAGAGATGGAAGAAGGGAGGACCAGAAGGAGGGAGGAAGGAAAAAATGAATTTATTCCTAGAGGTCCGAGAAAAAGCTTAGTTTTCTCCCTGAATCATTAAATTATGCTCCAAGGGCAAAGAAAGTACATGGTTCTTCTCAGTTTGTACCAGAAAATAACATATTTCCTGATCCTTCACTCTAAAACCACTGTAACATTAAACTGGACCTAAAATCCTAAGTTTCACCCTTGAATTGAGAATCAGTCTGTATATTCTGACAGTCCTTCCTCGTGCCTTCCTTTTAGTGCAAAGAAAGGGAGTGGTCTTCTGCTCTATACATATTTACTACAGTGCCATACTTCTGCTAAAGGGTTAAAACAAGCATCTCCATTTCCTCTCACTCCCAAATGGTGTGTCTTTGAACGTGATGTTGCCTACCCATTCAATATGTAACAAAGTTTTATCAAGTCCACTTTGAAATCTGCCTGGTTTTCTCCACTCTCTCCTCCAAACATTATACCCACTACAACTAGAATTAGTTTACTAAAGAGCAAGCTCTAAATACACATACACACACACACACACACACACACACACAGAACACATTCTTATCATGACCAAAATTTAAAAATAAAAAATAAAAAGTAAGTTCTTTCATCCCTCTTTACCTTTGCATACATTTTCCTTTTTTTTAAATTTTTTAATGTTTTTTATTTAATTTTGAGAGACAGAGAGAGACAACGTGAGCAGGGAGGGTTAGAGAGAGAGAGGGAGACACAGAATCTGAAGCAGGCTCCAGGCTCTGAGCTGGCTGTCAGCACAGAGCCCGACGCAACCGTGAGATCATGACCTGAGCTGAAGCCAGACACTTAATTGACTGAGCTACCTAGGCGCCCTGTACCTTTGTACACATTTTTTACTCTTTCATTACACTTATTTGTTTCATATGGCTGTGTTCCTCATTTCTGCCTTTCGTATTCATAATTTGATCTAGCATTACCCCTAAAGGAAGAGGTCACAAATGAAATATTTTCCCCCCAATTTAGGTCCTTTGGTGGGTTGGTTATATTAATGATCTTAGTACTTCAATTTTGCCATGTAATTTGGCAGTGCCCTTATGCTCTGGGTAGAGCTTTCCATCCTATTCTGACTCTGGGTTTAGATAGGTGACTTGCTCTGGCCAATGGGATGTTAGCAAACATAATTCAAGCAGAGACTTCTGTAAGTACTTGCACATTTCTACTTGTACTTATGTGCCTCTGCCGTTGCTATAAGAACATGATCTGGCTAACCTGCTGGCTAGTCATATAACAAAGCCAAGTTGCTACGGTCACCCAAGCTAGGCAATCCCAGAGCAGTCCACCAGTCCCCAAACATGTGAATGACCCCAACTTAAATCAGCAGAAATGCTGAGCCATCTCACAACTGACTGCATATCCAAAAAAGCAAGTGCAGCCCAGAGCATCCAAGTCCAACCCAGTGTAGAGTCAGGAGCTACATCAGGGGTTAGGGAACTATGACCCATGGGCCAAATCTAGCTCACCACCTGTTTTTGCACAGCCCATGGGAAAAAAAATCATAGGCCATTCAATTTTTTGATAGAAAAAAAATAAAAATTCATAACATAAGAAATAACATTTCATAATATAAAAATAATATTAAATTCAAGTTTGAGTTTCCATAAAGTTTTATTGGAATATAGGCACATCCATTTCTTTATATGTTGTCTATAGCTGCTTTTGCACTACAAGGGCAGAGTTGAGTAGTTGTAACAAAGACTGCATGTTCTGAGAAGACTAAGTTATTTACTATCTCACCCTTTAAAAAAAATATTGCCAAACTCTGAACTAAATATTTATTGCCGTATGTCCCTGGGGCTTAGTGGTATTTTGTTACAAGGCATCAGTGTGGCAAAAGTTCATTGACACATTATCTCCTCTGAAAGCTAATTCCTTTCTCTTGTCTTCCCAGCAGAGTACTGGTGGAGCACAGAGGCCCAGAGTCAGACCAAAACCAGCTGTCTTCTCCTCACTACCACAGGCCTGGATTTCATCACCAGAGGCTTCATGGACTAATGCCATTACATCAAAGAATGTCTCATTCTTCAATGGTTCCCACTTCAGGGAGCAAACAACATTACCCTCTCTGTCACAGTGACCAGTGGGGATCCAAAAGGCCCCTTATCCTGCTGACAGTGGCACAAAACCTATGAGCCAGAGATTCCATCCATTGCCAGCTGCATACCCAGAGGTCAACTTGCATAGGAAGAGGTAGGGAGAAGAATCTCTAAGATGAAAGGAAACCAGGTATTAACTTAAATTATGACAATACATTAAATTTACCAAATTAGACTAAAATTTAATTCCTACATTTGGACCCAGGAGTGAAAACTTGGGAGTGACATTTTAATTGATAAAGAAAAATTAAGAAGTTACATTTTATCTCTCACTATAATACAAATGAATTTTACAAGCCTGATATGAATTTTTGTGGAATGAATAAACAGATGGTAAACTCCCCACCATATTGCCATGTACCCTTCCCACTACCTTCTGGCATTTCTATCCAGTTAAGGTATAGTCCAGAAATAATCTATTTCTCCCTTTGAACTGCCTTCCAACTTCAAAGAGCAAGGAGCAACTTCCAAGTCCAGCTCTTTATTCAGAAATATCTATTAACCCTCCTTCTTACTCTGGTCTCTTGGCTCAGGAATCTAATAGGTGGTCTCAAAGTCTTAGATAAATTTACATGAAACAGACAGGCATCCTCCTGGTTAGAGGAACTCAGATCTTTCAGTAGACTTTGGCCTTAAACCTGTACTGAATATCTTCTAAGATTATAAGGAAGCAATGTTTTCCCCAAGAGGAGAAAAACTCAGATTCCCACATCTGGAGTTTGACCTTTGTGCATGTTGTCATTTCATCCACCACAGGAAACCTTTCTGGGCTGGGCTGAAATGTGTAACTTCTCAACAGTGTGGCTGGTAGCAATCCCACCCAGCTGTGTGGAACGGGAAGTGACAGGGCAATTAATATTCTGTTAAAACTTCAGGGGGCTACCCTAAAGCTGGACAGATTTCAGGGCTGACTCATCATGTTAAAACTAAACATGGTATTGTCTGTTCACTACTGCTGACTCACTTGTCAGCCCTAAACAATGTGCACCTGGGCAGAGCTTCAAAGTCTCAGATCTCCCTTTCCAAGGTTTTACCCTTCAGTGCCAACCATGTTCATTCACTCTGTCGTGAAGTTCTATAATGAGCCATGGGTGTGTGAAGGACGTTTTATAGAGGAAGATGACCAGCCTCCTTCTGCCTTGGTTCATATGGAAACATCAAGGACAGAAGCACAACTGACACTCGAGAAGAATCATAGCATTTCTAAGCTAGCAGGGAAGCTTAGAGATCAAACTAAAAGTACTTTCCTAAGAGAGTGTGGGAGGGTGTATAGCAGAATGGGTAAGAGCTCTGAATCAGGCATCCTGAATTCACGTCCCATCTCTGCCACTTGAACTGGAATTCTAAATAGGAAGCTAATGTAACTATTAACTAACTAAGAAAATTCCTCAAGGGCACCTGGGTGGCTCAGTAGGTTAAGTGTCTGACTTCAGCTCAGGTCATGATCTTGCAGTTTGTGGGTTCGAGCACCGCGTCAGGCTCTGTGCAGTCTCCCTCTCTCTCTGTCCCTCCCCTGCTCACAGTCTGTCTCTCCCTGTCTCAAAATAAATAAACATTAAAAAAAATTTTTTAAAGAAAAGAAAAAAAGGAATATTCCTCAGACTCTGTGAGATTAGATTTCCTTATCTATAAAATGAGGAATAATTATAGCACCTACCCCCTTAGGCTATTGTGAGGATTAAAGGAGACAAGTATGAAAAAAATGCAGTGCTTGGCACAAAGTGCTATTATTAAGGCTGTTGAAACACCTTTCCTGGACACAGGAAAGATCCCCCATGTGTTTGGTATTAGATGGATAAAGGGAAGAAGAAAATCATCAAAAATTGGGTACTGATGGAGGTGGAAAAGGAAGAGGAGGAATAGTTGCCCAGGGCAGGGATGGGACCTAAGTATATTGAGGGGCTGAGCCTTGCGACCCCAGGTAGGGAAGAACCCACTTTTCGTCCTAGTGTCAGGTCTACTGAAGACAGTCACTCATTTTTTAAAAAGACCCTTCTGATTATAAGTCTCTGAAGGCTCTGCTCAGATTTCCCTTAAAGGGCCTTGTTTAATTGCACATACAAGTTTTAAAAAAAAGAGGAAAAAAAGGCCAGCCAGTAATGGCATACAGAAACTGATACTTACATGATACTTGTTAAGTGCACTCTTTTTAAGCCACTAATTCTTATTCCACAGAAAGTAGTCTTTATGTCAAAGTCCTTAAGAGGTCCAACAGCTTGTATAACCAGCAAACCTCATGGTTAGTTAGCAGCTTTCAGGACTTAGATTCCCGGTGATAAACAAAAGAATTCTGAAGGCCCCAATCCATAAAGTCTCCATAGAAACATATGGAACTACTTAACTAGGTTGGCTCAGGATCGTTGTTTTGAAAACAAGTATCCTCAGCCAGCATCTCCACTGAGTGCTATTTACTGAATGGCTAGAGAAGGGCAAGACCCCATGGGCCCTGGAGGGCTGCTCTTCAGCAATCTCAAACATTTTGCAGATATTGCTGTAAGCCTACGGATACCTGGGAAAGAATACAAAAAGTCTGTATGTTTGTATCCATTCCACGAAAAGCATTGAGGACCCTCATGAAGGAGCCTGCACTACTTAAATATCCTTCTACAAATCTCTTATTACAAGATTTTATGCCTCTAATTCTCTCATTTCTTACTCTCAGAAATATTTTGATTATAACCTGCCACAAAGATTCAACTGATCACTCTGTCCTTTGTACCTTACCAATAACTATCCAAACTTACACGATAGATGATTCCAAAGCTAGTATCCTATTACTGAACTGTGAAGAGCAATTGTTACCTGCTTCTCTTCTGTATCTCTGGGATTTGGCTTAATAGGTGCTTGACAATTCTTTTTATTGTGTTAATAAAATCTAATTAATTAAGATTACAAGTTACTAAATGAATTAATTAGGCCTTGGCCACCCTGACCTTTCTAGTCAGTGGTAGAGCCATGGTTAGAACTCAAAATTCTGATACTAAAATAAGCTGCTTCCAGTAAATCCATCATGTAATTGCTCTTGCTCATTGATGGCAGATTATGTGGCCACAAAGATGCAGATATAGGATAGCTTTGGGATTCACTGGTCAACATACTTCAAAACGTGGACAGCCAATTTTCTGGCTTGTGCTGTTGAGTAATTGGTCTTGGTCCCCAAACAACACCAATTGTCTTTCTCTTTTTAAAACTAATAATGAGGAAAAATTACTCAAGGTATTCTGTTTTAGAAAAATGTAGACTAAGATAAATCTCAGTATAAAAGCCTAGAAATGCTGGATAAAATACAAATTTTAAAATGTTTTATATTCAAAGCCAAGCTCTCAGGAAAGAAAGAAATCCTCAGGCATCTCAGCAAAGAGGTAATTGAAAACAGAACAAAATTTCAAAGTGTCAGCTCATGATGTGGCTACATTATAGTGACAGAGGGTTTATTATTGATCTATTCACCTAAGAACTTGGGATTTCATGTGCATATGGGAGTAAAAGGTGGGCATTGGGCCCAAGGGAATAAGGAATTGGAACTAGGAACACTGCATAAAAGTTATGACCTTAAAGTCCTATACCCTATGTGAAAGAGTAGTTTAGGTAAAAATCCAGCCATTACCATAGGGAGATATCAAGAAAATTAAAAATTTAAATGGATGAGTTAAATAACAATTAGATACAGCAAGAAAATTTATAAACTTGAAAACAGATTTGAGGAAATTATTCAGAAGGGACAAAGACGTACAGATCTGGAAAATATGAAAGGTTAAGAGATATAGAAGACGGAATAAGGAAGTCCAACATAAGATGGGACACAGGCAATCTTTGAAAAGATAATGGCTGAAATATTTCCATAAATGGCTAAAAGATTTGAATCCTGAAGTTGAAGAATCACAATGGGTTCGGAGAAAGATACATTAAACCTCAAACTAGCCATAACATAATAAAACTTTAGCAAATCAAAGACAAAGAAGAGATCTCAAAGTGCTATACAAAAATAATCATGAATCCAGAATTCAAAACCCAGCTACACTCTTTCAAAAGTGAAGGTAAAATAAATACATTAAAAAAAAAAAGACCAAGAACATTTACTGCTCACAGATAATGATGAAATCAGTACTCCATAATTAACCAAACTTTATGCCATGATTTCTAAAAGTTAAAAATTGAACTGACAAAAATAATGTTCTATTCCCTTCAACAACTCTCATGAGCCATTTACTGACCTTTAATACCACATTCCTCTATTTCTTCAGCAAAGGATCCCCTTCTTTTTAAGTGTATATTCGAATGTCTTTATTATTTATTTATTTATTTAAATTCAAATTAGTTAACACACAGAGTAATACTGGCTTCAATAGAACCCAGTGATTCATCACTTACATATAACACCCAGTGTCCATCCCAACAAGTGCCCTCCTTAATGTCCATCACCCATTTAGTCCATCCCCCCCCTCACACCCACAACCCCTCTAGCAACCCTCAGTTTTTTTCTCTGTCTTTAAGAGTCTCTTACATTTTGTCTCTCTCTGGTTTTTTTTCTTATTTTTGCTTCCCTTACCCTATATCTATTTGTTTTGTTTCTTAAATTCCATGTATGAGTGAAATCATGTAATATTTGTCTCTAAATGTTGGGGCTACTGGGTGGCTCAGTCAGTTGAGCAACCAATTTTAGCTTAGGTCACGATCTCCTGGTTTGTGAGTTCGAGCCCTGTGTATGTCTCTGTGCTGACAGCTCAGAGCCTGAAGCCTGCTTTGGATTCTGTGTCTCCCCCTCTCTCTGCCCCTCCCACACTTGCACTCAGTCTCTCTGTCTCTCTCTCTCTCTCTCTCTCTCTCTCTCTCTCTCAATATAAGTAAACATTAAAAATTGTTTTAAAAAGGAGTCTCTAAATATATATTTGAATGTCTTTATGCAGGTATATTTCAACTCTTTCAGTCTTCCTGTTTTGAAAATGTATAGTTAACTTTTAAAAGTTTGTTTATTTGTGAGTAGTAGGCCCTCCCCTGTGGATCCTAAAGTAATTATTGGAAGAGGTATGTATATGGGAAGTGGTTGGGGGGAAGGAAGCTTGCATTCATATATAAGAAAACTTAAATGAATGTAGTAAGAACTGAGGTGGGGTATGTAATCCTGGCCTCTGGTTGTTGTTTTCATTTCTTTCTGCATAAATATCTTAAATAAATGACAAAAAGGGCATACTTTAAAATCTTAAATCTGTAGGTTTTCCAAAACATAGACCCTTATAGACAGAAATACTAAGGATATACTCACAAAGAAGAAAATTATAACCAAAAGTAAATAAATAGAATGCAAAGAGCAAGAGTGCTCAGAGTAATTAACAGACACATGGATAAATTTAAATAAGCAGTGTATTAGGGTTCTCCAGAGAAACAGAACCAATAGGATAGACACACACACACACACACACACACACACACACACACACACATATGAAGAGAGAGAGAGAGAGAGAGAGAGAGAGAGAGAGAGAGAGAAGTTTATTATGGAAGTCTCATAATCTCTACCATCTGCAAGCTGGATAACCAAGAAAGCTGATGTAACCAGATCAAATTCAGTCCAAGTTCAAAGGCCTAAGAGCAGGTGACTGATAATGTAGGTCCAAGTCAGAGTTCCATGGCCCAAGAACCAGGAGCACTGATGCCTGAGGGCAGAAGAGAATGATTATCTTAGCACAGAGAGAAAGAACTTGCCCTTTGTCCACCTTTTTGTTCTATCAGGCTCTCAGGGGATTGAATGATGTATTGGTAAGGGTGATGATCTTTACTTAGTCTATAGACCCAAATGCTAATCTCTTCCAGAGACACCTTCACAGAAACACCTGGTAATAATGTTTTACCAGCTATCTGGGCATCCCTTAGCTCCACTAAGTTGAACACATAAAATTAACCATCATAAGCATTGCCAGTATTAAATAATAAAACAAGAGTAATAATAATAATTATAAAGGTAATAATAATAAGTCAGCATCCAGCCATGGAAAAGGAACAATCATAAGTCTTTTTTTTACTTTCACGCTTTACTAAGGTATAATTGACAAATAAAATTGTGTATATTTAAAGTGTACCATATAATGATTTGATATACATATATATTTTTAAATGATTAACACAATCTGGTCAATTAACATATCTAGTGCTTCACATAGTTACTGTGTATGTATGTTTGGAGAAACTGCTTAAGATCTACTCTCTTAACTTTCAAGTATATAATACAGTATAAATAACTATAGTCATCATGCTATGCATTATATTCCCAGAGCAGAGTCATATTATTACTGAAGACTTATATCCTTTGACCACCATCTCCCTATTTCTGTCCCTGCTCCTGGTCTTTGATAACTGGCAACCATCATTCTACATTATTTTCTCTGAATTTCACTTTTTAAGATTCCACACATAAACAAGATCATATAGTATCTGTCTTTCTCTGTCTGATTTATTTCACTTGGAACAATGTCCTCCAGGTTCATCCATTTTGTCACAAATGTCAGGATTTCCTTTTTTCTCATGGCTGAATAATACCTCATTGTATATATGTGTTAGTGAGCCACCGTGTTCAACTATAGATTCCAACAGTTAAAAACCAGAAATAAAACACGATTGCTTAATGCATGCTCTCAGTAAAACTTACTGTGCTTATTTTTTTACTACACTTCCTTGAGGCATTAATGAAGGTGTTTTGCAATGATCCAGAACATTCCAACTACCAGTCCAGAAAAGCCCCGGATAGCAACAGAATGCCTAGAAGACCACATCCCATACATCCCTCTCCCCTGCCCATGATCATGAGCCAAACACATCAACCTCTACCCATGACGATGCACTTCCTGCCTGTTCTCTTGCATGTACTCCCCCCTGCCCCCCCCCCCCCGCCCCGCTCGCTGAATCTCTCCTATAAAACTCTAGGTGTCCGTCTTGCCAGTGGGGAGGTCAGTTGTTAAGGCTTAAGTCTGCCACCCTCCCCAAGGTGCTGACACTCAAAATAAATTTCTCCCTTCTCTTTACCAAATCCTTGTCTTGAGTTATTGGCTTCTCTTATGATGAGTTTATCTGAGTTTCTTCGGCAACACTGTTGGCAAACTGAGCCAGGAGCTATGCTTTCAATTTGTTCAGTCCCCTCGGCATTCTCTGGGACCAAGCAATTGGTCGTGGTAGCCCGACAGGGCTGACCCATTTGTTTCCTGAGTTATAGGCTATGACAGATCATTCAGTAACATATATACCACATCTTCCTTATCTATTTGTCCCTTGATGGACACTTTCATGTCAGCCAGGCTGAGTGTTGACAGCTTCTGTTTACTTTCCTAAGGGCAGTGATGATGCTTTCTCCTAATCCCAAAGAGTCAGGCTGGCTTTTAGGTGGGCTTTCTGTGTGTGCTCACTAACCATCTACAAAAGCTGGCCCTGGGAAGGGGAGTGGGGAGAGTGAGATACAAAAAGCAATGGGAGTGCCCATGGCCCATCTGGGAAATACATACACCAGGTGTTCCCAGCAGCTTTCTGGTGGGGTCTGTGAAGCAGTTCGTAGGCTGGCTGTCCCTTTTATATGATCTAACTCCTGCCTGCTGTGCTCCCAGCCTCTTTCTGCCCTACAGTTGGCAGATCACCTCAGTGTGCTGGATGGGGCAGGAAGAACTGGGCCTTTTTGGCAGCATCCACGCAACTGGATAAGCTCATTTCCATGCTCTCACTTTTCCCGTTGGGGAAATCACAGTTCGAAAGAGTATCTCTTGGCACTGAGCTGTGCTGTCTTGGTGAAGAAGCAACACAAATCAAGTGAAACTGTTCTTACCCTCTTCAATACATCTAGTTTCAGATTTTCCCCCCTCCAACGGTGTGCTGGAACTCCTCCAAGGGACTCCCAGACTCCCACAAGATACTCTTGTCTGTGGGTGATTGTCAAAATCAGTTTTCTTTGTGGGGAAGACTAGAAAACTCCCACACTGCCGTTTTGCTACAACACTCCCCACCTTAAGTCTTTTAACAGAGAGGATTTAATTGCTTACATAGGTGATAGATGTATAAAGGAGTCAAACATAGAAAAGCGGCAACCCAGAGATCAGCAACAGCAGGAAGCTGTTACTAATCCCGGGGCTGGAGGAGCAGGGCTGAGAAGCCAGGCACTAAAGTAAAGACAAGTCTTCTCAGCTGGAGCTGGGACCATGAAATAAGTGGGAGCTTACTTCCAGTAGGAGCCACAGTCGTGGAGCAGACTCAACAGTCAGAGAGGCTACAGGAGGCACCCAATCTTCTGCCAGTGTTTTCCACTGACTAAATTTACTCAGAAAGGAGATGTACTCAGAATTTGGAAATGTAATTGCCTGTAATACTCAGCAAAAGTACAGAAGGGCAGGAAATGGATCTGAGAGCAAAAGGCAGATATTAGCACAATAATGACTAAGTTAAGGTTTCAGAAAATGATAAAATTAAATAAGAAAAGACATAAGATGGGAAAGGAGTAATCAAATAAATAAACAATTAGTAAGAATTGAGAAAATTTGAGCAACGCACCTAAGAAGCTTCATATAATTCAGACCTGCTAACGGATGTGCCAGGTACATGGAATGCCAAGAATCAGTTACAGATATTGATTCCCTTTACCGCTCTGGGTAGTGTGGCAGGGCCTGGCTTCCTGAAATCCCCAGGCTATAAGAGGCCTCTTCCAAAGCTCCTTGGAGAGAGCCTGAGCAGGGAAAGGTTTGACAGGAAGCCAGAGTTCCTAGAGAAACTGAGCACAATGAGCGATCTGGAGCACTTACTGCTCTGTTACATGTACTTTGCATAGCTAAGATGCTCTCCTACCTGGAAGTGTACTTTCAGCAAACATAGCAGGGCAAACTCCTGCCCACTGGGTATAAGGGGCCAGTAGAGCTATGGGGGAAATAGTGTTCCAGATGCCAAAGGAGCAAGGAATGTAGCTTACACTGGAGCCATGGGATGCAGAAATGAGGAGAAAGGACTCTTGGTAGCTGCTATTTTAGGCAATGGACCCCAATACTTGTCTTCATAAATACTGAATCTATTGTACAGGTAGGTTCAAAACATTATGGCTTAAGTGGCACCGGGCTGGCTCAGTCGGTGGAGCATGCAACTCTTGAGCTCAGGGTTGTAGGTTTGAGCCCCACATTGGGTGTAGAGATTACTTAAAAATAAAATCTTTTTTAAGTTTATTTATTTTGAGAGATAGAGCAAATGGGAGAGAGAGAATCCCAAGTAGGCTCTACACTGTCAGTGTGGAGACTGACACAGGACTTGACCCCACAAACCATGAGATCATAATCTGAGCAGAAACCAAGAGCCAGACACCCAACTGACTGAGCCACCCAGGAGTCCCTAAAAATAAAATCTTCAAAATAAAAACCATTATGGTTAAAACAACAACATTTCATTATATCTCATTATCTTCTGAGTCAGGATATTGGACAGGGCTTGGCTAGGCAGTTCTTTCACTCCACATAAGGCATATTAGGGTCACTTGGTGGTATTCCCCTGGTGGCTAGCTTGGGTCCAAGACAACTTTGCTCACATCTGTTATCTTGACAAAATGGCAGGAGGACTGGACTAAGCAGGGTCCCCTACCTCTCCATACAGTGTCAGGTCTTTTCTGCGTGGTCTCTCCAGCAAAGTTATCAGACTTCTTACAAGGCAGCTCATATGCCAGAAGGCCAAAACAGAAAAACAACATTAACACAACATTAAAAACAAACAAAAAAAGAGTTGCGTGTTCCTCCAACTGAGCCAGCCAAGTGCCCTTAGATTTATAAAAATTTAAGTTAATTAATAATTAATATCATACCTAATATTTTGTATTTTCCTTTCAATTATACAAAATAAAGAATGTGTAATATTTATTTTATTATTATTATTTTTAATGTTTATATTTTTGAGAAAAAGAGAGAGACAGAGTGCAAGTGGAGGAGGGGCAGGAGAGAGGGAGACACAGTATCCATAGCAGGCTCCAGACTCTGAACTGTCAGCACAGAGTCCGATGTGGGGCTCGAACTGGTAAACTGTGAGATCATGACTTGAGCCAAAGTTGGATGCTTAACCAACTGAGCCACCCAGGCACCCCAAGAATGTGTGATAAATGTTTTGCTAAACCATATAAAACATTTTTAAATATATTCCAGCTTATGTAACTGTGCTATACAAGTATTACAATTTTCTATTTGTACCACGGCATGAAAAAGATAGGAATCACTGATACATGTTCAGATATATAAATTTCTGTACCTAGCAACAACAACAAAAAATTCACATAGTGTTCAAGTGTGCATTGTACATTTATAGAAAATGACCATATTCTAGGGCACAAAGCACATCTCAACATAAAACAAATAACTAATATCATATAAACCAGTTCTTTACCACAATGAAATTGAGTTATAATTCAATAATATATATTTTAAAAATTTAAAAACACTCTATATATTTGGAGATTTTAAACATGTTTTTTTAAATCTAGTCAAGATCTTAGTCAACTTCTAGCTTTAACATATTCTCTAGAAGAAAAAGTCTGAATATACAGATAACTGGAAGTTTTCGAAAATGCCTTTAAGTAAATGACGGATCAAAAAATAAATTAACAACAACTAGAATTAGAAAATACTAAGTTAAAATTAAAACTCTTTAGGAGGAGGAGTCAAGATGGCGGAGAGGAAGGGAGCTCTGTAAACTTTGTCTGCCCCATCTATTGAACTGAGGAGGACATTACTCTCATCTGCAAGAGTAGAAGGAGAAAATACAGACTCCAGAAAGAAAACAACCTCAAAGATACCTGAGTGAGTGAGAACTGGGGAGATTGGAAAACGGGCCAGCCCAAGATAGGCAGGGGAGTGGGAGCCCCAGCCCAACATAGGGCAAGTGCGCAGAGCACCTGAGGGACAAAGGGAAGAGAAAGAGAAACTGAAAAGGCACATAGTACTGTCTCTAGAGAAGAGAGAAAGAACGTTTAACCCTGCTCAGAGAGAAAAACTCTCACTCCATATATAACTGCTCAGTAGCCCAAATCCTGAACCCGGGTGGCATAAGGGAAAAAACAGCTTCCAGTCCTGCACCATCCCGGCAGGGAGTCGGCGGCCACGGCCCTGGCTGGGGGCACTCACTTCAGCCTAGGCTGTGGGGGCGGGAGCACACACCTCATTTCCACGGCGCATCTCACCTCCAGCATTGGCCACGGGAATCCAGAATCCCGGGTGCCAACAGGGAAAAAATAGCCCCCACTCCTACGTGATTCTGGCAGGGAGTTGGCGGTGGTGGAGGTGGGGGTCGCGCTTCAGCTACAGGAGCAGTCAGTTCATTTCCGGCACCACCCGGTGCCTCCGGCAGCAACAGCGTGAATCCCAGCCCCTGCCAGAAAAACTGATCCCTCCCCCATGAGATCCTGGCTAAGAAGCCACTCACTAAAGTAAGTACATCTCATCTGTGGCAGCATAAAAGTGCATGGACTAGGACTCTGAAACGAGTGGGCCTAGAAAATACAACTTGGCTCAGCTGCGGCACAAGGAGATCAGACTCATTAGAGTGGCCTACAGTGCCTAGTTCCAGCAGAGCTTGGAGCGCCACCATTCTACTCTCTGCAGCTACCAAGGCAGGTCCTCTGAGAACAGCCCCCAAGACCTACTACACCAAACCACACCTATCCGCGAGGGAGAGCTGCTGCTTTTTTTTTTTTTTTGGTACTAATTTTTTATTATTATTACCTTTTTTACTTAAAATTTTTTTTTAATTTTTACTCATTTTCCCTTCTCCTTTCTCCCTCTTTTCTTTTCTTTTTTTTTTCTTTCTTGCAATCCAGATATATTCTCCCATATCTCATCCTTATCTCTCCCCTCAACTGGTCATACACTTTTAGACTGTCCCTTGTCCTATGTTGTCTCTGGCCTCCTTTACTTTTTTCTCTTCTCTTCTTTTCTTCTCTTTCCTCTCCATTTTCTTTCCTTCCTTTCCCCCTTTTAATTTGTTTGTTTGTTTGTTTGTTTGATTTGTCTGTGCGTTTCTGTGCTTCTGTTCTCTCTATGTTTGTCAGTTTGTTTTTGTTTTTAAGGCTGCCCCAAGAAACAAGCCAAAGTGTGCATGACGGCGAGTCCCAAATATCACTGAGTAGGGAAATAAAATATTCAAAGGCACAACAAGAGAAACTGAGAGACACCACTAAAAGAATATTTCCTGAAATGACAGGCCATGGACAGTCAATAAGCCTCCTTTAACAGAGCAATATTAACAGGTGCACAGTGCACAACGAGCTTTTAAAAACTGACAAAGGAGAGAAAAATAGCCAATATGAGAAAACGGAAGGAACTCTCCCCTGAAGAACCTCCAGGAAGAAGTCACAGCTACAGAATTGCTCAACACAGACCTAAACGACATCACTGGAGAAGAATTTTAAAAACTTGTCATAAAATTAATCACTGGGGTTGAAAAAAGCATCAGAGAAGCAACTGAGACAATGACTAGGAACTTTGAAAATAGGTGTGATGAGTTAAAAAAGCCTATAAATGAGGTGAATAATAAAATGGAGGTGGCCACCTCAAAGACTGAAGAGGCAGAGAGAAGAATAGGTGAATTAGAATATACGGTTATAGCAAAGGAAGAAGCTGAAAAAAAAAGAGAGAAATTGATCCAGGAGCAGGAAAGGAGAATTCGAAAACTGAATGATACAATCAAACGGAACAACATCCGTATCATAGGAATTCCTGAAGAGGAAGACAGAGAGAAAGGTCCTGAAGGGATACTAGATGAAATGATAACTGAGAATTTCCCAAATCTGGGGAAAGAAATAGACATTCAAATTCAAGGGGCACAAAGAACCCCCTTAAGATGTTATTTGAATTGACCTTCAGCACAACATATCATAATGAAACTGGCAAAATATAAAGAAAAAGAGAGAATTTTGAAAACAGCCAGGGATAAAAAAGCCCTCACGTACAAAGGGAAACCTATCAGAGTGGTTACAGACCTATCTAATGAAACTTGGCAGGCCAGGAAGGAATGGGAGGAAATCTTCAATGTGATGAACAGAAAAAACGTGCAGCCAAAAATCCTGTATCCAGCAAGCCTGTCATTCAAAATAGAAGGAGAGATAAAGGTGTTCCCAAATAAAAATTGAGAGAATTCATGACCACCAAACCAGCCGTACAAGAAATCCTAAGAGGAACTCTATGAGGGAACTGTTGCAAAGAACACAAGGTGCCAGAGACACCGCTATAAACATGAATTCTAGGGAGAACACAATGACTCTAAACCCACATTTTTCAATAGTAACACTGCATATAAATGGGCTGAATGCTCCAACCAAATGACACAGGGTAGCAGAATGGATAAAAAAACAAAATCCACTTATTTGCTGTCTTCAAGAGACTCATTTTCGTCCTGAAGATATCTTCAGGTTGAAAGTAAAGGGAAGGAGAAATATCTATCATGCAATTGGAAGCCAAAAGAAAGCTGGAGTAGCCATACTTAGACAAACTGGACTTTAAAGTAAAGGCAGTAACAAGACATGAAGAAGGACATTATATAATAATTACAGGGTCTCTCCATCAGGAAGAGCTAACAACTATAAACATCTATGTGCCAAATTCCGGAGGGTGCAAATACATAAAAAATCACAGACAAAAACAATCTTATTGATAAGAATGTGACAATTGCAGGGGACTTTAATACTCCACTGACAGCAATGGATAGATCAACCAGACAGAAAATCACTAAAGAAACAATGGACCTGAATGACACATTGGAACAGATGGAATTGATAGATATATTTAGAACTCTGCATCCTGAAGTTAGGAAATTCACCTTCTTTTCGAGTGCACATGGCACATTCTCCAAGATAGATCACATACTGGGGCATAAAGCAGCCCTCTATAGGTATGAATGAATAGAGATCATACCATGTACACTTTCAAATCACAATGCTATGAAACTTGAAATTAACCACAGGAAAAAGTCTGGAAAACCTCCAAAAATGTGGAGGTTAAAAACCACCCTACTAAAGACTAAGTGGGCCAATCAGGCAATTAGAGAAGAAATTAGAAAATATATGAAAACAAATGAAAACGAAAATACAAAAATCCAAAATCTCTGGAATGCAAAAGGCAGTCCTAAGAGGAAAGTATATTGCAATCCAGGCCTATTTCAACAAATTAGAAAAAGTGCAAATTCAAAATGTAACAGAACACCTACTGGAACTAGAAGGGAAGCAGCAAGAGCACCAAAGCCAGCAGAAGAAGAGAAATAATAAATATGAGGGCAGAAGTAAACAATATAGAATCCAAAAAGACAATCGAGCAGATCAATGAAACCAAGAGTTGTTTCTTTGAAAAAATAAACAAAATTGATAAACCTCTAGCCAGGCTCCTCAGAAAGAAAAGAGA
>NC_043700.1:90852159-90855186 GCF_006229205.1 Suricata suricatta
AATTATCAAGTGGGATTCATTCCTGGGTTACAGGGCTGGTTCAATATTCACAAATCCATCAATGTGATACATCACATTAACAAAAGAAAAGATAAAGACCATATGATCCTGTCGATAGATGCAGAAAAAGCGTTTGACAAAGTACAGCACCCTTTCTTAATAAAAAACCGTGAGAAAGTCGGAATAGAAGGAACTTACCTAAACATTATAAAAGCAGTTTATGAAAAGCCCACAGCTAATATCATCCTCAATGGGAAAAACCTGAGAGCTTTCCCCCTGAGATCAGGGACACGACAGGGGTGTCCACTCTCACCACTGTTGTTTAACATAATGCTGGAAGTCCTAGCATCAGCAATCAGACAACAAAAGGAAATAAAAGGCATCAGAATTGGCAAAGAAGAAGTCAAAATTTCACTTTTCGCAGATGACATGATTCTCTCCATGGAAAACCCGACCGACTCCACCAGAAGCCTTCTAGAACTGATCAATGAATTTAGTAAAGTTTCAGGGTACAAAATCAATGTACAGAAATTGGTTGCATTCCTATACACCAACAATGAAGCAGCAGATAGAAAATCAAGAAATTGCACGAATTTACAATTGCACGAAAAACTATAAAATACCTAGGAGTAAACCTAACCAAGGATGTAAAAGACCTGTATGATGAAAACTATAGAAAACTTATGAAAGAGACTGAAGAGGACATCAAGAAGGATAAATATTGTAAAATGTCAATACTACCCAAAGCAATCTACACATTCAATGCAATCCCCATCAAAATTGTACCAGTGTTCTTCTCAAAGCTAGAACAAGATATCCTGAAATTCGTATGTAACCACAAAAGACTCCAAATAGCCAAAATAATATTGAAGAAGAAAACCAAAACGGGAGGCATCACAATCCCAGACTGTAGCCTCTACTACAAAGATGTCATCATCAAGATAGTATGGTATTGGCACAAAAACAGACACATAGACCAATGGAATAGAATAGAGAACCCAGAACTGAGCCCACAAATGTACAGCCAATTAATTTTTGACAAAGCAGAAAAGAGTATCCGATGGAAAAAAGAACTGCCTCTTTAACAAGTGGTGCTGGGAGAACTGGACAGCAACATGCAGAAGAATGAAACTACACCACTTTCTTACACCATACACAAAAATAAACTCAAAATGGCTGAAGGACCTCAGTGTGAGACAGGAAACCATCAAAACCTTCGAGGAGAAAGTAGGAACCAACCTCCTTGACCTCGACCGCAGCTATTTCCTACTTGACACATCTGCTAAGGCAAGGGAAATGAAAGCAAAAATGAACTACTGGGACCTCATCAAGATCAAAAGCTTCTGCACTGCAAAGGAAATAATCAAGAAAACTAATAGGCAACTGACAGAATTGGAAACGATAGTTGCAAATGGCATATCAGATAAAGGGCTAGTATCCAAAATCTACAAGGAACTCACCAAACTCCATACCCAAAAAAACAAATAACCCAGTGAAGAAATGGGCAGAACACATGAACAGACACCTCTCCAAAGAGGACATCCAGATGGCCTACAGACACATGAAATGATGCTCAACATCACTCATTATCAGGGAAACACAAATCAAAACAACACTGAGATACCACCTCACACCAGTCAGAGTGGCTAAAATGAACAAATCAAGAGACCAATGATGCTGGCGAGGGTGTGGAGAGATGGGCACCCTCCTACACTGTTGGTGGGAATGTAAACTGGTGCAGCCACTCTGGAAAACAGAATGGAGGTTGTTCAAAAAGCTATCAATAGAACTCCCCTATGACCCAGCCATAGCACTGCTAGGGATTTACCCAAGCGATACAGAAGTTGCTGATCCATAGGGGTACATGTACTCCAATGTTCATAGAAGCACTGTCAACAATAGTCAAAACATATAAAGAGCCTAAATGGCCATCACCTGATGAATGGATCAAGAGGACATGGTGTATATATATACAGTGGAGTATTACATGGCAATGAGAAAGAATGAAATATGGCCTTTTGTAGCAAGGTAGATAGACCTCGAGGGTGTCATGCTAAGCAAAATATGTCAGGTGGAGAAGGACAGATACCATATGTTTGCACTCATATGTCTAACAGGTGAACAGGAGAAACCTAATGGGGGACCAGGGGGAGGGGAAGAAGGAAAGAGAGTTGGGAGAGAGAGGGATGCAAAACCTGAGAGACTATTGAATACTGAAAACGAACCGAGGGTTGCAAGGGGGAGGGGGATAAGAGATGGTGGTAATGGAGGAGGGCACTTGTGGGGAAGAGCATTGGGTGTTATATGGAAACCAATTTGACAATAAACTATTTTTAAAAATTTTTAAAAACCTATTTACATGTTAAAAAAAGAGAGAGAGAGAGAAATGGAGAGAGAGAGAGAGAGAGAGAGAGAGAGAGAGAGAGAGAGAGAGAGAATGAGTATGTGAGGGGCAGAGAGAGAGGGAAACACCGAACCTGAAGCAGGCCTCATGCACTGAGCTGTCAGCACAGAGTACCATGTTGGGATCAAACCCACGAGTCATGAGATCATGACCTGAGCCAACGTCAGACACTTAACCAACTGAGCCACCCAGGTACCCCTCTGAAGATACCTTTTGCATAATTCTAATTCTTAAAATCATGAGAAGATGGTTCATTTTATATGTCAATTTTCTGTCCAGTAAGTTCCTATATTAAACATCACTTTGGGGTGAGGATATTTCTAGATGACATTAACATTTGAACTGGTGGACTCAGTAAAGTAGATTGCCCTCCCAGTGTGGATGGGCATCATCCAATCCATTCAGGCCCTAAATAGAACAAAAGACAGAGAAAAGAAAAATTCACTCCTTTTGTCCTATTTCACTGCAGAGCTGAAACATTTCTTCTCATCTTCATCTGTCCTCTAACTGAGATTAAAACTATTAGCTCCACTGTTTTTCAAACCTTCAGACATGAACTAAATTATATATATATATATATATATATGTATATATATATATATATATATATATATAATTGTGTG
>NC_043700.1:90855286-90943062 GCF_006229205.1 Suricata suricatta
ATATAATTGTGTGTGTGTGTGTGTACATATGCCTTTTTTTGGTATTTGAAATACTAGATATATATAAATATACTATAAATACAGACACACAAGCATATCTTGGTTCTGTTTCTCTGACAAACCCTGACTAATACACATTACTATTTCACAGACACACACAAAAAATTAAAAAGTAGAAATGAACCAGAATGTCAGGGGAAACTTGAATGGAATACAAATAGTAACAAATGAACCTAACTGCATTATAAATGCCCAACATAACCAAATGCAAGGAGATGGTAGAGAACAAAAACTGTCTCAGCATCTTCAGACAAGAATATTTTGACTGGATACTGTAAGGCTAAAGACCAAACAAAAACAAAAAACAAAAAACCTTTACATAAATTCTGTATCTAGGTTAGTATGCATTGATAATTCTGAAACTACATTATGTGTTTACTAGGATCAAAAAATTAAATGAATATATTGTAGATAATAAGAACTAGGTTTCTCACTATTAAAAAAAATCTACAAAGGAGAGGAGAAAGGCTAGAATGAAATTTGTGAAGTTAAACTAGTAAGAGTGCATGGTTTTTAATATGTATACATATGGATACACACAGAAATAAATATGAATGTATATATTTCCTCATTCTCTTGTCTGAGAAGGACCAGAAAAAAAATGACACCTTGTAGCAGTGACAATACCTGGTGCCCAGATCTTTATTCAAAACACTATTCTTCAATAAAAGGAATCAGGGCTAAGGAATCAACCCTAGAAGGGGCGCCTGGTGGCTCAGTCGGTTAAGTGTCTGACTTTGGCTCAGGTCATGCTCTCACAGTTCATGGGTTCGAGCCCCATGTCAGGCTCTGTGCTGACAGGTAGCAGAGAGCCTGGAGCCTGTCTTTGGATTCTGTGTCTCCCTCTTTCTCCGACCCTCCCCTGCTTACTCTGTCTCTCTCTCATAAATAAAAAAAAAACACTAAAAATAATTTTTGGGAAAAAGAAAAGAATCAACCCTAGAAAGAGTTGATTCCAAGGGTAGGATAAGGAAAATAGAAGATGGTCTGGAACAACCGATGCCTCCAATTAAGAACAAGCTCAAAAAGAATTCAAGCATGTTGAAAGGGCAGAGAAACAACTTGAAGGAGATCCCAAAGGCCAATGTTCATTCGGTTTGAGCAAAAAAATAGTTATGGTTTTGAATCACAACTGATGAATCCACACTATTATAAATAAAAAATCGAATAAATGAAGAAAAGAGACAGAAAGGAACAGCTCTTTTAATTTTGTTTTACAATGGACTTCAATTAATAAATTTAGAGGAAATTATGGGAAATAGAAAAATCACCATCAGGCAAACACCATAGTAGTAAATGTTCCAGGCAAAATGCTAAATGGATGCTATAATGAGTGGACAAATGTATAGCACGAAACAAGATATTTATAAAGTTTTCAGGTATCTCTCCAAAAGATATTTATTGACTGCAAAGAGGAAAAGAGTGACTTTATAGTTGAGAAACCTGGCAGACATCACCTTAACCAAGTGATAAAGGTTAACATCACAGTAGTAAGTCATATTGACATCACGTGTTCCCTGATATGATGAGCACAACATAATTTCAGTGATATCTTTGCCAAAAAGGCATAACCTCAATGTAATAATACAAAAACAAAAAGCTATTCCAAATTATAGCCCAAGGACGATTATCTCAATGTCAAAAATTTTAAAAAAGACCATGCCAAATTACATTCCATAAATAATTGACCAGTTCTCTTCAAAAGTGTTGAGGCCATAGAAAACAACAACAGCAAAAAAACGTTGAAAATATGTCACACACAAAAATAAATAAATAAATAAAAATTTAAAAAAAATATGTCACAGATCAGAAAACACTAAGGAATTGGGATAATTAAATGTAAGTAGGATTCTGGATTGGATCCTGGACCAGAAAAAAAGTAAATTAGTGGGAAATCTGGTAAAGCTTGGAAAAGATCTGTAAATGACAGTATTATATCAATGTTGATTTCCTGGTTCCATACTCTTACTTGGTTATATAAGATGTTAACGCTAGAAAAGACCAAGTGAAAGATATACAAGAACTCTGTCCTGCTTTTGAAACTTTTGTGTAAGTATAAAGTTATTTATAAATTTAAAAGAGTAGAAATGAAAAATAAAGGAAAGCAATGAAATTTCTCTCTAGACAAAGCCTGCCTTTCAATTACCTGATGAAAGAGGTCAAGAAAGTCAACTCTAATTTGACTGAATCCATTTTTTCTGTTCCAAGTAATTCCCATTTTCTCCTTTCCAGCACATAAATTCTCAAGACACAGACTAGGAAATTACAAGTGCAAGGAAAGATGATTTGTATGGGGGAAAGTGAAAGACATTGGTTTAATGTTTGCAAATATTATTTGCAAAGATGTGTTTTTATAATCCTATTCTGAGGTGCAAATGCCACTATGTCTAAGAGTAAGAAATTAATATGGAGTGTGATATTAGTGACACTAATAAAAGTAGTGACAGGGTGAAAACTGGAAGCTCAAAGGAAGCCATTCAAAAAATTTAGCCCGTGGCTGTCATGAGAAGGCAAATGGCATTTTTGGTCAAGAACAGCAGAATAAGTCACTCTCTCACTTACATTAGCCTAGCAATATTTTTTTAACATAAAATATATTGCCATAATTATTTTTCATGTTACTAAAAATACACCCATTTAGCTTGGTTTTTATCATGTTTGTCAATATGATGAAGAACACAAAAACATTTCTATTTTTCTTCAATACACTACAGACAAAAATAAGAAACACCATACCTTTGTTTTTCCCTATCTACAACATCTTAAACTCATTGTAAATTTTACCTCCTTTTGTCTAGTGTCACAATTATTTCTTACTGTGTCTTATTTTCCTATTGCTAAATAATTCCCTTGGAGATAAACATGATATCTGGTCATGATGGTATCCTTAAGGCACCAATACCTTGTTTGTACACAGTAGATGTTAAATAAGAATGATGATGGCTTAAGGGCTGATGAAATGTTACAAATTTTGAGTGGTGATTAGGGCTGAGTAACTAGGTATCAATATTCATTTCATAGCTAATTATTTAATGCATGTGATAGGTATCACGTTATGCTAAGTGGTGGTAGAAGTAGTGCTAGTATGCTAGGTTTGGGAATACAAAGATGAATAGCAGTTATTATTGGTATTATATGCTTATCATCATCATATAATGCTTATATAGTACATATAATGTCTCATGGAATATTTTAGGAACTTTACATGTATTTACTTACTAAATCCTCAAAATAATACCACATGGTTATTTTAAAGATGAGGAAAACTTGCCCAAAATCATGTAGTTAGTAAGGGGCAGAGCCAGGATTTAAGACGGAGGATGGAGAGAGCTAGTAGACTATTAGAGAGATATTTTCCCAGAGAGAATATGAAGCATAGAAGGTAGAAAGTGAGCCTATAAATAGTAGCCTAATGCCAACTCATAGAAGAATAGATTCTTTAACCCAATTTTAGTACTTATTTACAAGGTATGAATTATACAATTAAGGCCTAAAAACACAAGAACCCACACTTTACAATACAATCAAATTTACACCTAAAGAATCTGGTATCTCACTTTATAATAAAGGGAAGGCTTCTAGGTTATAGATAACATTAAGAAGAACAACATTTGGAAGCATGAAGGAGATTATACCAAAAATAGAAAATTAAACTTGCAGTAATGATGAATACTTTCTCTTCAAGAGGCACATAAATCTTAAAAGTTAAGTCATGAATAGTATAGAAGTTGCAGCTATCCAACTCCATGTGATGGGGTTTTAGATATATGGTATTCCATTTTACAATAAAAACATAGATATTAATTAGGTCTCAGTTCCATATCTGGCTCATAGTTGAGACAAAAACTACCGACCTCACTGCAGTTTATGCTGAGCTGGGTGCTCTGTGTTTACTACCAACCATAATGAAAGAAAAACAGATAATCAGAGAAACAGAAAGACGTGTTTTACCACCAAAATTCAGCAGCACAGCAGAAGCTAAAAACAAGCTGCAGTGTTTCCTGGAACTTCTACCATAAAATTTGAATCACCTGAGGTCCAATTATTGAGAATTATGTTGGAAGCAGGGGTATTTTGGAAAAAAGGAATAAGGGCTAAAAGATAACAATAAATATTAGGGTCATATGCCAGTTATATCTCAGTAAAGGTGGGAAAAGTATTAGAAACTCCCAAAACACAGCAAAAATGCCTTTCATAATAGATATAATTGACATAATAGATATAATTATTATTCTCATTTCCTACTTTTCCTACAGCTTCTGCCAAGTGGGCATAACCAGAGGAGGTCATTTGATGCTAAGACAGCCAATCCATAGGCTTATCAGCCTTATCTTCTACTCCTGGGATAGGACTAGAAGAGATGAGTTCAGCGAATCAGATTCCTCCCTTAGAAATCTGAACCAGGAGACTCTAGGGAAGTTTTTAGTTAGTAGTAAGGGCAAAAGCTAACCAGACATATATCAGCAGATGCATGATGTAGCAAAGTCTGAGTTCCTGTTATGGGCCATGTACAAACTACAGTGGAAGGGAGCCAAGCAATAGAGAAAAGTGGGTGAAGGCAACATATAAAAGGAATGTTTTGATCATGTAGCCAGAGAGAGGAGGAGGAGGGGGAGGCAAGAATGGCTTTAGTTCATGGCAACTTTCCTTTAGACCCAACTGTAATTCAATTTCTGTCCTTAGATTTTTCTGAAATCTCTGTGAAACCTAAGGTTTCTTTTAACTAAAAGAACCCTAAGCAAAACAATGCATCCTAAGGTTAGTACATTTCTAACCAATCTTCTGTAACTTTCTTTATCTGTAAGAACTGGTACTCAAAATAAAGGCCTTTGATTAATCAAGAAAACAATTTGCTTAAAAAAGGAAAAGAAAAGAAAAGAAAAGAAAACAATTTGCCGTAAAGGAAATTGGTTCAATGCTATTAATGTAATCTTGGGCAATTCACTTATCTCCCAAGCCTCACTTTTCTCATCTATTAAAAAAAAAGAAATATATTTTAGGCTTGTTGTAGAAATAATAATATGTATAGATCACATGGCCCCTAGGTACTAAAATCTTCATCAAAATAAAACCTAAGACTTGTTCAAACCACTTCCATTCTCTTTTCTAATATACTCTACAGTCTGGATAAGGAGGGTAAAGCAAGTGTTACTCTCTCCATTTTACAGATGGTTTAGTGAAGACCCATAACTCCCCAAGAGCATAGAACTGGCAAGTGAAAACATGTCGACTTGAACACAGGGCTTATAATTTCTCATCAATTTGTATTTTTCACCAGATAGCCTCTCATTTCATCAAAGTCTGGAGAGTACAGTCATAGACCAGGAAAAAATTTACAACCAAAAGTTGAAAAGCTGTGAAGATAGGGGTCCTGATTAACCCTCAGGTCAAGAGAAAAATCCAGTCCATTAAAATTCCTTTTCATGGGTATTCCTGATCTGAGATCTAACAGTTCTTTGAAATACCACAAGATTGACAAAATGCACACACTTATAGCTCCATGAGGTAATGGAAATAGGTGGTACTTTCTAGGGTAGAAGAAGAGAAATTCATTATATTAAACAATCTTGGAGAAATGACATGAGAGACCAAGACCAATATAAGTAAATGTAGAAAAGGAGGGAGAAAGAGGGGGAGGGAGGAAGGAAATTATTTCTGGCACACCTAATTACTACAGAAACTCACCTCCTTATCCCTAGGGTAATTCACACGTTTGTAGATCAGTATGTCAAATTACTTTTTCAGATCTTAATAAAATAATTCTGAAAGTTTCAGATTTAGATTGTGAACAAACTCTACATTAGATAGCATGACAGTTCTAAATAAAATCTAGTTGCTAAATCTTTTTCAAAATTTCTCTTTCACATAAAATAAGAAAGGTTTTCATTGTTGTACATATTTACCTTCTGGTGATTTTAATAACAAAAACTATTAATGTGACAGCCATGTCCTATGTAGAAAACCCAGGAGGGACAAAACTTCCACTTCATGAGAATTCTGTTTGGCACCTGAAACATTATGAATACACAATACAAACTAAGCACTGCTACCTGTTCATTCTTGTTGGCAGCCTTGACAGGACAATCCAGGTCAGATGAGATGAAGTACACAGGACTCTCATTTAACTGCTCCAGGGCCTCAGGTTCCTTGATGACATGACCTCTAAGATCTCACCAATAGCTAAATTTTTAAGCTCTCTGAACTTTCTGAGTCACTCCTTCAAATCAAGTTTCATGAAACTATCAGAAGATTGAACTGCCTCTTGAGTCTAGTCAATGTTTACTAGCCTTGCATGTCTTATTATGATCCCAAAGCCTAGAGTGACCATAGGCTCAGGGTTAAGAGCTTTTGCTTTGACACTTACTAGCTGTGTGCCCCTGGGAAAGTAACCCAATCTCTCTGTGCTTTCATTTCCCCAACCATAAAATACTACCTCATAGTATTACTGCAAGGATTACATGAGTTAATGAGCTTAATACATATGAAATGGATGTTTAAAAGAATGCCCATGATATTTTAAGTTCTCAATAATTATTAGCTGCTTTTATTATCATATTTCAACTATGTAACATTTCTTAATATATAAAAGCACAAAATTTATGGGAACACCTGCAACCAGGGAGAAAAGATGAAATTCAAATATATATGAAGATCAAGGACAGGAATGTATGAAACAATATATGGTTGCTACGAGCTCCATCTGTCCAGCTGAGATGAGATGAGCTTCGTGCTGTTCCGTGGTTGGCCTACACTACCAGCCTCTGCTGGTAAACGGGAGGTACTCATCATGAGGACACTGAATGGCAGAATGTAGGTGGACCTGGTGGAAGAGCCCAGCCCTGCATTCTTTGCTGTCTCTGCATTATAGCATATTGGATATGATATATTGCTAACTGGTTCTAAGAGTTTTGGGGGTGGATTGAAAAAAGAAAGAACTAAGGGTATAATGGAGGAACCGGCATTAGGGTATGATATGGTCTAGAACAACTTCTTGAAGGCCAGTGAGAAGAGGCTTGGGGAGAAGTGAGCAGAACTTTCCAGATGGGAGTGGGATGTGTATGTTTCTGGGCATGAAGTTTGGGAACACCCACATGAAAGAAGGCCAATAGTGTTGCCAGGAAAAGTAAGTATGAAATAAGGTGTAGCAGCAGGTACATTCAGTAATGTCCAGACAAGAGTTTTAGCCTATTTTTCCACGTTCCAGAGAAATAGTCTCTGCAACTAGTAGGCTTTGTTGTCCAGTTAGCTGCCTTTTAGTATTATATTTAGACTTTTTCTTTTCTTAGAAAGCCTCAAATGATTGCAACTTTCATAAAATGTTTAAATAGGTCACAATAACCAAAGAACACTTTTTTCCTTTCAAATAGACCCTGGAATTCTAGATCTCAGAGAATTAGATGCTAATTTCCTCATTCTCCGGGAAAGACAGGATGGCAAATTCAGCCTGCCCACCCTCATTTCCTTCCATTCTATTTAAGGGCTCTTAAGTCTACCGTTCAGCAAAAGGAAGGAGCATTTTCTCAGGAAGAAAACCAATTCTTCAGGTTAAAGAAAGCTAGGTAAGGATTTTTAAAGATTAGGGACTTCTCTAGGGACAAATTAGGGGAAAAAGTCACGGCATTTTATATCACTCTAGAGAAATTACTAATGGGACTGCAGGGATTTTACAACAGAGAAAGACAGCAAAATTTAAAATGGCAAACACCATTAACTGTCTTATGTGGCAACCAACAGAGATGCTCAATATCTGTTGCCATGGCCCAAGAGGTAGATGAGAATCTCAACTCACAGAACTCTTTCATCCATGCTACTTCATATAGATAAGAGAAAAGTAATGAAAAATATAGGAAGTATTTTTTTTAAGTTCATCCTGGGGTTTAGAAAGAACTTGGAAGAGAGATTCTAATTAGGAAGAAGTAACCTTCATTGGGACAAGCACTATTACTGTCATACAAAGTAGACTTAGAGGCAAAATTAATTATTCCAGATAAGAGAGTCACTATTGAATAACAAGAGTCAACTTATAAGGAAGACATAACAATTCTCAAGTTGTATGCAATGAATAACACAGTCTCAAAATAAAGTGATGATTGAGAGAACATCAAGGAAAATAAACACTTCAACATCATAGTGAGGGATTTTTATATACTACTCAGTAACTGAGAATCCTAAAAAACAGTAATATCATAATAATATCTAATTATTTTTAACCATAAGATTCCAAATTCTTTAATATTATTTAATATTAATATCAAGTATTCTTTGATTACCTTACTTATCTTACTCCTATGTTAAACTTTTCAACTTGAAACATACTCTCTTATTCTCATTTCCATTCCTCCCTTCAGGCTTTGACCCCAAGCTAAGATGTTCCCTCTCCTCCATAGATTTTTTTTTTCATTGCAGTTGTGAAAGACCCTGAAATAGGGCTAGCAGAGTTGACTTCTGGATCTCAAGTGTGGAGAAGGCAAAAGGGTAGGTTGGCTCCAACCACAATGCTGTTCCCTAGCTTCCAGTGGAAAACTGTGTGGTCAAGGGCCACTGCTCCAAGTCAGGGGATGATAATCTATGTGGAGTAAGGAGAACAAAAAGGATCAGAAGCCATCTTTATCAGGAGAAAGTCAGTGGTCCAAGAAAGTGAGTCAGTAGAAGAACAGAGTGTCTGTAATGTCAAGCTAAAATGACAAACAAGGGAGGAGTCAGAGAATAAACTGAAGTTGCCAGTGATTGAATAAGCAATAGGAGATTAATGAGAAGCCAAGATACAAGTTGAGTCTGATAGGTGTCCAGTAGAATCTGTTATACTGTGAAGTTTTAGGGCTGGTCTCTTGATCCCTTTCTGGTACTTTCTGGTACTTAAAGGTGACATGGAATGACTCATTATCTTGAAATGTACCCTTGACACTCTGTCTCTTCTAACAAGTATTCCTTTATCAGATTTTAGGAACACTTTGAACACAAGGCATGAGGAAAGAGGTGTACTGCTTCCCTTCTCCCTCATGCAACTGTAATGCACCTGTAAGTAGTCAATACATATAAAAGGACAAGTCATGATAAAGATAACACTCTGTCTGCAACTTCCCCTAAGGGCAAGAAAAGCAGACAAGTCAATCATCTTCCTGTACCAGCTTGTGGTCCTGGTCCCATTATCACTGTCAACAGTTTATGAAAAAATATAAATAATTCAAAGCTAAGTGTCAGTTGATAGTTTTAATAAACTCATAATTCTACATCATGAAAGTCATTTTGTTTTCTCATGTTACTTGCTGTCTAAAATAAGAACAACAACAATATTAATATACCCAACATAAAAGATACAACCTTATACAGAAATTACAAAACCCACATACTATTGAAAGAGGCCATTTTCCAAAGAGTCAAAAGCAATGGAAATCAAAGGCATCTCTACCCTGGGGACTCTGTCTAAAAAATCAGATGTTTAATAAACCATGCTGCTTTCTCTACACTAATCATAGGCAGTCCTGCCCCTTCCATAGCTTCAGAAAATCTGTAAAGGCCGAAAGACAAATTCACTCAGGGACAGGTTGAGGGTGCTACTGGCATGGGCACCTGAAAGAGGTATATTGACATTGGTCTTGGCAATGAGTTTTTTTATTTGACACTAAAAGCAAAGGCAATAAAAGCAATAACAAACAAGTGGGATTATATCAAACTACTAAGCATCTGCACAGCAAAGGAAACCATCACCAAAATGAAAAGGCAACTGATAGAATGAGAGAAAATATTTGCAAATCAGATATCTGATAAGGGGTTAATATCCAAAATATATAAAGAACTCACATAAAATAATAGCAAACACACAGTCTGATTTAAAAATGGCAGAGGAACTAGATATTTTCCCAAAGAAAATGTACAAATTGCCAACAGGCACATGAAAACATACAAATTGCCAACAGGTACATGAAAAGGTGGTCAACTTCACTAATCATCAGGGAAATGTAAATTGAAACTATAATGAGAAAGCACTCACACCTGTTAAAATTGCTATCATCAAAAAGACAAGAGATAGGGGCACCTGCCTGGCTTGGTCTGTAAAGCATGTGACTCTTCATCTTGGAGTTGTAAGTTCGAGCACCAGATTGGGTATAGAGTTTACTTAAAAATAAAATCTTAAAAGAAAAAAAAGGACAAGAGATAACAAGTGTTGTGAAGATGTAGAAAAAGGGGAACTCCTGTGCACTGTTGGTAGGAATGTAAATTGATACAGCCACTATGGAAAACTGTATGTTATGGAATCTCTATATGTTAATTATACTGGAATTAATATTTTAAATAAATAAAGGAACCATAAACAAATATAGTTAATGGCATACCTATAAAGTGTTTAGGGGTGAAGTGAACTAGCATTTGCACTTACTATGAAATGCTGGAAAAAGTAAATACTGGAAAAAGTAAAATGATTTACTGGCCAGAAATGGGAGGAGGGGTACTGATGTGTGATAAAGTAAGTAGAGTAAAATATAGTCTTAGCAGTAGGGGGAAAAAACAGTATAGAGGTTCTTCAAAATATTTTTTTAAAAATTTAAAATAAAACTATCCAGCAATCCCAATTCCTGGTATGTAGTTGAAGGAAACAAAATCACTATCTTAAAGAGATATTGTCCATCACCTGATGGACTTGCTTAAATGATCTTGCCAATAAATATAAGTAAGTAAGTAAATACATAAGTGAGGTGATGGATGTGTTAATTAACTAGGTTGGGGGATTCCTTTCACAATGTATACATATATCAAATCACCATGATGTACACTTTAAATATCTTATAATTTGATTTGTCAATTATACCTTAATGAAACTGAAAAAAAAAAGTTTAAGCTCTCTAATAAACCTTCTAATGCTGAGTCTCTAGTTTTTAGAGTACTGTGAAAGTTCTGTCAAAAAGAAACAGACACAGCAACAGAAAGTAGTAGAGATATCAAATAATACTGGGGACAATAGGAAATGCTGAAGGAGGGTTGTTCTCACACTGGCTGATCAAGAGGGATCTTAATGCTATTTAGGAAATAACAGAGAGTACAGTGATTCTTCACTTGAGTTCCACCTGACAATAAAACTTAGCACCAAACTCCATATTACAAAGAACCCTGGTCTGTCAGCGCTCCTATATAACTCAAAAAACAATTCTTTTGCAACACTTGGACGGCTCCTGAGGCCTACACTGTGGTCCAGATTCTTTCTTGGTTTAATGCCAGTTTTCTGTCTTCTTTATGCCAGGATCTGTGTTGTTTTTATAATTTACACAATCAAATGCTGTCTGTTCAAAGGGGAAGATCATTAGAGAGTTTGCGGGAACCCCTCAAATACTCCATTCATTTTTAATGGGGTATTTGACATCCTGCAAAGTTCACACACATGAGGAAGAGATTGCACAGCATGAACTAAAAAAAATCCACTGCCTATTCCTCCAGGAGGATGCTGATAATGTGAGGCAACCAGCACATGACATGTTTTATAGGACAGCTCTGTAAATGGTCATGCCTTTCAGCAGAAAACAAATTAAAACATAATCATAACCCCAGTACCACTGTTATCACTGGATGGCATTCTTTGTGATTAAATATATATCACATTATTTCCAGGCCTGCTAGGGCAAAAACTGCCAAATTCAGGATGGCCATTTACTTCAAGTTTTGAAATAAAAGTGATGTACTGAAAATTGTTTTTAATTAATACTTTATATTTAGTTACAAGTCAAATCATTATGATGAACATCAAGGGTTGCCCAAATATCTTCCCAACATCATATTGTGTTGGTGTTGAATATTGTTCAAAATAAACAGGCCATTTAGTAAATATTTTGAGATCTATTCTTTAAGCTTTCAATTTACTGACAAAAATCCTAAGACATGAAGTCAGACTTGTAGAAAATATTAATTGGAGAGAGAATATGTAATACTTACATTTTCTTCAAGAGTTCACTATGGATTCTTTCATAGCAAACCCTGTGATGAAATGGAGAACCCATAACTCTCAGGTGGGTTCTTGCTACTATGCACGTTGAGTTATTTTCTTCTGTCATGATTTGGGGGGATCAAAGAGAAGGGTTTCATTTCTCATTCAAAGACTGAACCTTTTCCAGCCTCCTCTCTCCACCAAGCTCCACTTTTGAGAGCACATCCAAGAGTCTGATACAAGTTGGCCACCAATCTTTGCACCCTGTGTGAGAAAGGGCACCTGTTGTTAGTTCTCCACAACCTTAAGTCTTTTGTCCTCAGCTTTATGTAAAAATGATTTACTAGCATTTCAGTAGCCCTACAGCAAAGCTGTTTTCATGGTCCTGGGTACTCAATCTCTTCTCATTTGAGTCTACATTTGATGGAAAGAACATGAATGTTGGAATTGAATCCCAGTCCTAATTCTACCAGGTAGTAGCCAACTGACCTCAATATTCTGGGGCTTCAATTTTCCCATTGGTAATGGGAGTAGTGATATCCAGTTCATTGAAGAGTGGGAGGATAAGTTAAATTTTGATAAAGCATCTAGCTCTGGGCCTGTCACATAACAGGTGCTTAACAAATGGGAGCTTTCATGGTGACAGCTATTATCCTGGGTGTTTCCTGTCTGTTTTCTTTCTCTTGTCTGTTCTTTTCTTCTTGTGTGTTTTTAATATTCTTCTAGTAGACTCTCTGTTTATCGAGAGTTCCTTTCTCTTAATATGCATCCCCCATGCCCCCATCCAATAAACTCCTAATCTCTTATTCTCCCATCTCACCAGCAAGCTCAGTGGATCAACATTTCCATCCTTTCAACAGGAGCCATCACACCTTTCTCCTTAACCCCACCTGGAGCCAGACTATTTCTATGGGACAACAGTATATCTGTATATTATTACAGTTCAGCTCCCATGACCCTCATCAGGCTGAATAGGTTGCCAAACCCACAATGACTTTTAAGGGAGAGAAACTCTATCAAAATTCCTCGATACATTTAAAATAGAATTTTATTTATAAAACCCTGGACGTACAGGTAACTTTTAGGATTGTCTATGGTTCTTGAGAAGTGAGGTTCACAGGTAAAAAAAGAAATTCTATGCAATATTTGTCCCTATACTGAGCCTTTTTATGGTTTGGAAAGGAGACAGGAATAAAAGTACCCAACATTTATTCACTGTCTATTTTGTGCAAGGCACTGTGTCAAATGTTTACAAACATTATGTTTTTTTCAAAATTTCTTCAATATTTTATTTCATTTTTTTTGAGAGACAGATGGGAACAGAGGATGAGCAGTGGAGGGGAAAAGAGAGAGAGAGACACACAGAATCTGAAGCAGGCTCCAGGCTATGAGCAGTCAGCACAAAGCCCAATGCAGGGCTCAAACCCACGAATGTGAGATTATGACCTGAGGTGAAGCTGGATGCTCAACTGACTGAGTCACCCAGGCACCCCCAACCATTATGTTATTTAATCTTCATAACTATCCTCATAAACTGAGTATTGTTAGCCTCATCTTGTGATGAAAAAAAACCAATATTCCAAAAGGTCAAGTGACTTGCCTAAGGCATGAAGCTAATAAGTGGCAGAGCCAATATAAATCTAAGACTGCCTCACTGTTTATGGTACAAAAAGCTTTTCAAGGTGCACAACACAATAAAATATGTTAATCTTGTTGGCTTAACTATTTTACCTAATACTTTGGATCATTAGAGGTGAAAGACTCTCACATAGGTGAGAGTGAGAGAATTCTGACACCTAAAACACACTGAAGATGTGTGGCTGCAAAACTCAAGTTTCCAGAAGTCTTAAGGACCAGCTTGATTCCTTTTTCATTTCCGGGTTCCCAGAAGTCCCCTAATCACCTGGTGAGAAGTTCTCTGAGTTCTCACCATCATAGAGAAAACATTAACTCTGCTGACTACAAATGAATCCTCTTTTCCTGGAACTCTGTATGAGCAAAAGTATGGAAAGACTATGGTCTCTTCCATTCTTTGATGGATAAGCAAAAGGCTAGCCAGGTAAAAGCCCAGGACTCTAGCCTTTTCCAGGCACTATAACAGGACTGGGAGCTCAAATTCTACTGGAAATATAACCAAAGAATATTTTTTAAAAAATTGTGTTTATCAGGTCTCCTGTCAGGGAGTACACTGAATGTGGCAGAAAGAATGCCTTAATAAGCTGTTTGGGATAAGTGAAAGAGGCTGACAAGGGGTATGATAAAGTCATGGCTGATGAACCCTCAATTGTGTTCTAAGGAGGTGAGGTCCAGAGGATTATAGGGCCTTTTTTATGGAGTGGGGTTTGCATATTTGAATCCAGAACTGGTCACCCAGAAGAGGCTGAGCCCTGCCACCCAGCACTTAATCATTCATTCAATACATACTGAGTGATTACTGTATGCTCTGTTCTGTTTGACGTGCTAGGAATAAACCAGTGAACAAAATGACAATCAAAAATATTTCAATTTTTTTCTAAATAAATATTAAAAAATACTTAAAGGCATCTCATTTCAACATATAGCCAACTAAGCTAATGCAGAACACTCTTCATCTTACAGACTAAGGATTACTGACATAGCCAACAATGTTCTTAACATAGTTGAGGTTAAGAGAAAGGATATCCCAGATACCAGAAATAAAAATGGAACATAAAACTGAAGTAGTAAAAGTGGACCAAGGAGAGGACTGGACTAACTGGAATCCTTAGTCTGCTAAGTGTTTGGGTTTTAGTGTGATGGATGTCTAGAGATATAGCTTTGGGTTCATATAAGACAGGAAGTTGAAATGAAACCCCTAAATAAACCTAGTTCCCACAAAGTTAGTGAAGGGAACTAAATATATCTGTTCATCAGCCTGGAGAAGTTACAAAGAAGGAAGGGAGGGTATCTCTTCCCAGAGCATTTGGGTGAAAAATAAAAATCACAGGCCAATGTCATGTCCAGTTTGGGAATTCACATTTACACTTAAAGGTGCTAGAAATGAACACAAAAACTGGTCCCAGACTGCATGTGACAGTAGCAAATGGAAATCATTCTCTAGGACACACATACTTTATAGAAAAAAAAACATTCCCACTGAAGATGAGTTCACAAAGCACACACAGAAATAATCTACCTTGAGTGAGAATGGACAACATTTGTGGAGAATTAGCACCCAAAAGAGTTGAGATAGTAAAATAATCTGGAATGGGCTATTTAAAGGAGAATGTCTAGAAAGATTAAAAAGAGAAATGAATTGAAATTATAAGAAAAGAGCTGGATGTAGGGGTGCCTGGGTGGCTCAGTCAGTTAAGTATCCGACTTCAGCTCAGGTCATGATCTCACAGTTTTTTAATTTGAGCCCTACATCAGGCTCTGTGCTGACAGCTCAGAGCCTAGAGCCTGCTTCAAATTCTGTGTCTCCCATTCTCTCTACCCCTACCCTGCTCATGCTCTGTCTGTTTGTCTCTGTCTCTGTCTCTCTCAAAACTAAGGAAACATTAAAAAAAAGCTGGATGTTATGAAAAAAATTAAGAATATCAGTTCATTGATATTGCTAACCTGTCATGAATACCAAAATACCAAAGTATTAACCTACCTACCTTAAGTGCCCATATGGCTAATTTTAATTCTGCTTCCATTTTATGGTTCTGTATTTTTTTTTATCAATCCATAGAACAAATATTCACCAACACATAGAAAGAACCAGGGGCTATTACTTTATTAGTGTTTCAAGAACTTCTCAATTCAATGTATTTATCCTTCTTTTAAATAACTGGGGATACTAAGGAACAAAGATGTCAGTTGAGTTTCCCTATTTGTCAGAATGAAGGATAAACTTTTATAACAAAAAGCCCCCAAATGACATAGTTTTAGAGAAGCTAGATATTTATCTCTCCCAAATAAAAGTCAGGAAAGTTATTCTTAAAAGTGGACTTAATCTGCTCCACCATGTCATTTAAGGACCATATACCTTTCATCTTACTTTTCCACCATCCTATGGGGCATTTTACTTAATTTACATGGTCAAAGCTAGGTCATGAAAGAGCCCTGTTTCACTTTAGGGGCATGGGACCAGTTCAAATGAGAGCATAGTTTTATTGTTTTAAGGCCAAGTTCTGGAAATGGCACACATCACTTCTACTCTCAACGCTTGGCCTAACTTCAGTGACATAGCCTCATCCAACAGTAAGGTACTTAGAAAAAGATAGTTTCTAGCTAAGTTACCATGTATCCAGCCAAAATTATATTATTTAGAAAGAAGGAGAAAATATATTTAGGGGTAATCTAGTAGTGTGTCATAGCTATAATTTTAGCAAATACGGGGGGGGGGGGGGGTGAGGTAAATAAGTTTCTTTTTACTTTTATTTTTTTATGTTTTTAATTTATTTTTGAGAGACAGAGACAGTGCAAGCAGGGAAGGGTCAGAGAGAGAGGGTGATACAGAATCTGAAGCAGGCTCCAGGCTTTGAGCTGTCAGCACAGAGCCCAACGTGGGGCTCAAACCCATGAACTGTGAGATCCTGACGACTGAGACAAAGCCAGACGCTTAACTGACTGAGCCACCCAGGCACCCTTCTTTTTACTTTTAAAATATGCTTCAGCCTATCAGTCAGTCACAACTACAGATCTTCCTCAACTCATAATGGGGTTATAAAATGATAAATGCACAATTAAATTGAAAATATTATAGGTTGAAAATGTGTTTAATATACCTAACCTACCAAATATCATAGATTACTTAGCCTTAAATATGCTTGGAACAGTTATGTTAGCCAACAGCTGAGAAAATCATCTAATACAAAGTCTATTTTATAATAAGGTGTTTAATACCTCATGTAATCTATTGGAATGCTGTACTGAAAATTAAAAAACCAGAATGGTTGCATGGATACAGAAAGGTTGTAAGTATTTCACTTGTTTACCCTCATGATCATGTGACTGGCTGGGAGCTGCAGCTTGCTGCCATTTGGCATCATGAGAGAATATTATACCTCTTAACAACGGCCTGGGAAAAGATCAAAATTCAAACTACTGTTTTGACTGAATGCATAGAACTTTTGCATAATCATAATGCTGAAAAATCATAAGACACATCAAGTCAGCAAACATATGTATTTGTCAGAGTCCTGCTATTAGCTCTATTCTTGGTAGAAGATACTAAAAAATGAGGTGACAATTGAAGGGTAGCAGAATATGCCACCCCAAAATATGTCTCTTTGAGCTAACAATTATTTTGAGCTGATTATTTGTCTAAAAAAATAAGACACAGGGTAATCTCTAAATATGGAGCAAAATTTACTCTTTTGTGAGAAAAATTTACATTTATAGGCATATCTTGGAGATATTGTGGGTTATGTTCCAGACCACTGCAATAAAGCCAATATCACAATAAAGCAAGTCAGAGGAATTTTTTGGTCGGGATCCCAGTGCATATAAAAGTTGTTTATACTACACTGTAATCTATTAAATATATAATAGAATTATGTCTAAAAAATAAAGTATATGCCTTAATTTAAAAATACTTTAGTGCTAAAAGCTAACCAAAATCTGAGATTTCATAAAGTTATAATCTTTTAGTTGGTGGAAGGTTTTGCCTTGATGTTAATGGCTGCTAACTGATCAGGGTAGGGGTGATGAAAGTTGGGGTGGGTATAGCAATTTCTCAAAATAACAATGAAGTTAGATGCATGAATTGACTCTTCTTTTCATGAACAATTTCTCTATAGCATCCAACGCTGTTTGATAGCATTTTACACACAGTACTATTTCTTTCAAAATTAGAGTCAATCCTCTCAAACCCTGCCACTGCTTTATCAACTAAGTTTATGGAATATTCTAAATCTTTTGTTGTCATTTCAACAATCTTCATAGCATCTCCACTAGCAGTAGATTCCATCTCAAGAAACCACTTTCTCTGCCAGGCAGGGAAAAAAGAGAGGGAGAGAGACAAACCAAGAAACAGACTAAACTATAGAGAACAAACTGATGGTTTCCAGAGGGAAGGTTGCTGGGGGGATGGATTAAATAGGTGATGGGGATTAAAAAGCATACTTGTTATAATGAGCACAAGGTGATGTGTGGAATTGTTGATCACTATATTATACACCTGAAACTAATATAACATTGTGTTAACTAACTGGAATTAAAATAAAAACATTTAAGAAAAAAACAAAGAAAAAAAGAAATGATTTTCTTTGTTCATCTGTAAGGAGAAACTCATTTGTTCTAGTTTTATCACAAGATTGCAGTAATTCAGTCATATCTTCATGATCCATGACTAGTTCTAGTTCTTTTGCTTTTTCACCATATCTATAGTTATTTTCTTCATTGAAGTCTTGAACCCCTCAAAGTTATCCATGAGAGTTGGAATCGACTTCTTCCAAAGTCCTATGAATGTTGATATTTGACCTCTCCCCATGAGTGGTTTTAGAATGGTGAATCCTTTCAGAAAGCTTTCAATTGGCTTTGCCCAGATCTATCGAAGAAGTCATTATCTATGCTAGCCTTACAAAACATATTTCTTAAATAATAAGTCTTTTTTAATGTTTTATTTATTTTTGAGACATAGAGAGACAGAGCATGAGAGGGGGAGGGGCAGAGAAAGAGAGGGAGACACAGAATCTGAAGCAGGCTTTAGGCTCTGAGCTGTCAGCACAGAGCCCGATGTGGGGCTCAAACCCATGAACATGAGATCATGACCTGAGCTGAAGTTGGAGGCTTAACTGACTGAGTCAGCCAGGCACCCTAAATAATAAGTCTTTAAAGTCAAAATTACTCCTTGACCCATAGGCTGCAGAATGGATGCTGTGTTAGCAGATAAACAATATTAATCTCTTCATATGTCTCCATATGTAGGTGACCAGGTGCATCATCAATGAGCAGAAATGTTTTGGAAGAAATCTTTTCTTCTGAGCAATAGGTCTCAGCAGTGGGCTTAAAATATTCAGTAAACCATGTTGTCCACATATGTGTTGTCATCCAAGTTTTGTTGTTCTATTGACAGAGCATAGGCAGAATAGATTTAGCATGATTCTTAAGGGCCCTAGGATGTTCAGAATGGTAAATAAGCCCTGGCTTCAACTTAAAGTTACCAGCAGCATTAGCCCCTAACAAAACAGTCAGCTTGCCCTTTGAAGCTTTGAAACCAGGCATTCATTGATTTCTATGCTCTAGCCATGAAAATCCTAGATGACATCTTCTTCTAATAGAAGACCGTTTTGTCTACATTAAAAGTCTGTTATTTAGTGCAGCCACCTTTATTAATGATATTAGCTAGATCTTTTGGATAAGTTGGGCTTTTTCTGTGCCAGAACTTGTGCTCAGGCTTTCATCATGTCTTATCATACAGATGTTATGAGTTTCCTTTCTCTTCCTCCAAATTGTCCCTTTTTTGCTTCCTGAGTGACCTAAAACACAATTGTATGTATGTACTTATGTATGGCATCTATCTATCTATCTATCTATCTATCTATCTATCTATCTATCTATTCATCCATGGGTCAACTTTGTGATAGCCACTGTCCTAGGAGTTTGGGGTTCAGTGGCAAACAAAACAGATAAAGATGACCTCATGAAAGTTACATTTTAGTAGAGGGAGTCAAAGAATAAATGATATAAAAAAATAATGAGTACATTATAAAGTATGTTAGGAGTTAGTAAATATGAAGGAAAAAATAGAGTACACTAAGGGAGATTGAGAGTGTTGAACGTGGAAGTAGGATGGCTGGCCAGGACTCAAGTTTATTGAGAAGGATGTTCATGAAATAAGAAGGTAATTTTTAAGCCAAGACCAAAGATGGTGAGGGAGTTGGCCATGAAGATCTGAGCAAAGAGAATTTCAAGAAGATAGATGGCTGAATGGTAAAGACCTATAGTGGGAGCTCTACTGGTGTGTTCAAGGAATAGAAAGAAGGGTAGTTAAGCTAGAGAAAAATAAGTTAGTATAGAGAGAGATGGGATCAGAGAGGATTGTAAAAACTTTGGTGTTCACATTGAATCACATTAGGAGCCTGTAGTTTTGAGCAGAAGAGGGACATGATCTGACTTAAAAATTTTAAAGACCACTCTGATTAGAGAAGGATGGAACAGGAAGGGTGGAAATAAGCAGGCCAGTTAGAAAGCTATTGAAATATTGCAGGTGAAGATGATGGAGGTTTATATAAGACCAGTAAGAGTGACAAGCTCTAGATATATCCTGAAGGCAGAGACAGCAAGATACGATGTAAGATATGAACACAAGAAAGAAGAATGATATCAAGGCACTTGGGGATAAGCAAATGGAAAGATGAAGATGCCATTAACTGAGATAGGGAAGACTGAGGGAGGAATTGTGTGGGGTTTGTGGGGGAGATCAGGAATTTTGTATTAGAATAATAAACTTGCAATATCTATTTGACATCTAAGTGAAAATGCAGACGGATATAGGCCTGGAATTCAAGCAAGATGCCTGGCCTGGAGATACAAGAATAAACCCACAAGTGGATATCTGCAGGTACTGTTCTAAGCATTTTACATATGCTAACTCATTTAATCCTCACAACAACTCCAAAAGGTAATAGGAAATATTATCATTTCTTATTTCACAGATAGAGTAATTGAAGCACATAGAGATTAAGTAACTTGGCTGAGGTCACAAAGGTAGCTTGTGGAAGATCCAGGATTTGAATCCAGCATGTAAGTATCAAAATCTATGTCTTGAGCCACAATGCTGCAGTGCAGGTAATAAGTTTGGGAGCCTTCAGCATATGAAATATATTTATATCTATGAATTCAGGTGAGATAACCAAGAGAATATTATAGCAAAAAGTATCTGAGGAATTTGTTTAAAAATAAAATGGAATGGAATGCAGAGAAGTAGGTAGGAGCATAGATGAAATAAGTCTGGCCCTAAGTAGATAAATGTCGAAACTGGGTAATGCATACGTGGAGATTCATTATACTTTGCTGCCTATTTTGTCTATGACTAAACTTTTACATGGTAAGTGAAAACAAAGACAGAGAAATGAAGAGGAATTGTCAAAGAAGACCAAGAAAAAGTGACAGTGAGGCACGAAGGAAAACAGGAGCATGGTATCCTGGAAAGCAAATGTTCCAATTGTCTGGATGTATGTCTATATGTATGTATGTTGATACATAACAAACCAGCCCAAAACTTCATCACTTTACCAAGCAACAATAATTTATTTTTCTCAGAAATCTGTGATTTGGGCAGGGCCCAGAGGGAACCCTGTTATTTCTGCTTCTGTGTTGTCAGCCATCAGACAGAGTGACTTTGCTAGGCATGAGGACCCAACTCTAAGGTGGCTCACTTATATGGCTGGCAAGTTGCTGGTGCAGGCTGGGAGCTCAGCCAGCACAGTCCTATCTTTATCTAGGGTCAGCCCCCAGATTTACTAAAGATAAGTGGTGCAAATGAGAATTACTTGACGGTTCTTCAAACATGTGTCTTACTCTCAACTGATAAATGACCTTTCAGAGAACACTGATAAAGATTCCACTGATGCTGGAATTGTTTTCTTTACAAAAATTACAGGAAATGAGAATATATTTGTTATCTAGGTCTTTGTAAATGTCAGAAGAGCCTGTACTTTACAGTAAAAGATGTCTCAATTTTGTTCGTATCCATTGGTCACAGCTCCCCCTTGGAATTTCTCTTTTGTAAAATACTTTAAATAGCTTCAAGAAGATAGGGACTGGGTGGAAAGATGTGTGCAATTTTTTGTATCTCTTTCAAATAATAAGCAAATAGAAAAAAAATCTATCTTCTTACCCATGACTCAAAATGGTTCTGCTCATGGGTTTTTAGGTTTTCACCATGGTTGGGACAGGTAGTTGTTCCTCATCAACATTCTAAGGTACTGACTGCCATGGCAGCCCATCAGAGTTCATTAAGAGATTTTAACACTGAGACCTGATTTTCAAATGCTTTGACAATTCACATCAGGTCAGAAATTGGTGTGCGAGTGCTTTATCTTCCCCCAGGTACCAGTACAGAAAGGCAGCAGACAGCTGATCCTGAAACAAGTGAATCACCCCATATGCTACCAAACATACACTATTGGGACTGCTGGGCTGTTACAGAGGAACTAAGAAGGGAACAATTAAAAGAACATAAAGGCAAGTTTTATCTTTACTTCCCCATTTCTGCTACCTTGAAAATACATGGAGTATCTGAAGCCATCAGATGTGACTTAGTACATCATGATGCAGTATTCTACAAGCTACGTCTTTGCTGGTGTTTTATTATCTGAGAACAGATTAAACAAGCCAGCTTGTTATAAATAAATAAACAAATAAAATAAAATAAATAATTAATGAATAAGCCAGTTTTTCTCTGTGGTGAAGTCTCTAAAGCCATCATCCTCAACAACAGGCACCCATTATTGACACTAGTCATTGGCTAAGAGTTTAAGTATTTCTCAAAAACTCAAAGGAGTTGTATTACAATACAGTATTACTTAATACGAGGATCAAGTATTAAGCCTTTCACCAACTGCCTTTTGCTAGTGTAACTATGTCAAATCACAGTTGACTGTAAGTTGATGAGCGTGTTTGGAAAGGAAACTACTACCAAAACAAATACACTTTGAGTTCTTTTCTTTCTTCACCTCTCCTTATCACTTGTTAGTGCTCATCACCTTTCCTTGGTTTCTAAGAGATCCCCATTTCCTAATTTTTCTCTACCTCTTGTACTGCCCCTCCTTGCCCTGTTTCTGCACCCAGTTCTAATGTATAGGCCTTTTCCCCCACACCAAGCAACACCAGCTAATAGTCCTACAATTCAACTCAATTGTAACACTGTCTACCTGGAGATAACATCAGATCCTACAAGATTTCCCCATCCCCAACTTTAGATGCCAATCACAAGTCCAGGTTGTCACCTATTTTTCTTACCCACTGGCTATAGTTTATAGATTCCAATGACCCCCTCCTTGGGTTTGATTAATTTGCTAAAACAGCTCATAGAATCAGATAAATATTTTACTTACTAGATTATTGTTTTATTATAAAAGGATGTAACTCAGGAACAGCCAGACAGAAGAGATGTATAGGGTAAAGTATGGTGAAGGGGTGCCAAGAGTCAATTCTCTCTGAGAACACCACTCTCTCTGAATTTCCAGGTGTTCACCAATCTGGAAGCTCTCAGAAGCTTCCAGCTTTTGAGTTTTTATGGAGGCTTCCTTATAGAGGCATAACTGGTTAAATCATCAGCCATTGGTGACTAAACTCAATCTTCAGCCCTTCTTCCCTTCCTGGTCATTAAAGGAGGTGGGACCAAAAGTTCCAACTCTCTAATCACAGGGTTGGCTGTCTTGGCAACCAGCCCCAATCCTTAGGTTACACAGCTCTCCAAAAGTAACTCATTAACATAATAAGACACTTTTCTCGCTCTCAGCACTTAGGAAATTCCAAGAGTTTTAGGAGCTCTTTGCCAGAAACCAGAACAAAGACCAAATATGTATTTCTTATTATAAATCACAATATACACTGACTTTTTTCATAGACTCTTCTTGAGCTTCTCATGCCTCTCATCATCATCAGTCACTTTTGTCCTCATCCTACATGCTCTCAATGACCTCATCCTCATTTGTACTTTTAAACAATCCTGCTCTCCTTGCTGTTGCTATAGGAATAGTGGCAGTGGTAATAGCAGCATTTGGTAGAGGAACAGCACCAATGACAATGACAGGAGCAAGAGCAGTAAGTAACAGCACAGCAGTAGTTTTTCACTTGAGTTATTATAGATCCTTCTAATACTTTTCTCTAGTCTTGATCATTCCCCTTATTGCATTCTTCACATTGCTGCCAATTTAATTCTTCCAAAATTCAATAATTCCAAAGTTCAATAATGTGACTTCATTTCAATTTTCTAATAATCCCAGTGGTCTTAGGTATAAAGTCTAAATTCTTAGTATAAAAGGCCTACCACTACCCAGCCCTGTCTATCTCAGCCCCTAGATGAGCCCCTTGCAATAGTCATCCCAAACAACTTACATTTTGCCACATACAGCATGTTATTTCCCACCTGCTACTGGGATGCCCTTTCCCTTATCTTCTGCTGACTCTCAACACAACTGACCCCCAGGACTCTTTTCAAAAATAACTGAAGTAGTATCTCCTGTCTAGAAAGATAGCCTCATGTCTCCAGACCACTTTATGTGTCCCCTCTGTGTGCTTCTGTTATCATACAACACGTTACAAAAATAACTATTATTTTGCTTTTTATTAATTTCATTGTGATCCTCTTTCCTGTGTGCTCAGTTCTCAATTGTAAGCATGATACTCGAGAAAACGTTGAATGAATAAACTTGTGAATTATAGCTAAAGCAGGGATCAATACACACTCTACTTTTTTTGCCCCCAAGTTCCAATTTGCTTTTCCTCCTGTTAAGGAAAAAAGACAACAGGTCCAAATTGGAGTCACTTGTGCTAAGCCCCAGGTCAGCAAACCAAGATTTAATATCTAACCTAATTATAGTTTCAGCCTTTCCTAGGAATGTGACCTTTAACAAGTCAATCTAGAATTACCTGGCTAGCACTAGTAAGGTAATCTGCAAGATAGACCGCTGCCCTTTCTGTTGGGACCTTGTGCATAAACTGCCCTTATTGGACTTCTATTCTCAGTGTGCTGGGAACAGGAGACTTGATGAGGTCCCAGAAAGATATGCAGGACAGAGCCTTCCTGGACATCAGCCAAGTGTGTCAGGAGACCATGGCACCGGAGATATACCCATACACAGTTGCAAGCTGTTCCTGCTCTGTCCTTCCTCTATCTGTATCTATTGTTCTGGTAAGACATTCACTGCTGACTACACATTTACTGAGAGAATAAAAGAGGAGCCCAGTTTGACTGGGTAGCGGATTCTGCTCAAGCATCTTTATTATCTTTCTTTTTTGTCATTCCTTGGCTATGTCTTAAGTGTCATTCTTTGGCCTGAGAGAGTTGCAGAAAGCAACATCTTTCCCCAAAGGAAAGTGATCTGTCCTCCAGACTGACAGTAACCCACTAGGTAGCACCTTTGGAAAAGGTCACTCAACCAGGTTTGAGTGCACCTAATCAAGGGCAAGGTGAAGTACCTAGTAAAATACTTTATAGTAATCCTTTAATTTTCTTGAATCTACCAACTTCATAAACTTTATTTTATAAAGTTACATAACTAGCTTTTTATTCCTCTCGGCTTTATTCACATAAAACCTTGAAAGTTTCTTCCTAGGACCTCTGTGCTCTGGTCATTTTCTAGGAGAAGTTTCCATTCTGGCTCTCTGATCCTCCTGGCCTCAATTGGTTTCTTTTCTACCTTTTTTGGTGTTACTTTCAGCAATCTAATTCACAGACTATGGTTCCTCATTTCAGTACCTGACCTCAGCGGGGTTTACTAGTTTCCTTAATTACAAGACTTTCCTTCCACATCATGCTTTCTTTCTTTTGCTTCTTTCATTTTTTAAAAGTAAGCCAACATGGGACTCAAGATTATGACCCTGAGATCAAGAGTTGCATGCTCTACTAACTGAGCCAGCTAGGCACCCTTCATACCAAGCTTTCCTATCTCATCACTTCCTCAACCCTAGGCCAGGCCCTAGAACTGGATGGCTTCCACTTTATCAGCTTTCAATTTGGTTTCACCATCCTATGGTCTCACCCAGGCAGCAGCATCTAGTTACCCTGAAATGTAATCTCCAAAATCCACATGTATTTCACATCTATGACTTTGTCTACAGCAAGAAAGAGTATTATAGCATCATTTAGCACTAGAATCCAGGTTTCTACATCCCATTTCTTTTTGCAGTTGGTAGGACCACTGTGTGATATAACTGGGTCAATTGTTTAGAGTTTTAATTTCAAGCTTCTGTGAGCTGCAGAACTCCTTATTCAAATAAAATCTTAAGGCTGGCAAGCAATACTTAAAACAGTGGCTTATTCTGGCTAACATGGGTATGACGTACCAAGCCCCCTTTGCCTTTCATTCCCATCCCTCCAGGAATTCTGAAAAGCCTCAAGGTTGGAAAATCACTGGGTTGGAGCACATTCTAAGGAAGCCCAAGTGGTAAGCTTCATATCATTGGGCCAGGTTTTGTCACAGAACGTGCGATATCCAAGAAAGCAGTGTGACAATGGTTATGTGGTCTGACTCTTGAGAAAGACTGCCAGCATTCAGAACCCTACTCCTCCCACTCACTAGCTGAGGCTCAATGGACAGTTTACTTAACCTCTCTGTTCTTGAGCTTTCTCATTTGTAAGAGAAAGATCATAATGGTTCCTGCCTCTTTATTTGTTAAAATGATTAAATGAGTTCATAGATAGAGTTTAAGAAAATGTTTGAGTGATCCAGAGAGATGGCAAAAAAATATTTGCTACTATTATCTTCTAAAATCATACTCTATTTCCAAGGAAGACCTGAGGGGCAGAGTGTAAGTGACTCAGCCGCAGTCTTTCTACCCTCACCACACACTGCCCATATCAGCAGTCAGTACTGTCTTTCTTGTACTTGAGGTACCACAGACTGTCCCTTTGCAAACTATGTCTTACAGTTCACGAAACAGTGGTAACTCAGGGCCCTGAAAGGGGACACTGGCTTCATCCAACAGAGTGACTGGCTCCATGAAGGAGTTTACTTCCCAAGATTTACTACAGATTTATGTCAAGTGAAAGATTATTCACAGCACACAGCTTCTCAATAGAAATGGACTGGGCCATTTGATTAGACTTGTAAATCTAAGGTTAATTGGGAGTTGAGCATTGCAATTTTAGGAAGTAGGGTACTTGGCATGTTTGTATATTCCTGAATCTGTCCCTTGTTTATAGCTATAAACATATGCCATTGATTTATGATTTTCCTTCTATAGGTTTCACACATAGAGTAGGTAACACAAATAGAGGTTAGTCATTAAACCCAGAAGGAATTTGAGAGCAGGACATAAAATTTAAAGAAGGTTATACACTGAGGGGGAAAAATGATGTAAGAAGTAAAGACAACAGAAAATTAACTGCTAAATCTTTGGGATAATGCATTTTTACAGGTTGTTTTTAATAATACTTGCTATATTGTACTGTAAACTGTGATCCTCCAAGCTAAGTAACTCCCAAGAGAAGAAGGGGAAAGGCCTTTTTAGTAGTATAAACAGGTCTTTCAAATGAAAAAAAATCTAAATCTTTTCTTTCCTGCATTTGTATTTTTTTTAATCACTTTTTGCTCAGCAAACCTGCAGGGAATATAGAAAGCATAGATACCAACTCTGCTTCTTGAGTACCTGAGGTTCTTCAGGCTCAGCCTGAGTCAGATCCCTTCCTGGCCAATGCAGGAAATGTAGGAATAGCTTGGTCAGCAACTTCATGCCCATGCCTCTGATTAGAATGGAAAGAATAAGTGGTGATATCATCCATATTCCTTTATTCTAAGTTCCAAAATACAAAAAGCCCTGCAATCAAAAATTTTTTTCCATAATCTGCACAAAATTTGTTTGGTGGCAAAATCTGAATTTCTTGACACATAGCTGAGTGTAGTCATTATTTGTGTCACTTATGATGAAGATGCATACATTTTATGGTAGAGATATGGTTGTATTTGTTTATGGGGTGCTGACCCAGAACCCACTAGAAAAATTATATATGGGATACATACAATTTCACCTTTCTAAAATCTGAAAAACTTGGAATTCTAAAACACAACTGGCCCCATGGGTTTAAATAAAATAATATTTAAATAAAGGATGGTGGTTCTGTCCTGTGTTCTGAGTAGGAAGAGGTCTAAAGAGGAGGAACACGTTCTGGCTTTGCAGAAAGAAACATGAACTGCAAATCAAGAAGGTTGGTGTGCTTCACATGGATGGATAACCCAATGGGGCTGGCAGTGCTATCCATCCCAACATGAGGAGGAGGAAACCAGTGCAGTAAGTGACAAATAATCAGTCACCAGCCATACTCCTAGATCAAGTGCCTATCATTGTCCATCCACCTGAGGCCCAGGTGAGCACAGAGCAGAGGCTATAGACAGACAGCCTTCTAGAACCCTTATCTCCTTGCCTACTGCTTTTACCAGTGTCTTCACTTACACTCCCTTTCTCCATCTCCTAACTCTAAATCAATAATTCCTCTACTATTTTTACAAATTCCATACTAATCACAACTCAGAAGTCACTGATGGTGATAGTAAGCTTAAGAAATCTAAAAAGAGGGGTGCCTGAGTGGCTTAGTTGGTTAAGCCTCCAGCTCCTGATTTTGGCTCAGGTCATGATCTTGAAGTTTGTGAATTCAAGTCTGTGCTGACAATGCAAAGCCTACTTGGAATTCTCTCCCTCCCCCTCTCTCTGTCCCTCCCTTGTTTGTGTTCTCTCTCTCTCTCCAAAAATAAATAAACTTTTTTTTAAAAGCTATCTATATAAAAAAGAAATCTAAAGTGAGCAAAATTAGTTTAATTCTGGTTATGCTTTAAAATTTTTTCAATTCTGAATTCAGATGGTCTAGGTTCAAATTATGGCTCCACTGCTTTCCAGATATGTGACTATAATAAATTACATAATCTCCTTGTGCCTCAGTTTCCTCATTCATAAAACAGGGGAAATAGTACCTATCTCATACAGTTGTTGAGGGATTAAATTAACTAATAAAATGTGAAGCACTTAAAACAATGCTCAGTATATCGTGAGTGCTCTGTAATTATTTCTGAAGGTGTCTACAACTGTCTTCTATGAGCCACACACTTTGATAATATAGTTACAATCTGCTTTCATATACATTGCTGACTATGACATTCTTATGGTGAGTACAGTTTCTCCCCTTATTCTTTCCTCTTCTTACAAATTTATTTTGAAATCTAAAAAATAAAATAAAAAAGAATAATAAAGCATGATACAAAAATTTCAAAATAAAACTATCAGGCAGGAACAAATCTTTGAGGAAGTCTTTTAGACTATATTCACATTTTTGTTTTCAGACTACTCATCTCTTAAAAACTAATGCAAATAAAATTAGCCACATTGTCCAGCTAAGATGGTACTAAAAATAATTAATTCTACATTAAATTGACCCCTGGTTACTTAAGCATTGTGACTAGAAATCTTTTGGATGATACACCCTTCCCCAATATTCCACAAACCTATTCCATTCAGAGTTAGACCTTGGAGTCCATACTCCTTGACCTTCCCCTCACTTAAAAAATAACACCTGTCTAAACGCATGTGAGTCATCTCCACCAGTGTATTTATAACTTGGGGGTGCATTTTCAGTGCTCCCTACATAGTCAATGGCTGTAATGAAGAGGCTGGGAACCCCATATACTTACCTATTTCTCTCTCACCTACTGCTCTGACTGTGTAATTAATGTTCGGTCTATTAACGACTTTTTTTCTAGAGTCAGTCCTAACTGGACTGAGCCATATTTGTTTCAGATAGTTTCTCGCCATCCTATTTTATTTATCAAAAGACTATTCACCCAAAAAATGCCCAACTTAAGGAGAAAAAAATTATCACAGCTAAATGTGGGTTTAAAACTGAAGAGACTTGAGATTGAAAAACTGCCAGTTCTTGCTGCTCACTTACTCACATGAGGGTTTACAGCTCCTGAAATCATGCCAGGACTTTGAAAATGAAAGCCTGCAGTTAGAAAACGATGGCTCATGACAGCAAAGATCAGTCATGTGATAGGCCAAGCGTTTTCCGTCATTGCCTTTCTCAATCAGACAGGGCTCAGAAACAGAGGTTAATCGGTCAGATAGCATCCACAGAGGCTGAGGGCAGCAGAATCAGACTATAGCAATTAATCATTTAATTGCTTTCTGATTCACTTTAAATGTCTTTTAAAAAGATATTAAAGAAAAACATTATTGAAAGGACATTTTAGACTATTTAATAAAGATCCAATATGCCTTTTGTGAACCAGAAAATAAATGGATCTCTGGCCCAACTCTGCTCAATGTTTTCTTGAGCAAGATTTACTTATATAGAAGAAGGAGTGACAGAGTCTCTGCTCCAGGCAGGAGAAAAAGCATGTATAAACGTACTTAGGAAGGAAAGCCTTGTAAATAAAAAGAGGGTCTTTTGTTTGGTTGGTTGGTTTTTTGAGTTTGTTTTCTGTTTGTTTGTTTTGTTGTTGTTGTTGTTGTTGTTGTTGTTGTTTTGCTAGAAAGTAGGATGTATGACTGAGGTTGATAGGAAAGCTTAGATTTTAGAGGGCCTTGAATGTCAAGATAAAAAGGCCTGGACTTAATCTATTAAGCAATGGAAGCCACTGAAGATTTTTAAGGAGAGAAAAAGTAGAATAGGGAATAGCATGAACTATGGGGTCCATCACCCCTAGGTTATAATTCTAGCTTTGGTCCTCATTTCCTGGTATAAAACACATTATCATCCTTTTGGAGCCTCTCAAGCTATACAGTGAAAGTGATAATACCATTTCCAGAGTTACTGCAACATCAGAAATAATATATGTAATAGTTTCTGTGCCCACCCCAGGGGTGCTCTGAGTAGGAAGGTCAAAGGGGAAGAGATGAGAGGAAGGAGACCAAAAGTTCAGGTAAGAGATAGAGAGGCACATAGATAAGAGTGCAGGTAAGGAGAGTGGTGAAGAGAAAATGAGATAGAAAACAAGGGATACCACAAAGGTAGAATCCAAGGAAATGATTAGGAAGGACTAACTTGCCCAAAGCCATTTGACAACGTCTGGACATGACCAAGGGAGAAGGAGCAGCCACAGAGGCTCCAAGAAGCGGTCTGAGAGAAGTATCACACAAGTCAGGGATGCAAACCGCTATGGAGATACAAAAAAATAATAAGCACAAATAAATGCCTAACACTGAACTTGGATTTCTAGAATGACTGCAGAAATAACCAAAATAATAATCCTTGCTGCAATGATCCCATCTGCATTCTTAATAATGAGAGCTTCCCTGAGAACAATTTCAGATCCACAGGGCCAGATGATTTGGGCCGTGACATTACTTAGCATTGTACACCATGCAGGGTCCTCTTTCTGTATACGTTCACTACAGCTTGGCTCTTCACGTCACCTCCACTACAGAGGTCCCCAACATTCGCTTAGGAACTTTCTCGTTATCACTCAGTACAGATAATTGCTGATGTTCTCCTCAGGCTAGAAATGGGTTCCCAACAAGACTTGCCTACTTGGATAACAGGTAGAGAAATACCTGGCACTTCAGAACAGCCATGCAGTACCTAATATCTCCCTGCACCTGACATTTTCATTATTCATTGTGTTAGACGTTTCTTCAGGAAACAGCCTTAATAATTTTTCACCACTTTGCTCTATGGGGTTAATATTACTTCCTTATACATATGGCCCCTTGTCCAGTAAAAGCTTCTGTCCTCATCTGGGTCATTGTGGATTTCAGCAGTGTCAGCTCCATATAATTCACAAAGGAATCAACCTATAGACATTTCCTAGCCACATTTGTGCCTGACAGAACACACAAGGGAAACTTTACAGCTTATATAAATGGACTTTAATTTTGCAGTATACCTTTTGGGATATATGTTTAATTTGTTAGAACATGTAGAAAAGCTGACAAGCCATTTTGCACCTTTCGGGAAGCTTCTCCTTTGCATAGGCTGCCCGAAAGAAACATAGAACTGCACTGTCTCCCCACTCACCACCCTCTCTGTTATCCTGAGCAAACAGAAGTTCTAGTTAAAAGATTATGTGAAATTTTTGTTCCTGCATCACTTTCTTCTTCCTCCACTAATGTTGTTTTTTCTTGAACATCTCTGAGAAAACACTATGATTTAACTTCATTTTATCATTAACTTCAGGACAAATCTCATGCTAACTTTTTTCTGTTTAATGACATAATACTTCCTGTGCAACCTGACAGGCTCCAGAATAATACAATTCAAAATATGACATTCTGTAGATAACAATGTTTTATGCTTTACAAGGAGGAGTAGAACTTGGGGAAGGAGGTGATGACAATAGGACATCAAAAGTTTTTAGGAGTCAACTCATCATAAATAGGAAAATGTTTCCCTTAGATTCTTTACAATATTCTTAATTTAAGGGACATTTGGCACAGGGCACTAAATAGGCTGTTGAGGCAATGGTTCTGTGAAGGTGTGCAAATATTTCTCATTATCCAAATTACTCCTAATTCAGAGTAGAGACTGATACTTATAGTTAAAGTTTGTACTTTTAAATCTCTGTATACCAGAGCAATATTAATGGTAAGCACTTACTATTTATCTAGTGCTACTATTTCTATTTTATTCCTTTCTCACCCTTTGTGAAATAAGGTATTATTTTACAGATGGAAGAAACTAAGCATTAGAGAGGCTAACTTATCCAAGGCCAGACAGCTAGTAACTGGGAAAATCAGAACTTGACTTTGGGTCTCTTTTACACCAGAGTTAGAGTTACAAGTCATTATAACTCACTGAAACAATGGTATCCACAAATGACATTCCAGAAGGTCTTAATGGAGAATTCCAGCTTGGTATCTGTGATTAAGAAAAAAAAAGCCTCAGTACATACTGAGTATATTACTAAGTAATACTCTGTATTATTTACTGACTCTACACACACACTTATAAACATGTAATGACCTTAACCATTTCATGAAAGTACATCAGTTCTGTGATATTTATTGACTTTTACTCTATAAAAGGCACAAAGCTAATTAATCACTAAATGGGGGAGGTTGTTGAGAAAAGTAAGATATGGTCCATTTCTTAGGGTCCATCATCTAGCTGGGCAGACAAGTCCTAAATACATGCTATGTATATATTTAGATAATATCAAAAAAGGCATTGCAAAACTTGATGATATTCATTAAGAAATTAACAATACAGAGCAAAAGTGCTAAGGTTACTTTGGTGAGGGAATTCTCACCAACCAGTAGGAGTCAAGGAAGACTAGATCAGAGAAACGGGACTTGAGATAGAAACAGATAGATGGGGAAGATGAGGTTGGAGATTGCTGAAAAGTGGAAGGGGCACCCAGGAGAAACGAGAAGGAATCCCTGGAGTAGACAAGAGGCCTCAGCTCCATAGTCTTGCATCATTCGTTACAAGGTGCTTGACTGGAATACAGTGTGAGCCCAGATAGTTAAAGCACAATACACATTGTTATAGGCTGAATTGTGTTCCTTTAAAGTTCATGTCCTGAAACTCTAATACCTAATGTGATTGTATTTGGAAATAAGGCTTTTAAAGAGGTAAGTCAAGTTTAATAAGTTCATAAGAGTAGGCACCTAATCCAATACACTGGGCGGGTGGGCACGTTGATTGGCATATGTACGTATGACTAGTATCCTTATAAAAAGAGACATTCAGGTGTGTATAGAAAAGACGATGTGAGGAGATAACAAGAAGGCAGCCATCCACAAGCTAAGGAGAGAGGTCTCATGAAAAAGCAAACCTTCCAACACTTTGATCTCAGACTTCCAGCCTCCAGAACTGTGTTAGAATACATTTCTGTTGTTTAAGCCACCCAGTCTGTGTTTTTTTGTTATGGTAGCCCTAGTAGACTAATGCACACACCTTTAGCTATTTCACATATAACCTCCCTACCCTGGTTGGACCTGCCACTCCTCTCTTATTCTATCCTACACTCTAACTGTCTTAGAGAGTTTGAGCCTGTAGTAGCAGATTTCTAAAAAGGACAGCTATTCCATTTGGTTATCATGAAGACCTCTGTTGGAATACTTGGAACTCCAAAATCAGCTGAAGGTGATCTAAGGCAGTGCTCTTAAAATTCCCTATGGTGAAGGACCCATTCCTTTGCTGACAGGATCCTACTATACATGTCAGATAGGTAGCAGCAGCTGCAGGCAACTCATCACACAAATTTAATAACACCCTCTTCAATAATGTCCCGTGATCAGGTGCATGGATATTTCAGCCAAGCAGTAACGTGCTCGTAAATCTTCAGCACACAGTTATTAGGGGTGGGAGGGGTCCTGATTAGTAGTATTTGCCCATTTTTGTGATAAAAATACCTTCTGCCATGGATGATTTCAAGTTACAAACATGAAGTCATTGAGCCACAAAGGTAGGAGGAAATGTCCGCATCAGCTTTTTCTAGCCAGTATCACCTAATTCTAGCACATCACTGAGCAATGCCCAATTACTATAAAATTTCAAAATACTGTCATTTCTGTACATTTGCAGAAGGCAAACCACATTTGTGTTATACTGATCAAAAGTCCTTAAGTGTAAAAATTCCCAAAGAGGTCCCCAACAGTTTGTTAGCTCATTATTTTATCAGGATAAATTCTGGACCCCCAAAAGTCCTAAGAAAACATTTTCAGAAAGGGCCTATTTACCCACACTACCTAGGAAAAAATGGCAGGAGTTCAGCTCTTGTCTTCTTTTCCTCTTTTCTCCTTCTCTCTATCTAGAAATATTATCACAAAGACCTCCTCCCTATCTCCTCATTGACTTTTTCTCTTCTCTTGATCTCCTTTGCCTAAATGATATTCTTCCTTGTCCTTTGCTCTCTTCAACATATAGTCAAGCCACAACATTTCCAAGGGTCCACTTTCTTTCTCCTACAACTTGGCTTTATTGGGAGGATGGGATCCTAGCCTTTGTTACAAGGAGCAATGAGGGGATAAACCCACTCAGACAACTCAAGAGTGAAACCCAAAATAACCAGCAGATTTAAAGGGCTCACAGGATTGAAGGAATATAATGCAAAGTTACATTAGCCTTTTTATTCTTGCTTTTCCAGAACTAATTCAGCTTTGTTCTTTCCCTTTGTTTCAAACACAGAGCTAGCCATTAGTAAAATATTCAAAGACTGTGGCATATAGAAAAGGGATAAACAGTGATTGGAGTGGGAGTGATCAGCCCACAGGTCCAGAAAAGAGGTAATTAGGGCCGACTTTGGGAGAAGGCCATGAGAATAGAAACAAAAACACAGATACAAGCCATAAAGCCATATTCTAAAGTAAAATCAACAAGATTGGACTACTGATTAGAGATGGAACAGCAAGGGCAAGTGAGGAAGATGGCACAAGTTTTTAAACATGGACTGCAGCCAGATGAGTCATCCTGTAGCTCAGCTTCAATTGAGTTACTCAAATGAGGAAAAAGTCTTTGATGGCTCCAAGCCTACTGCACACAGAATAAAGTTGACATTCCTATAAGGACTGCCACAATTTTGCACCAAGTTATCAGCAAGTTTGGACTCATTCATTCAACATTTATTGAACGGCTACTATGCATTATGTTGGATCAGGGAATTAAAATGGGAAAAGGGCACCATTCCTGACTTTGAAGCATTCAGAACATAAAGGGAGTAATTTTCATATAAATTAATACACATACGTATCCTCAAGCTCTGTTCACAATGTCCTGTTTATCTGAAATCCCTTTTGTTTATTGAGTTCTTGCTGTATACCAGAGACTGCTTTTAGCTCTGGAGAGCCAGTCAAGTTATTTCTATTCATTTCTTAATCAGATATATAGATTTATTGATTTGGTATTGTCTCCATAGAGAGTTGAGGCCGCAGGAAACCTCAAAAGGAGAAAGACTGAAAAACAATAAGAGAACCAACATCAGACTCTCAGAGTAATGCTTATATTTCAAGGACTGGGAAAAGGGAGAGCCAGAGTGGCCAGAGGAGTAACCAAGAGGGAAAAGAAAAACAAGTGAGTCACAGAATCTGGGATTGGAAAGTTCCAAGAATAAAGAAGAATCTGAACTGTATTCAACACAGCAAAGCCTAAGGGAGTGAAGACTGAGAAAGATGCCATGTACCTAGCCACTCATTTCAGGTGATAGATGGCAACGATTAATGAACCAGCTGAGGGAAAGAAGTTTATGGACAGACTAAAGATGCACAATAGACCAAGGGGGTACTTTTATAAAGTCTCTGGAGCAGAAAATAGGAGGTACAGTATTCATGAGCACAAGTAAAGAGTTGGCTTTGGAGAGAAGAGAGACACTTCTTTACCAAAAAAAAGGAATGACAGACACATATGCAGAGACACAGGGTAAAGAAAGCTTACAGAAGCCCTGGGGAGGGGGTGGTGGTTGGAGTCAGATAATCCCATGTTTGAATCCTAGTTCTGCTATTTACTTTCTGTATCATATCAGGTAAATTGCTGTAGCTCTTTGATCTTAGTTTCTTCATATTTAAAATGGATATAGTAATGGCTTTCTCATATGGCTCTTGTGAGCATATGTTGAGAAAATATATGTGCCACCAGTTTTGCTCTTGCCTTACTAGCATAAGGTACATATAGGACCACATAAATTCATTCTACTGGCCCTTGCCCCTTTCTGCTCACACAGGACTGTGGCCCTCTGCAAAGTACTCTTGGAAAAGGTGCTCACAAGCAAGCCCATCTCACTGAACTTCAGTGGGTCAGCCAAGCCTCTGTTGCCCTCAAACTGCTACAGCTGAGGTCCTGGAACAGCTATGATGCCAAATCCAAATATATTGCCTTGTACAACACAGTTTTGCTGAAGCAGCATTTTTAGTTTTTACTTACAGTCTTTCTCTGACCCATCCTTCACCAGTTTCAGTCAGGGCCTGGATCAAAACCTGAGTGACAAGGGCTATGCAAACCTAGAATTATCCCTCTTCTCCCATAACCAGCCCTGAGTCGGGCTCAGGAGGCCCTCTATCCTTCATATGAACACAGTGTTGGTAAATCCACCCCATTAATTTGCTAACCACCTTCTGTTTTGTATTAGTCCCAATCTAAGGATACAATCTGCATGCAGTAGGTTTCACTAAAAGTAAGGTCCTTTCTCCCTTAATCCAGCACCGTGGTTTTTATTTGTACTTTTGACTTAGAATATTCCTTCTCGCATCCTCAGTTACATTTGGGCTTGACACAGGTGCACCATATCGGGTAAGCTGCTATGTTTAGTAATCAGCTCTCTGGGAGAAAAAGCATGATTTTGTTATGTTTGCCAGTTTCCATAGTGTAAACACTCCCACCATAGCCAATTTCAATCTACCAACATGACATCAACCACCTTGCAAAATTCCTGAAAATCTAACAATCAGTTCTCCCATGCTGGTATGAGTTATCTCCAGCACATCACTTGATAGGTTGTCTGGAAGTCTTGGCTAGGAGCATATTGAATCAACTCTGAATTTTATGTCCATTTAATAAAGCTTTACGCATATTCAGTTATTTATCTATAAAGACAACATCCCACCCCAGCTGCACTGCAATCCATGGGGATGAATTGCAAAGGCATCACGTCTCATTTAGAGATCTTCACTATTTTCATGTGGTTTGGGAAAGGATTGTACTTAAATGGCATTTTGGCATTTTGAGGGAAACAGACACACCCTGACGGGTGAAATCTCAGGGATGATCAGTGAACAAAAACACTGTCACCAAGTAAGTAAACAGTGACAAGTTTATAAGATGCTGTTGGCAGTAGCTGGATTTCTCAGTGCTGAACACTTGAGTTGGGCATGGTGGGAGCGGCTGGTTAGCCATTTGTCAGGCAAAGTCAAAACAGCCCTCCAGCTACAGCACAGACGGCAGACTGCAGCTCGTCAGCATTTTATTTATGACTCCTAATTAGCAAGCAAAAAAGAAGGGAAGAAGTTCCCAGCTTGGGATATACATACTTATACACATACATCTTGCTCAGGAATGATCTTTGTCAAAATAATTTAAACCCCCTTGGCCCCAAAGAGAAACATTGTTATTTACATTTTATAGAGAAGAAACTCCATCACAAAAGGTGAGTATAAATACCCCAATTTTACCACAAATGATTCAGAGAAGTCAAGTGATTTTTCCAGGTAACACAGCTAGAATGTGATAGAGCTGGCACTTACAATCTTCAGACACTACAGCTCTTTCAATCACATCTTGGTTGACTCTTATCTGGCATGTTAGTAATAGTTCTCTGACTTGGGTTAAAAGAGAGCTGACCACCAAACTCATTACTTTTGTGAATAAACTTCTTGTTCTGATAACTAGAATTACTGCTCTGGAGGGAGGGGAATTATTGCATGAGTAAGGAGCACAGGATGACTGAGTGACGGTCAACTCTCTGCCTGCTTTTGAAGAACCTGGGGTCTGTGACTGACAGAGTCTAAGCAGGCACAGGGTAGGGACAAAAGAGCAGATGCCTAGAGCCCATCAGTCTGAAGTTATTCTACTCTATGAAGAAGGAGTCTTTGAGCTACTGGGTCTTTGAGTATTTGTGAGGTAAAAGAAGCGTCAGAAGCATGAGCAGGTCTAGTGACTGTAAACACAGTAGATTGTTTACATCAACCATCTATTTACAGATGGCATTAGAAATGGTTGCCACGATTACTTCTGATCACTGATTTGACAAAAAAAAATTAACAACCCCCTAATATTTACATAATATAGGAAAAAAGTTTTTATTGACTGAAGTCATCTTTATTAAAGGTTTATTTTTGTTTTTAATTCCCATGAAACCCAAAGGATTAGCATGTTTACTTATTCTCAAGGGGTCCATGCCTCACTAAAGAACCAACTGTAAGGCAGAAATTTGCAAGCTTTCTGAGGTGTGGTCAGCATTAAGGATGTCATTGGTATTTCTGTTTCTCCATTCTGACAGGGGCACAGAAGGATGGCATTTCTCCATTCCCTTGAAGTTAAGCATAGTCATGTAACTTACTTTGGCCAATGGAATGTGATCAGATATAATGTATGTCACTTCTGAGTGGAAGAATTAGTTAAGAGTTAGTGTACAATTCTTTCAACAATAGCCAAATCACGGAAAGAGCCTAAATGTCCATCAACTAATGAATGGATCAAGAAGATGTGGTATATATATATACAATGGAGTACTACATGGCAATGAGAAAGAATGAAATATGGCCATTAATAGCAAAATGGATGGACCTAGAGGGAGTCATGCTAAGCAAAATAATTCAGGCAGAAAAGGACAGATAACATATGTTGTCACTCATAGATCTAACAGGAGAAACCTAACAGGAGGCCGTGGGAATGGGAAAGGGGGGCAAAGAGTTGGGGAGAGAGAGTGAGGCAAATCATGAGAGACTTTTGAATGCTGAGAACAAACTAAGGGCTGAAGAGGGAGGGGGGAAGGGGAAGGGCAGTGATGGTGGTGGAGAGGGGCACTTGTGGGGAAGAGCACTGAGGGTTATATGGAAACCAACTTGGTAATAAATTATAAACAAAAAAGAGGTACCAACTTACATTTATAAAATAAGTATTTCATAGGGATATAAAATACAGTATAGGGAATATAGCCAATAATGTCATAATAACTTTGTATGGTGACAGATGGTAACTAGACCTATTTTGGGTATTAGTTCATAATGTATGTACATGTTGAGTCACTATGTTGTGTACCTGAAACCAACATAATTTTGTATATCAACTATACTTAAATAAAAAGTGTATATTTTACAAAAAAAAAAAAGAGTTAGTACACAATTATCCATGCTCACTTTCTCTGCTACAGATATTGAGATGACAGACTGCCTACCAACTGGGTTCCAGAATCACCCTGTCAAGTATAATCTCCACTAGTTTTGGAAGCTGTTGTTACTACAGCATAACTTTACCTATCCTAATACAAGGGAAAAATAGTTTTGGGGTGAGGAAGTTAACTAAGAGGAAAAAGGAAAAAGTTTTTTTAAAAAAGCCAGAGACTAAAGACTCCTGGATATTTTGAATTCAACTGGAAACCGGGTTCTGGGAGTACTGAAAAACTCGGTGTCTAAGGTGCTGTCCTTCTTGAAGTGGGCAAAAGAAGGTAGAAGTTGAAAAATTCAATGAATTTGTACCCTCAGGTTTCTAAACAGGTGACTGGAAAGGATCCAGACTCCTTAGAACCTAGTTAGAAATATCCTGAGCTGAATATGGAAATTGAGATTGAGTCAAATCAACTTAACAAATATCCACTGAATGCCTACTCCTTGTAAACACTGTGTTCAACATTACAGAAGATGCTTAGGAGCACAGAAACCACTTTCTTCTTGCAAGGAACTAACTATTCAATTAGTGACGAACTTAACTTCGTAAGTGTCAAACAACATCGAATGATAAAGTTTTAAATAAAGGCTTCACATAATGATAAATGTGTTCCCACAAAGTAGCGAAATTAGTGACTAAATTCACGATACTGTTGAGCTGAAGGGATTCGGTCACCATTGAAAACTCTACTATAGTTTGGATACTGCTTCATCCTCAAACCCACAGTTAAAATATCCCTGTCAGTGTCTTGTGGTTGAGACTGGTCACAAGTGGAAGAGATGGAGAGGATGTTCAGGCACTCAAAGCAAACAGCAGAAGGAGTTCCTCAAGTTCTTGGTGGCTCAACCAGAAATATATAAAAGAAAAAATTTGCTTTATTTATACGGCCTGCCTTATTTTGCCACATTCCCTCAGTGTAACAGTGAAAGGACTAGATGAAAGCCAAGGCCAAGAAATGCAGCAGCTATCTGGCTGTCATATTCATGTGCCCCACCCAGCCCCCACTCCTGCACCAGATGGCTTGGCTATAACAAGCAGGAATGCTGCCAACTCATTGGGCAACAGGTAAGGAGCTCATTGCTGCATATGTTATGGCACCTAGAGAATCTATGGCACTTGAGAATATGCCTTTGAATTAAAATATAAGTCTGAGGGGCACCTGGGTGGCTCAGTTGGTTAAGCATCTTACTCCTGATTTTGGCTCAGGTCATGATCTCATGGTTCATGGGTTTGAGCTCCTCATTGGGCGCATGCTGACAGTGTGGAGTCTGCTTAGGATCTCTCTCTCTCTCTCTCTCTCTCTCTCTCTTTCTGTCCCTCCCCCACTTGTCCATGCACTAGAGCTCTCTCTCTCAAATTAAATAAATAAACATATATATGTATATATATTCATACACACACACACACACACACACACACATGCACGCACGTACATACATATACACAAAAGTTTGAGATCTTATTAAGGAAAACTTGATACTAAGGAGACTAGTGTGTAATCCAACCATTTCTCTCTCCCAGCCTGGACCAAACAAAACTGGGCTGTACAAAAGTATATGACATCATAGTTCAAATGAAGGTCTGTTCCTCTTTCTCCAAGTCTCTAGGGTCATTGAAGGTTGAGTGTAAATTACCACCCCTAAGTGGATTCTTCAAGCAACATGATGAATTCCTACAAAGAAGTAAAGAGGTGAAGAATTCATTTCTTACTAGACTTTGAGCAACCCACCAGGTAGCAGCATTTTGACACATAGACATCCAGCATCATTAAGTCTGAGAGAACACTACTACTTTTTCCTTTATATGAAGGGGCAAAATGATAAAGTCAGTGCCATCTACATCCACAGGCCGCCTACAGGGAATAGCTGTGCCTGCTGTCCAGGCTGGGAAGCACACTGGGCAAGTCTTTAATAAACGTAACTCAAGAACCACTAATCATAAAATGGGAGGTGATCTGGCCTCCAAAGCTCTGTTTAGAAAGGGACTATGTGATTATGTGATTTATTGAGCCAATGTATCTCTCCCACACTCCCTTCTCTTTCTGGAAATTGAATGGGTAATGTAGGGAAGATAGTCACTGAGTTTTTAGTGGGAATAGAAGCTGAAAAGATATATACAGAGAGCACATGCCATGTTGGAAAGCTATGGGACAGAGGGTATGAGAGTGCCAAGGTCAAGACTAAGCTGAAGAAGTCAACTAAAGAAAAGGTACATAGAGCTGAAAGCTAGGCCAAATTGGTGGCAACAGTTGTGGTTGCCTACACAGAGGCCAAATCAACTATAATGGATAGAGTGGGGGCAGGAACTCCCATGGCTGAGCTCTGCTGGACCTCCCAGTTTCAGCTTTCTCCTGGCCTTCTGAACACTAGCTTCCCATGAGACTCCTAGCTCCTGTATCCTGCCAATAAACCTCATCAGCAAAGTTGGCTTGGTGTGTCCCAGCTCTTGTCATTAAATTGCCTTAAACACAGAGGGCCACGTTCTACAGACACATGGACACTGGCCAATCTAGACAAGCCCCAATGCTCCTTCACAATGTCACCAGATGTTTTGCATCCTAGGCATTTGATGCATAGCATGTCAGGTTATATTGTTATTTATTTGTATAGGTTTTGATGCTGTCTCAACAGCAATTTGTACTGTGGAATATTTTTAGCATGAGATGGAGGAGGTGCTGGTAGAATGGCTGGAGAAGAAGAGAATTGTCCTAGCATGGAATTCTCCATGCTGTTTTAAGTGCCTTATACACATACATGCTTAAAAAATGGTTTATGATGCCATGTCAATCCCTTTGTGTTTACAAAAGACAAGTATAGGCAATTGAAAATGGGGTCTCAGAGGATCTCTGGCAATTGAAACTCTTCTTCCCTCAGGGAGTAAACCAGAGAACACTCAAGTGTATCCATGTGATCTCCATAGAAAGATATCACATAGGGCAGATTTCAGGAAAAAAAAAAAAGAAAGAAAGAAAAACACTTTCAAATCCATTTAAAACAATTCATGCAGCTGTTTCCTGAACTCTCCGGAAGAACTGAGATGCAAAATGCCATATCTCCTCTCCATCCCCCCCCCCCCAAACTAGCTTTCAGGTGACGCAATAATGAGACCTCTGCAGTGAGCAGTCTGGAGGGATGCAGCCAGCCAAGAGAGCATGGGGTGCTGCCACCTCTTGGATATTTGTAGCCAAAGCAAGTCTCTGTCCCAGAAAGAATGTATTTCGGTGATATTATGAAATGTTAACGGGCAATCTGTTCTGAAATAATTGCTCAGTGTGTTGGCCTCCTTTTCCATTTTAAAATTTCAAAGGCATTGCAGGCAGAAAACAGTGCCAGCCTGTTAGTGGTACCTACACTGATTAAATCTAGCCCATCACAAACACAGCTACACAAAAGCTCTTTTTCTCAATTAATAAAATGCAATTAATGGTATCATTGAAAAATTCCTGACACTTCAATTTAGAGCTATTTAGAGCTTCAGCTTAGACATGTGTGCAAATTTTAGGGTATGCATTTTTTTTTAATCTGACATGATAAACAGCACCTAATTTCTGGGATACTCCCAAGTTTCTGTAAGGAAAAAAGAATGCTTACCAGAAACACACACAATAATGACAGTTTCTTTCCCCTTCCTCCCCCCGCCGCACCACAGACTTCCACATGTGCAACCCAGTTCAGTTCCAGTTATTCAGTGGCCACATCATCTTCATCGCCTCTGGGAAACCTAATAGGTCCACATTGGAAATATCTAGGGTACTCTAAATTAGGATACAAATTCTAAGGCCTTTATTGCTTGATGGTTCTTTTGAAATGTTTATATTGATCAGCCTAGTCCCTGAGAGGAAATAGGTTGTTTCTCTTATTCTTACAGGTATACGTCACTTGAGCAGTTGGGTTGTCATTTTTTAAATTTCCACATTTCCCTAAGGATAGTGAGAGGATGATTTAAACAGCAACATTAGCTGCTTTAGGGTAGATTTTCAAAGCTACACCAGGGGAGTTAAAAGCGCAAATCCTGTTATTGTTACAGGATTAATGCACAGAAGTCCCAGAATACCACTTTGGAAATGTAGCCAAGGAATATTATTTTAATGTACTGTATATTATTTTTAGACTCAGCTATAGCCCAATTATCAGCTGGCATATCAAAAATGAGAGAAGACAGATAACTGTCTTTAATCCAAAATTCTAATGAGGTTTTTGGTGTTTGTATTTTCTCACTACTTAGAAATTTGGATATTTGGAGGAAAAAAATAAAAGAAACTATAGCAGTTACCTCCTACCTACTTTGTTGCTATAGAGGCTGCTACTTAGAATACTGATTCTATAGAATATTTTAGCATTGTTTTTTTTTTCTCTAGGAAAGGCAGGTGGTAGGAAAAGGAGGTATTGAATCATGGGGACCTCTTGACCACACTATAAAAAGCTGAAAATCAACCACAGCATACTAATGATTTCAAAGCAGCAAGTGAGGGTTCCTGCCATCAGTCATTTCTATTTCTGTTTTTACACATCTTAGAATGTTGTTCAAAAATAACTATCTGCAAAAGGTCTTCCAGTTGGAGTAACTTTGCTTCCAAGTTGCCCTGTGGGCCTCAACCAACATTTATTGATTCTCTAGATGCCTGCTGTTGGGTTTTATTAAACTGAGCTTGTCTTTCCTTTTAGCCTTTGAGTAATTGTATAGATCAGAGATGATTCCATCACCATCTCTAGGCTACCTCTAATCTGTTAGATGATGGCCCCCCAGAAGAATTCCTGTCTTTCTGTTAGTCAAGAAATCCTCTACACAACTTTCAAATCCCAGAATATCTTCCATTATCTCAAAAGGCATTGTATCTTCCTAAAAAGTTGAAGCTTGCTTGCAAAGATATGGTTCTATGTGGAGCAAGGTGATGGGACACATCCCCACTTGGATAAATTCTGGGAGTTCGCTATGTCAGTAAGGAGAGTTTCACTTGTAACTCCCCCTCTATTTAGCTGCCAAGGACTTGCAGACCCCAGAGCCACCTCAGCAAACAAAACAGAACCCCTTTTGCACTATCAGTGACCACTAGAACTGACCTCATTTTTTGAGCAGTTGTCAGGAGGATTAAATGAGTAATCTTGTAAAAAGCAGTTGGCATAATGCTTGGCACGGTGTAGGTTCTCCTGAGTTCAGGAAGCAGCAGCACTAACAGTTTTTTAATTTACCTTTTATATTTATAAGCATTTTTCAATTTATGGAATTATTTTCACGTATTATCTACCCAAAAATACACTGATAAGTCTTGTTAATTACTGTAGTGGGTATGCATGTGTTTAATGTAGGGCTAACTCAAGTTACGTGTCAGCTTTCCCCATGTAATTTGTACATAGAAGTTGAGCTATAAATAGGATTGGAATGACATTTTCCATTTCAGTTTCTGGGGCATTGTTCATATCATAGCTACCATTCATCTGTGTTTCTTAGTCTCTGAAATGGAAGTGATTAGATACTATACACTCAAAAACCAGAAGAGTGCTCTTAGTTATATATTTAAAAATTTACAAAAATATACTGATCAATAATTCTTATGAATATCCATAATTGGTATAACACAATAAATTAGATACTAGGATATATATACTTTATGAATAGTTCCTCCTCTTAAAGAACATTCACTAAGAAATACCTAAGATACTTGTATACACCTATATTTTACTAAGAACAAAAATTCACCAGCACCTAGCATAGAAACATACCTAATATCTTTTAATTCCACATATTCATGTAACAAATACATAAATGAATGAACATTATGAGTCACTATAGATGAATTTCAACATCAGTAGGTGCAAGTAGAAGAATCTGAGAACGTGTTGCCCCATCTGCAAAATGGGATGACTAGCACTGCATTGGAGAATTTTTATAAGGATAAAGTAAGACAATGTATGTGGAGGATTGCAGTAGGCAGCCTTTTATTTTTTTTAATAGTTTATTGTCAAATTGGTTTCCATATAACAACACCAGGTGCTCTTCCCCACAAGTGCCCTCCTCCTTTACCACCACCTCCTTTCCCCCCCCTTTAGCCCTCAGTTCATTTTCAGTATTCGATAATCTATGATTTGTGTCCCTCTCTCTCCCCAACTCTTTTTCCCCCTTCCTCTCCCCATGGTCCTCCATTAGGTTTCTCCTGTTCTCCTGTTAGACCTATGAGTGCAAACATATGGTATCTGTCCTTTTCTGCCTGACTTATTTCGCTTAGCATGACACCCTCAAGGTCCATCCACTTTGCTGCAAATGGCCATATTTCATTCTTTCTCATTGTCATGTAGTACTCCATTGTGTGTGTGTGTATGTAGATGTACACATACATATACATACCACATCTTCTTGATCCATTCATCAGGTGATGGACATTTAGGCTCTTTCCATGTTTTGGCTATTGTTGTCAGTGCTGCTGTGAGCATTGGGGTACATGTGCCCCTACGCATCAGCACTTCTGTATCCCTTGGGTAAATCCCTAACAGTGCTATTGCTGGGTCATAGGGGAGTTCTACTGATGGTTTTATGAGAAACCTCCATACTGTTTTCCATAGTGGCTGCATCAGTTTACATTCCCACCAACAGTGTAGGAGGGTGTCCGTATGGAATCACAAAAGACCTCGAATAGTCAAAGTAATATTGAAGAAGAAAAGCAAAACAGGATGCATGACAATCCTAGACTTTAGCCTCTACTAGGCAGCCTTTTAAATGGCTCCCAATGATCCTCACCTCCTGGTTTTCATGCCCTATATAGTTCCCTGCCCTTAAGTGTGAATCAGTGATGTGCTTCTAAGAATATGGCAAAGGTGATAGAATATCACTTCTGTGATGAGGTTATAAAAGACTGTGACTTCCATCTTACTGCCACTCTCACTTTCTTGCCTGCAAAAGGCTCACATGGCAAGGAACTGAGATAGACCTCCAACAACAGCTTGTGAGGAACTGGGGCTTTAGTCTAATAGCGTACAAGGAAATGAATCCTGCCAATAACCCAAGTGAAAGCAATTTCTCCCTAAGTCCAGGCTTGAGATGACTACTACCCTGGATAACATCTTGACTATAGCATTGTGAGAGACCCTGAAGCTGAGGACCCAGTCAAGCCCACACCAGGACTCCAGACCCACATAAATTAGCAGATAATAAATGTTGTTTTAGGGCATGCCATTTTGGGTAATTTGTTATGCTGCAGCAATAGGTAACTAATACAAGGACCTATTGTACTATAGCCATATTAAATATATAGAAGCCATTTTATTTTAGAGTGGGGTTGTAAATAATAGTTGGCTTATGTATAAGACTAGTTGTTGAAGCTAGCAAAGGGAATCATACAATTACTAAGGAGAAAAGCTAACTAGTCAATGAAAGGGTATGACTGGGATCCATTCTGCCAACAATTGCCTCAGCAAATACCAGGAGACAGTCCTGTATGGCAACAAAACCAAACAGCAGTGATGAAGGACTGTCTTCCAATTACACAACTGGTAGGCAAAGATGCAGATAAAACTGCTGAGAAGGGGTTGAAATGGCAATGATCTCCTGGAACCATTTCTGTAAAACACTGGGAAGCATGGTTGCTGCTATTAGCATGAACCCTGGCCTTCGAGAAATTAAATGGCTCCTTCCGCAGTCCTATTTTGAACTGTTCTCATTGCCTGCTGCAGACAGTTGGCTCTCAATCCATTTTATAGAAGCACTTTCTGTTCCTTGGATAAAAGGAAGTACATAAATTTCAAGTGCCATATTACCATACATGCATGGTTCTGTTTGGGCACAAGCATGTTGTTCTTGTCATAAATTCTGACTCAGAATGGGAGCTCGGGATTTACCATCTCACTCTTTATAGTTACAAGATCGACTAAACTGATTACAAGAAGAAATATGTAAGCTTTGAAACTGTTCACACCAGTGATGTGGTTCAGTAGCTTGTAAAAGTGGCAAATAACAGCAAGCCAAAAGAAGGGAATTTCAGGAAAGACAAGCCTCTTAAAAACAGGGGGTTGGTCATATTCAGAACTTAGGAGCAGCTAGTTCTCTTTAGAGCCTAGGATACTCTCTCCACTGCCTATTGTTGGACTATGGTCCTTGGAAACATGGGTTTACTGCCCAATACTCTGTCCATTGTACCAGAGTTTCTAGAAGCCCTCAGAGAGGGACATTCCCAGTAAGTGAGAGACATTCTGGGAATGGAATTTTCTCAAATCCTCTAAATCTTTAGCTATGGTGTGTGTGTGTGTGTGTGTGTGTGTGTGTGTGTGTGTGTGTGCATGTGAATATGTTTATCCAGTCAAGAGAGCTCTTGAACCCCATTATAGCCTCTTTTTGCCTTTCTCCAGGACCTCAGGCAGATAACACAACCTCTAAGATGTAAGGTTGTGTATGTAGACCACAAGGGTATGAACCCTAGTCTCACTGTTTACTAGCTGTGAGGCATTGAATGAATTCTCTAAATCCTCCAAGCCTCTGTTTCCTCATATGAAAAATAGTATATTACCTCCCTCATAAAGCTGAAGTGAAGATTAAATGTGGCTTAGCACTGCACCTGACTCATAGTAAATACAATGTAAATGTTAATATTTATAGTATTACTGTTTGTTTAATTTGGTTAACCCTTCTTTCATGCATCAAACTGTTAGCTCTTTGCGGACAAAGAATGTTGGGATTTAGATATAGATGTTTACACAGTTGGATATTTTTGAGTAATTTTTCAGTGAGTATACCTAGGCTAAAAAATCCCTGCCAAGCAGTCCTGAGAATGTCCTCTTTTCTAGTCAATCTACATTCCCTCCCTTGGTGATCTCATCCCCTTGTGACTTTAAATACCATCTGCTTGCTGACAACTCCTAAATTTATATCTCCAGCCTAGATCTCTTCTTGAACTCCAGATTCTGCTATCTAACTGCCTACATGACATCTTCATTAGAATGTCCAGTAAGTGTCTCAAACTCAACACAGAGTTTCAAAGCAGAACTCTTGATCTTCCAAAAAAAAAAAAAAAACCCTGCCCACCTATAAATTGCATGTCAGTTGGTGGCAATCCCATTAATTCTGGTGCTCAAGCCAAAAACCTTGGAGTTTCTGTTTTTATGTCCAACTCATCGGAAAGTCCCATTGGTTCTACCTTCAAAATATATCTAGAATCTGGCCATTTTCCACCAGTGTCATTGTCACTTCCTGTCTAAATCATCATCTCTCACCTCCAATAGCCTTCTTTTAGAAATAAAGTTATTTTGAAAAAATTTTAACTCTATATTCTGAACTTAATTTTTTTTTTTTGAGAGAGAAAATCCAAGCAAGGAAGGGGCAGAGAGAGAAGGGGACAGAAGATCAGAAGTGGGCCCTGTGATGACTGTAAAGAGCCCAATGCAGGGCTCAAACTCATGAACCGCGAGAACATGACGCGAGCTGAACTTGGATGTCTAACCAACTGAGCCAGCCAGGCGCCCCTGAACTTTTTTTTTTAATGTTTATTTGTTTTTGAGAGAGAGAGAACAGGGGAGGGGCAGAGAGAGAATGGGGGAGAGGCAGAAAGAAAGGGGGAAAAAGGATTCGAAGTAGGCTGTGCTGACAGAAGCAAGCCCAATATGGGGCTAAATCTTATGAACTGTAAGATCATGACCTGGGTCAAAGTCAGACACTTAACCAACTAAGTCACCCAGGCACCCATTATTGAGCATTTCCTTATTTTCCAGCACAAGAAGATGTTCTAGGCCCATCTTATACTTTCCATGCCCCAACCCTGGAATCAGCTGTTGGCCATTTCTCCAAGGACCCTGGCTTCCTTTAGTGCAGGATGGTATTTAGAAACCAATATCTGGGTGCTTGTCATACTCATTGTTCCTAAAGTTCCATTGCCTCTAAGCCCTCCCACTGGACAGATTGACGAGATCTGTATATGTGTATTCAAAGACACACACACACACACACACACACACACACACACAATCTACATGTGTATATTTGTAGGGGTTATAGATACAGAAAGAAAGAGCAAGAGTGAGAGCGAGAGTGAGAGAGAGAGAGAGAGAGAGAGAGAGAAACTGAAAGACCATGAGTTCATTCTGACACCTCCAATTCCAATCCAACACTTTAGAGTTCCTGCTAGCCTTTTCCCTTTTGTTGCTCAATTCCCTCTCCAACAGTGAGACTCAGTTTCTATTATCCTCATTATATTCATTTATATAGGTAATTAATTTATTGATTTGTTCACTATAATGAACCCTCTCTACCACCTCCACATCACCCTGCAGTATTCTCAGGTCCCGGTCCACCAGTCTATACTTCCCCAACCCTAGCACATGCCTCCATATGGCTCCCCAGCCCCCTTACCTCCCCACATTTTCAGCTGCCATGCTCTCTCCTTTATGTGGCAAAGAATAAAAAGGAGATGGAGTTGCAATAGCACTCTCCACCCCGAGTTTATTCTTACTCAAGAGCCAGAGTGATTCTGATAAAATGTAAGTCTAATCATATTCATCCTCTGTGAAAAACCCTCCATGACCCTCCATTTCACTCAGAGTAAAAACCAAAGCTCTGAAAGTAGTCTAGAAAATCCAACATGATCTGAAATTTGTTACCTACCATTCTCCCTCTCACTCATTCTGTTCCAACTATGGGGTCCTTGCTATTCCTCAAACATGACATGCTCCCACCTTTAAGGTCTTTGTCCTTGCTCTCCTCTATACCTAGAATACTCCCCATATAGCTGCTTAGCTAATTGCCTTATCTCCTTCAAATCTTTGCACAAATGCTACCTCAATGAGGCCTACTCTAGCTATCCTTTTAAAAATCCAGTCCTTCCAGCACCTGGGTGGCTCAGTCACTTAAGCATCTGACTTTTGGTTTCGACTCAGGTCATGATCTCACTTCATGGGTTCAAGCCCCGCATTGGGCTCTGTGCTGACAGTGTGGAACATGCTTGGGATTCTCTCTCTAGCTCTTTCTCTTCCCTTCCCCTGCTCTCTCTCTCACTCTTGAAATAAATAAATAAACATTTAAAAAGTCCAATCCTTCCAAGCACATTTGATCCTCCTTTTCCTGTATTATCCGACCATATATTTTTCTATACATTTATCAACTTCCAACTTGCTATATAATTTACTTAGGTATTATGTTTATCGTACTATACCACTATAATATAAGATCCCTTGGGGCAGAGATTTTTTTCACTGATGCACCCAATCACCTAGAAGAGTGTCTGGTACATAGAAGGAACTCAATAGGTAACTTCTGTGTATATTAATTAATCAATGAATTAACATAAGCATTATTATCTTGACTTATGAGGAAACTGATTCTCAAAAGAGCCAAAATAATTGTTCTAAAGCTGACAGGTTAAAATAAATTGCCCAGGGTCACATACTTTTAAGTTATTCCTGAAATTATATTCCAAAATTGCTTAATTTCTAAGCAATTTGGCAATTTAAAAAATGTTGATTAATTTGATTAATTCACAATGGGCACCTCAAAGGTGCCTAACTTATAACCAAAAACATCCTGAGAACTATGACAATATGATTTCCTATATATTAGATACTAGTATTTCCTCAAAAAGAGAAACTTAGTTTGAACTTTTAAAGTTTAAATACAGTGTAGTTAACATACAGTGTTATATTAGTTTCAGGTGTACAATATAGCAATTCAGTGATTTCATACACCACCCAGTGCTCATCACAAGTGTACTCTGTGATTTCTATCATCTATTTCACCCATTCCCCCCAACCACCTTCCTTCTGCCAACCATCAGTTTGTTCTCTATAGTTAAGAACCTGGATCCTGGTTTCTCCCTCTCCCTCTTTTTTCCCTTTGCTTGTTCTTTTTTAAATTCTATATATGAGTGAAATCATATGGTATTTGTCTTTCTCTCACTTATTTTGCTTAGCATTATACTCTTTAGTTCCATCCATGTCATTGTAAATAGCAAGATTTCATTCTTTTTATGGCTGAATAATATCCCTGTGTGTGTGCGCGTGCATGCGTGTGCACTCACTTGCACACATGCCACATCTTTTCTTATCCTTTCATTTATCGATAGACATGGGCTACTTCCATAATTTTGCTATTGTATATAAGACTACTATAAACATAGGGATGCATGTATCCCTCTGAATTAGGGTTTTTGTATTTTTTGGGTAAATACCTAGTAATGCAATTACTGGGTCATAGGATAATTCTATTTTTAACTTTTTGAGGAACTTCCATACTGTTTTCCAGTGTGCCTTTACCAGTTCGCATTCCCATCAACAGTGCATGAGAGTACTTTTTCTCCACATCCTAACCAATACTGGTTTCTTGTGTTTTTTATTTTAGCCACTGTGACAGGTGTGAGGTTATATTTTACTATAATTTTGATTTGCATTTCCCTGATAATGAGTGACGTTGAGCATCTTTTCATTTGTCTGTTGGCCATCTGCATGTCTTCTTTGGAGAAATGTCTGTTCATGTCTGTTGCCCATTTTTTAACTGGATTATTTGTTTTTGGAGTGTTGAGTTGTATAAGTTTTTATATATATTTTGGATGCTAACCTTTTATCAGATAGGTCATTTACAAATAACTTCTCCCATTTCATAGGTTGCCTTTTAGTTTTGTTGATTATTTCCTTCACTGCACAGAGCTTTTTATTTTGATGTAGTCCCAACAGTTTATTTTTTTTGCATTTGTTTCCTCTTCTCTGGAGACATATCTAGAAAAATGTTGCTATAACTTATGTGCTCTCTTCTAGGATTTTTTGGTTTCAGGTCTCACAGTTAGGTCTTTAATCTGTTTTGAGTTTATTTTTGTGTATGGTGTAAGAAAGTGTTCCAGCTTCATGCTTTTACATGCATTTGACCAGTTTCTGCAGCATCATTTGTTGAAGAGACTATCTTTTACCATTGGACATTCATTCTTCTTTGTTGAAGATTCATTGACTATATAGGTGTGGGTTTGTTTCTGGGTTTTTTATTCTGTTCCTTTGATTTATGTGTCTATTTTTATGCCAGACCCATACTGTTTTGATTACTGCAACTTTATAATATAACTCAAAGTCTGGAATTGTAATACCTCAAGCTTTGCTTTAAGAAAAACTTACTTTTGTTGCAAGTTAAGAGCAGAATCAGAAAGAGTTTCTTGAGAAATTGACAAAAATCTCACAGTCACTGAGATTCTCAAGATGATTTATTCTATACTTCCTAATTCTACTTCTCTAAGTGGGTCAGGCCAGAACTCCTGTTAATGAAGCATTCCCCTAAGGATAAATGACTTTCCATCTTCCCCAATAAAGAAAAAAACCAGAGTAAAATCTCTGTTTTATACACAGAAATATATATCATGGTATTTTTTATTACAGTAAAATAGTAAAAGCAAACAGTGTCTACCATGTCGGAATGGTTAAGTAAACTGAGGATGTGCTTTTGTTAATAATTGGATTTATTCTTGTGGTCTTCCAACCAAATTCTATATCAGATCCACTCAGATTAAACTATAATGACAGATAGCATTTACTGAGTACTTATTGTATGTCAAACAATGCTTCAAATAATTTATATATCTCTTTTAACCCTCACAAGAACCTTATGTGACAGATGGTATTGTTAACACTATTTTTCAAATGAGGAATTTGGGGCCCAGAAGGCTAAGAGTAGACTACTAAGGGAAATGGCCTTTCCATCATGCTAGAAATGTAGACTCAGAGATACCTGGTCTCTTACTCTTATCTCTCCCCTTTATCAGCCTGAGTCCAATCAAGAGAAAGACACTGAGTTGAACAGAAATGTTTGATGCAAAGAGTTATTAACTATATTAGGAGATTGGAATAAAATGTAATTGGATACTAAAAATGTAAAGAGAATTCTAAAGAATTTGAGAATAAAAACCATCCATTATCCCCTCTCCCAGAACTGATAGACAGTGCCCAAGAAAGGACACAAGTCTCTCACCAACCAGGGTTGAAATCCAAACCTCAGTGGAGAAGGCATAGTCAAGGTAATGGATAGCAGACAAATTGCCATGGTTCCATATTGACCAAAATTGCTGGAAATCTACTCTCTGGAACTAGAAATACATTCTCTAGGGTGTTGGGAAGCTGTTCACAGGGAGTGTCTCACTGAAAGATTTCCACTACAAAACCACTGAAGAAGAGGTAAAAGAGTAAGCTCCTGGCCACTGGGTGCTGCTGGCTATCACACATGGCAGGAGCCAGGTGCTTGAAAAGTCAGACTAGGAAGCAAAATTCTTTTCTCCTGCAATGTCTCTCAAGCACTCTTTACGGACAAAGCTTAACATGGTACCATCTGGCAAAGAAAAAATATTTAAAGGGCCTGTACCTGTTTTTTCAGAACAGTCAAGAAAAAGTGAATTTGTAACTGCAAAGCAATAAATTGATAACTGACAGAGCCTCCAAGACAAGAACACCACTTATTCTTGCTGAGTGTGGTTCCAAGAAAGTTCAGTGTTGTAGTAATTATCTTCAACAAAATGTGTGGTTTGTTGTAAATTCTTCCAAGGACACAAAAGGGTGGTGAAAGGGTTGTGGAACCTTCTAGATCCAGAGGTCTACTATGGAGAGTGTCAGCTGACAATATGTGCCACATTTGGATCGTACAGAGCAAGAGAAGCTATGCTGAGATGGGCCACACCCACTTCCACCTTCTGCAGACATTGTGCTGTCCACAGGATTTCATATTCCTGGTTAATTCGGGAACCTAAACAAACTGAATCTGTGTGTATGTTGTAGTATTCTCTACCAAGCTGTGTCCTATCTGACATACTACAGTACTCCACGGAATGTTACACAACCATTAAACTTGTTATGAAAAAGAGTTTGTGGTAAAATAGAAAAATGCCTATGTTATAATTCAAGTTTGTACAGGGTACAAACTGTAATATTTGAAACAATCAAAACCGCATAAGAAAGTAAGGAAGAGAAAAAAAATACCACCCAAATCAGTTATTCTCTCTAGGTAGAATCACAGTAATTTTTTCCTTTTCCTATTATTCTTCTATATTTTACCAATGTTGCTACAGGGAGTGTGTACTAGTTGTAACTTTGGGGCAAAACAACTTATCTAACAATAACAACAACAAATATTATATGTGCATGTGTCTTGAAGTCTTAAACTAAGACAAGGTTTGGGATCCAGAATTTGACAAATAGAGTATCTGAACCAGTTCCCTACAGTTTACCCAAAATAAGGTGACTGGGACCCGTAACAGTTTGTCTAATAGGTTATATAGATTGTCTACCCTGGGTGAGGTAGAAAAGGACAATATATTACAAAACAAAATTAATTCCATTTCCTGAACCATAAGAGTTACTGAGATCTATACATATATCTTACTAGGATATGAGGAAAAAAATATAAAGAATTAACCAGCCAAAGATTGAAATTCAGCCATGTCTAAGCAAAACCAGCAGAATTTGAAATGTCAGCAACTTTCTTATTTAAGAACTAGACAGGCTGATAAGAACAGGGGAAAAAAGATATTGAGCTTGCCTCCTCCCACAGACACATCAAGACAACAACTACATATAATGCAACTCACTCTGAAAACGACTCAAAGACTTGGCAGAACAGATTTTCCACAGATTGACATAAAGAAGCCACATTAAGAACAGTAGGAGGGGCAGAGAGACTTGGTAGGGAACTAAATCTCCAGTGTGGCAACATGCAAGTAGAAGTGATACCACAGGCAGGGAGGTCCTCCCTGAGGAGCAAGGAAATCAAGTTCCACATTGGGGCTCCCAGCCTTGGGAACCTGCACTGGGAAGAGGATCTACCCAAAAGATGTTTGGCTTTGAGAATTAGTGGGGCTAGTTACAGAGGGGCTTATTTAGAGCCAGAGGGCTATAGAAAACCAAAACTCCAGTCTTAAAGGACCAGTGCCCTATATCACTTGGTCAAAAACCCAACACAACAAGGGGCAGCAGTTTGAAAAGTGTTTGAGCTATATATGAAAAGAAATTACTAATTTTAGGGTATGTGCCAGAGGGGCAGGGATCAGTAGGAGCCTTTTCTGGGAACAGAAATACTGGGCCATTTTTCTCACCTTTCTTCAGTCTAGCTGGCCAGACTTTTGAGACACCCAGTTCTGACACACTCGGTCTATCTTGCTAGAACAGCTCACCCTGCTCTAGCATTTCCCTGTGGACTACCTTAGCAGTCATCTCTCCAAAGCTGCTCCCAATCTAATCCCAAACCTGGCAGGCAGCCTCAGTTGGCACCAGTGCTCCCCCAAAGTGACTACTGCTCTGCCCCACCCAGCGGGCAGCCCTAGCCAGGACCAACATCCCTCCAAAGCAACTTCTGTCCCAGGAAGGGGAGGTCACTTTGCCACCAGAGCAACAGCAACACTTGCACTCAGCCTCTCAGCCAGTGGCACCAGGGGCTGACCCCACTCATCAGCGCACCTGGAGCAGCTACAGCTGGGCCTCTCAGCCAGCCACACCAAGCAAGGGCCAGCCCTGCCTACCATTATGCCTGCAGTAGTCATAGCCAGTCACTGAAGACAGCTTTACTAAGGACCAGCACTGCCCACCAGTGCATCCACAGCAGTCACAGCAAATCACAGTGGGAGGGCACACAGCCCACACAGGGGACACCCTGGAGCATTTGGTTCTGGTGACCAATAGGGAACATGCTACTGGGCCCCAAAGGACACCTTCTAACTAAGACTACAACTTTAAAGTTCAGGAGATACAGCTGACCTACCTAATACATAGAAACAAACAGAAAGTCAGACAAAACGAGGAGACAGAGAAATGAGCTTCAAATGAAAGAACAAGACAAAATCCTAGAAAAAGAGCTAAATGAAACAGATAAACAATCTTCCTGATAAAGAGTTCAAAGCAATGGTCATAAAGATGCTCACTGGACTTGAGAGAAGAGTGGATGTGTTTAATAAGGACTTCACCAAAGAGATAGAAAATGTAAAACATAACCAATCAGAGTTGAAAAATATAATAACTGAAGTGAAAATAAACCAGAGGTATTCAATAGCAGATTAGAGGATGGATCAGTGATTTGGAAGACAGAGTAATGGAAAGCACCCAAGTTGAAAGCAAAAACAAAAATGAATTTTTTAAAATGAGGATACAGGGGCAACTGGGTGGCTCAGTCAGTTAAACATCTGACTTCAGCTCAGGTCATAATCTCACAGTTTGTGAGTTCAAGCCCTGCATCAGGTCCACACTGACAGCACAGAGCTTGCTTGGGACTCTCTCTCTCCTGCTCTCTCTCTCTTTCCTGTCTATATACACCTGTAAGGAAAACTCACTTCAGACATAAAGACATCTACAGACAGAAAATGCAGGGATGGAAAAAGATGCTTCATGAAAATGGAAGCAAAAATAAAAACAAAAATACCTAGGGTAGCAATAGTTATATCAGATAAAATAGACTTTAAAACAAAGACTTTTATAAAAAAAAACAAGGAAGAACATTACATAGTGATAAAGAGATCAATCCAACAAAAGGGTATAATAATTTATAAATATCTATGCATCTAACATAGGAACATTTAAATATGTAAAGCAAATATTAATAGACATGAAGGGAAAATTGGCAGTAATGCAATAATAGTAGAGGACTTTAACACCCCATTTACATCAATGAAGACATTATCCAGACAGAAAATCAACAAAGAAATAGTAGCTTTGAATGATACATTGGACCAGATGGACTAAAAAGATATATATAGAACATTCCACCCCAAAACAGCAGAACACACTGTCATTCCAAGTGCACATGGAACATTCTCCAGGATAGATGACATGCGAGGCCACAAAATCAGTTCCAATAAATTTAAGATATTCAATAAATGTAATAAGATATTCAATAATTTTAATAAATTCAATAGATTGAAATTATATCAAGCATCTTTTCCAACAGTGATGGTTTGAAACTAGAAATCCATTTCAAGAAAAAACTGGAAAGCATACAAATATGTGAAGGCTAAACAACATGCTACTAAAAACACCAATGGGTCAATGAATAAATCAAAGAGGAAATTTTAAAAAAATACCTAGAGACCAAAGAAAATGGAAATACAATGTTTCAAAATCTTTGGGACTCAGCAAAAGCAGTTCTAAAAGGGAAGTTTATAGTGATACAGGCCTGCTTCAAGAAATGAGAAAAATCTCAATAAATAATCTAACCTTATACCTAAAGGTACTAGAAAAAAGGAGAACAAAGCCCAAGATTAGTAGAAGGAAGAAAATAATAAAGAGCAGAGTGAAAATAAGTGAAATAGAGACAGGAAGGAGGGAGGGAGGGAGCAAGGGAGGGAGGGAGCAAGGGAGGGAGGGAGGGGTGGGTGAGTGGGAGGGAAGGAAGGAAGGAAGGAAGGAAGGAAGGAAGGAAGGAAGGAAGGAAGGAAGGAAGGAAAGGGAGATGGAAGAACACACCAATGAAACTAAGAATTGGCTTCTTAAATAAAATTGATGGGGCACCTGAGTGGCTCAGTTGGTTGAGTGTATGCGTTTGGTTCAGGTCATGATCTCGCAGTCTGGAACTTTGAGCCCCATGTTGGGTTCTGCTGACAGCTCAGAGCCTGGAGCCTGCTTTGGATTCTGTGTCTCTGTCTCTTTCTGACCCTCCCCTACTCATGCTCTTTCTCTCTCTCTCTCCGTCTGTCTCTCTCTCTCTCTCTCTCCCTCCCTCCCTCAAAAATAAGTAAACATTAAAAAATATAAAACTGATAAGCCTTTAGCTAAACTCATCAAGAAAAGAAAAAGAGAAGACTCAAATAAAATCAGAAATGAAAGAATAGAAGTAACAATCAACAACACAGAAATACAAAGGATTATAAGAGACTACTACGAAAAACTATATGCCAACACTTGGACAACCTATATGAAATGAAAAAATTTCTAGAAACAATCTTTAAAAACTGAATAAGAAAGACATGGAAAACTTGTACAGATGGATTACTAGTAACAAAATTGAACTTATAATAAAAAAATTCCCAATAAACAAAAGTTCAGTTACCCTGATACCAAAAACATACACACAAAAAAACTATCAAAAAGAAAATTACAGTCCAATATCCCTTATGAACATTAAATGCAAACATCCTCAACAAAATCTAAGCAAACCAAATTCAATAGAACATTAAGAGGATCAGTCACCACTATCAAGTGGGATTTACTCCAGGGATGCAAGTGTTCAATATCCACAAATCAATCAACATAATATACCACATTAACAAGATGAAAAATAAAAATCATATGATCTCAACAGATACAGAAAAGACATTTGACAAAATTCAACATCTGTTCATGATAAAAACTCTCAGCAAAGTGGGGCTGGAGGGAACATATCTCAACATAATAAAGACTATAATATGACAAACCCACAGCTAACATGATACTCAATGGTGAAAAGCTGAGAACTTTTCCTCTAAGATCAGGAACAAGACAAGGATGTTCACTCTCACCACTCTGATTAAACAAACTATTGGAATTCCTAGCTGCAGCAATCAGAAAAGAAAAAAAAAAGAATAAAAGGCATCGAAATTGGTAAGAAAAGAGTAAACTGTCACTATTTGCAGATGACATATTATATAGAGAAAACCCTGGGGCTTCTGGGTGGCTCAGTCAGTTAAGCCTCTGACTTCAGCTCAGAAAATGATATCACAGATTGTGAGTTTGAGCCCTGTGTCAGGCTCTGTGCTAACAGCTTAGAGCCTGGAGCCTGCTTCAGATTCTGTGTCTCCCTCTCTCTCTGCCCCTCCCATGCTCACTCTCTGCCTCTCTCTCTCAAAAATAAATAAATATTTAAAAATATTTAAATATAGAAAAAACCCTAACACTTTTAGAATAAAATCCAGTAAAGTTGCAGAACACAAAATTTACATACAGAAATCTGTTGAGTTTCTATACACTAATACAAACTAGTAGAAAGAGAAATTAGGAAAATGATCTTATTTACTATTGTAGCAAAAAGAACAAAATGTCTAGGAATAATTTAACCATGAAGTTGAAAGGTCTATACTCTAAAAAAGATAAGACATTGATTAAAGAAATTAAAGATGATATAAACAAATGGAGAGATATATCATGCTCATGAATTAATATTGTTAAAATGTTCATACTACCCAGAGCAATTTATAGTCAATGCAATCCCTATCAAAATACCAATAGTGTTTTTCACAGACTAGAACAAATAATTCTAAAATTTGTATGAAACCACAAAAGACCTCAAATAAGCAAAGCAATTTTCAGAGAGAAAAACAAAACTGAAGGTACACAATTTCAGATTTCAAGCTATAATACAAAATTGTAGTTATCAAAAAAGTATGGTGCTGGCACAAAATTAACACAGAGATTAATGGAACAAAATGTGAGCCCAGAAACAAACCCACAGTGATATAATCAATTTATGTATCACAAAAGAGACAAGAATATGAAATGGGGAATAGATAGTCTCTTCAATAAAATGTGGGAAAACTGGGCAGCAACATGCAATAGAATGAAACTGCACCACTTACACCATACAGAATATAAACTCAAAATGGATTAAAGAACCTATGTGTAATATATATGTAAGACCTGAAAACATAAAAACCCTAAAAGAAAAAAAACACAGGTACTAATCTCTAGGACATTGGCTGTGGCACTATTTTTCTGAATAGGTCTCCTTAGGCAAAGGAAAGAAAAGCAAAAATAGACTATTGGGACCTCATCAAAATAAAAAGCTTTTGCACAGCAAAAGAAATCATCAACAAAATGAAAAGGGAGCCTACTGAACTGGAGAATTTAACCTGCAAATGATATATCCAATAAGGGGTTAATATCCAAAATACATAAAGAACTCATACAACTTAACACCAAAATAAAAAACCCACAAAAAAAAACAACCACCCAATTAAATATGGACAGAGGACCAGAACAGACATTTTCCAAAGACATACAGATCCAAAGTTCAACATCACAAATCATCAGGAAAATACTTCCTCATACCAGTCAGAATAGTGAGTATCAAAAAGATAAGAGTAACAAGTGTTGGTGAGAATTTGGAGAAAAGGAAACCCTTATGCACTATTGGTGGGAATGTAAATTAATTCAGCTACTGTGGAAAACAATATAGAGTTTCTTCAAAAATTTTAAAATAGAAATACCATATAAGTAGTTCCACTTCTGGGTATTTACCTGAAGATAACAAAAATACTAATTTAAAAAGGCATATACAGGTGGCTCAGTTGGTTAAGCATCCAACTTCAGCTCAGGTCATGATCTCAGGATCCGTGGGTTCGAGCCCCATGTCGGACTCTGTGCTGACAGCTCAGAGTCTGGAGCCTGACTCAGATTCTGCATCTCCCTCTCTCTCTCTCTACCCCTCCTCCACTTACACTCTGTCTCTCTCTCTCAAAGTAAATAAACATTACAAAATATTTTTTAAAAAAGGTATATACACTCCTATGTTTATTGCAGCATTATTAAAATATAGCCAGGATATGGTAGCAACTTAAGAGTCCAGTGATAGATGAATAGAATGGATAAGGAAGATGTTCTCTCTCTCTCTCTCTCTCTACATATATGTGTGTGTATACATATATGTATATACACATGCATACATATACATATACATACATACAATGGAATATTACTAGCCATAAAAAAGAAATCTTTACCATTCACAGCAACATAGATGAACCTGAGGGTATTATGCTAAATGAAATAAGTCAGAGAAAGACAAATAAAGAATCATTTCACTTTTACATGGAATCTAAAAAAAAAAAAAAAAAAGAACAAACAGAAAACAGAAACAGATACCAATACAGAGAACAAACTGGTGGTTGGGTGGGGTGGACAAAATAGGTGAAAAGGATTAAGATGTACAAATTTCTAGCTATAAAATAAATAATTCACAAGGATAAAAAGTAGAGCATAGGGAATACAGTCAATAATATGGTCAATAAAGTCAACTTTATATGGTGACAAATGGTAAATACACTTACTGTGGTAAGCACTTCATAATGTACATAATTTTTAATAACTATGTTGTCTACTTAAGACTATTATAATATTGTGTTTCAAATATACTTCAACCAAAAATTTAAAAAAAAATTTAAGAACCAGACAAGCCAATATCCTTATAGTTCATTTATTTATTTATTTATTTGTGTGTGTGTGTGTGTGTGTGTATGTATGCATGTATGTATAAATTTACATCCAATTTAGTTAGCACATAGTGCAATAATGATTTCAGGAGTAGATTCCAGTGATTAATATCCTTATGGTTCTAACAGCAATTTGGAGAAATATCCTAAACACTGAACTCTTGGTGTAGGCCCTTATTTAACCTGGCAAAGTTTTATTTAAATGTCCCAATACAAAGTAGTAATTACCCCCAAAACATGTTTCCTGCTAAATAGTAAGATCTCTGCAATTCTGGGGTGCCTGGGTGGCTTAGTTAGTTGAGCATCTGACTTTGACTCAGGTCATGATCTCAAGGTTTTGAGCCCTGCATTGGGCTCTGTGCTGACAGCTCAGAGCCTGGAGCCTGCTTCAGATTCTGTGTCTCCCTCTCTCTGCCCCTCCCCTACTCCTGCTCTGTCTCTCTCTGTCTGAAAAATGAATAAATGTTAAAAAATTTTTAAAAAGATCTCTGCAATTCTAAACTCTAAGACAGCCTCATAATTCCCCTGCATAAAAACTTGGTAGCCACATCTCCCTTCAATCCCATAATAACTTTTAAGAAGAAAAAAACTGGATAAGAGGGAAGAAATTCATATACCAAATAGTCAGGATTATAAAATAACAGAAATAAGCATTGGATTGTTCATCATATGTAGATGTCCCTGCCCAGCCTGTCACTGTCATTTGGAAGATGTGAACAGACCATCCAAATGAAACCTGCTGGGAGGTAGTGGAGGACTCCATGACTCCTAAGGATCCTTTCCAGTTCTGGGACTCTGTTATTTGGCATTATGCAAAGAACATGTTAGAAAAAAAGCACTCAGCCTACAACGGAATGAAATGATGAAGAGAAGGTGAGGCTGTGATTAAAGAGGAATCTTACCTTATGTGACCCCAGATTGCCAAGGACTTTTCTGGTCTTTACACTAGAAGTTTCACATCCCCAGAAACCAGAAACCCCACAATCATGGGCAAACCGGAATGGATGGTCACCTACTACTTGGATCTGACAGAGATAGCTTCTCTGGGTTTCCATGCAGACAAAAAGCTTTAATTAACTAAGCCTCATGAATACCTTGCCTAGAAGATAACAAATTACCTCTTTTCAACAAATGACACTGATTTTCTGTCCTTTCCATCCAGCTCTGTTTAAGCATATTCCCACTATCACCCACACAAGGGTTTGACTCTATTGGTCCTTCCAATTGGAGATTAGGATAAATCCTGGGTCCTGCTAGAAATGTTCCTCCCGTTATGAACTATAAAATCGCAAGTCTTCCAGGAGAGAAGCCCCCTCTTTGGTGGGTTCTTTGACTATATAAGAAATGTATTCCTGTAGTCCTAATAAAACTCAGGCCCATATGTTTCAGTTTTTGGTTAGTTCTCCCTTCAGAAAGCATAATTTAACAGTCCAAATTATTTAATAATTAGTTCATTTATTTGCTTCTTTTTTGAAAGCAATAAAGGATATCCAAACACATGATATACATAACACCTTCCTCTTTTCCTGCTTTCTCTCATCTACTTCCTTCTGTTTTCATGTCTCTCTCTACCACCCTCTGTGATCTCCAGAAATCCTCCTCCATCTCCAGCTTCCCTTTTTCCTCTCTATTTCAGTGTATTAGCCTATCTCCTCTAAAGGCAGAGCTTTTTCATAAAGAGGTGGGAGGAGGGGAAAGATTGGGTTGGCAATTACAGAATTCTCTTTGGCAGGCGAGGAAAGATAAAAAGTTTGAGAACACTCCCATATCAATTATTTTTGTTCCACAGCACTCCCAACATTGCTAAGTGTCTGACAGATACCAGAGCATGTTGGTGCTGAAAAATGACCATAAAATTCATGAGGCAAATCCCCTAATTTTAGAAGTGAGAAAACTGACAGAGACATTGGATAATTTGTTCAAGATCCCCAAGTACCCCTTCAATTGCTCAGAACTATATGCATTTAAATCCTGTGACTTGTGGTTATCAAAAAGGAATAATGATTATCAATGCCCTCCAGCCAGAGACCACCAGACACACGCCTGTAGTTGAATAAATTGGGAATATTGTATGCTTCAGCAAAGAGCAATGGACACAGTAGGGAACTGTGGGATATCTTGTAAGAAAATATTAAAAAAATATAGAATTTGGGCTTTATTAGATGATTTGGGGGAGGGTTTAAGAAAGTGGGCTTGCATGACTCTGTTGGTTAAGCATCCGATTCCTGATTTCAGCTCAGGTTATGATCTCACGGTTCATGGGATCAAACCCCACATCACACTCTGGGCTGATGGTGTGAAGTTTTCTTGGGATTCTCTCTCTCCCTCTCTCTCTGCCCTCCTCCTCCATCCCTCCTCTCAAAAATAAATTTTAAAAAGTGGGCCTCACTTTGGATTGGATGCTATTAGGAAGTGGAAGCACTTCTATGACTGAGAATCTTAATAAATCTTATTTAGAAAGAGGGAGGACTAGAGCCAGGCTAAAGCTGTAATTGTTAAAGAATCAGCAGTCACTCATACCAGCCAAAACAAAGACACGTTTGGTCATGTTTCTGGATTGGATGATGTCCATATTTTATTTGTGTTCAAACACAGTTACATAGTAACATTTTCTTTTCTTAATCTATGGTCACAGAGTGGCCTTGTCTGTTGTTGTTTTGTGAAACTGTTTATGTTCAACAGTAGGACACCAAGACCTCTTTATGTCAGATCAGCTCCCAGACATTGGGGACAGATTTTCTCTTTCTCATAATAATAAATCTGCCATCTAAAGAGCACTTTTAATATGCTAGGAAAGTTTTATTCTTCATCACCAACGTAGGAGGTAGGTACTATTAGAATTCCAATTTTCGATGGAAGAAATGAAGGCTAGGGGTGCCTAGGTGGCTCAGTCAGCTAAATGTGCAGCTTCAGCTCAGGTCATGATTTTGCGGTTATTAAGTTTGAGCCATGCATCAGGCTCTGTGCTGACACCTCCAAGCCTGGAGCCTGCTTTGGATTCTGCATCTTCCTCTCTCTTTCTCTCTCTCTCTCTCAAAAATAAGCATTAAAAAAACATTTTTAAAAAACCGAAGAAGTTAAGCCTTAATGTAGTAGTTAATTTGCCTACGGTCACACAACTAGTAAATGGCAGAGCTAGGCCTCAAAACCAGGCAGTCTTTCTTCAGGGTCCATACTCTGAACTGCTCTATGGTACTGTCATGTATAAACTGGAATACTGGGGGGAGAAGGGGCAGTTAATCTGTAGAGATGTGGGACATTTTTGCAGTAAATGCAAGGGGAAGAATAAAGTGTCAGGAATTAACACAATTGGATCATGAGACACTTAGGATGAAAGAAGAGAAAATGTGGGAAAAACCATATGTAACATTTTGGCCATAAAACCTTCTTCGGGAATAATCTAATAAAAGGAAAACTGACTTATTGTTCCTTAACTGAAGAATGACTTTTATGATTTAGAATATTATTTTAAACTTTACTCTCTGTTTTCAGTATGAATTTAAATTGGCTGACAGGAGAAGGAAATCAGCAGCAAGTCCTCTGGCATAGGCAGTCAGTGCATCTCAGTGTAGTCAAATGGTAAAGTAAAATTGTTCAGGGCTTTGTGATGGAAGCTGCAGGCACCTGGCAGTGCCAATGACTTAATCATAATGATTAGGGGAGAAATATGGTTATTAATAGCCTTACAAATGCATTCATTTTTCAGAATCACCTTATGGAGTGAAATGACAGAATGAAACTCAAATTAACAGACAAAGGCCTCCATTCCACTGTTCCCACACACACACCCAGCTCCTCCTGACTTCAGTGGGTGTTCTGGGCATAGAGAAAGAACAGGAGCAGAATATTGATCTATTTCTAGTATTCGAAAGGATTCTTTGCTCTGTAAATTTCAAGGCAGCCAAGATCCTAACATCACAGCAGCACTACATTCTGTCCTCACCTCAACAGATCCAAGTAATAGTACTAAAATACAATATACACTACTTGCTCAATCTGGGGGAAAAAAAAGAATTCTTGCAGGTGGGAGGTGGGAGGTGCTGGGGAGGTGGTTTGATAAAAAGAAAGAGAAATGGAAATGGAAAAAGATGCTCTTCAGCTATATCATGTAGTAAGTACAGACTGGTTATTACACATGCACTCTTCCAGGTATTATTCAAAAAAACTGTTGTGTCTCTACTCTGTGACCAGCACTGTGCCAGGCTCTAGGAATGAGAAGTCAGTTAAGACTTGGTCCCTGTCCTCAAAAATTCTACCTGATTGTGTCTCCAGTTTTTCTTTGCACCACATCTTGCATGCATTTCATAGATATCTGTCTGATGACAATTACCGTTATGATACTGATGATGATGACAATGAAAAGCCCAGTTGTCCATAAATATAAGTGCCAAATATGGAAAGGGCCTGTTCCAAAGAAACTTTTAAGCATTGAAAAGTATTTATTGAGCAACTATTTTTTAAGAATTTGTTTGGTTATTTATTTATTTTGAGAGAGAGAGCATATTTGTATGAATGAGAGAGGGGCAGAGAGAGGGAGGCAAAGAGAGAGAGAGAGAGAGAAGAGAGAGAGAGAATCCCAGGCAGGCTCCACACTGCCAGCATGGAGCCTGACATGGGACTCAAACTCACTAACTGTGAGAGCATGACCTCAGCTGAAATCAAGAGTCAGATGCTTTACCAACTGAACCACCCAGGCGCCCCCAAACAACTATCTTGTGGTTAAGATGTCATCCTGGGCTCTGTGAGATGTTCAGAAAATGTTTCCACGCCTAGGAAGGCCTAGAGATCCTATGAGCTCACTCTGAGATGGACAGAAATTCCTAGGCCAGTCTTTGGTTTCTCCAGACTTCAGAAATGACTGATAGATAATTTAGCCTTACTGCCTCATTTTCCATGACACCTCCAAGCAGGATTGAAAAGTGACCCAGGAAAGCAGCATATAGGACAAATAACAACAAACTTAAGTAAATTCTACTCATTCTCTGGGCAACAATGCTAGGAAAAGCACTGTACATTTCACATTTTCAAAGCCATGGATTCAAGAGCAGTTTACTCCTGTGCCCATAGCAGGATAGCAGCATGTGAAAGCCACATGAGTTCATGCCTGCAACTTATCTCCAGCAGCACATGGCCTTTAGAAAGATGTATCAGTATGGAATATCACCTGACTATACCATTAACTGAAGTGACTGGTTTCATTTCAAAGTGTCAGTGAGCACTGCTTGGGCACAGTAATGTAGGGTTAAGTGACAGAAACATGGATTATTTCCCAGACATTGTCTAGGAGCAAATAGCAGTCACAGGCTGTAGGATAGATTCTTTGCAGATGTATATAGCTGCCTCTCCCCCAATAAGAACTATACCCTGCTCATCTCCTTGCCCCTGCCCCTCCCCAGCTTCCCTTAGCACCCTCTACCACTCCCCACCCCCTGCCACATCCTTGCAAAGATACCTGATTTTTTGAATTCCCAGAGAGTCTACCTCATGATAATTTTCCAGCACCAGTAGCCAAACCCCAGATTCTACATCTGTTCCACTTTTCTCCATTCCAGATGAGCATTACATCTTCCTATTTGCCATCATGATCCCTACAGAACCATAATGATGTGGATGGTTGAGGACAAAGATTCACTTCTCAGCACAGCATACAGAAGGGATGGTTCTGCATTAAATTAGGGGTGTTTAACTCCCATACTAAAGAAGAGGAGATGGATCTCTGCTGACTGGCATCAGAACCTCAAGAATATCCTTCACCAAGCTCCTTCTATCAGTCAAAAACAGCCAGCAAGGTAAGAAATTAACATTTATGAAGTTCTTTTTTGTATGTGCCTGATTCTCTGTTAGGTGATTAATATTATCTATTTATCTTCATATAATTCTGGCAAGTTTGGTATTAGTATTCTCAATCAATACTACAAACCATTTCAGAAGCTAAAAGAAGATAAAGGAACGTGCAGAAGCTCCCCCAAATAGTCCCTCCAATAGGCTTGAAGCACAAGTCTGCCTGATACCACAGCTTTCACTAACATCCCTTGATCATTCACTCTGAAAATGTAAAAAAGGGGCAAGAAATGGGGGCAAGAAACCCTCTCTCAGGATCGCAGTCCATATAGTAAGTAAGTTATACTTACCTACCCTATAAGCCTGACACAGGAGCAAATGGGTTCTAACCTCTTAGATTTCCTAAATACATTTGTGATTTTCATTAAAGCAAAATAGCAATTATGTACTTGAAATATTTATAAAATAAGTCAACTACATTTGAGGGAAAATGTAAAAGCATTGCAATTAAATGGATCTGCACACACTGCAGGGTGTTTTTCTAACAAAAGGAGAAAGGAATAATGCTGCTAATAAAAACAATGATGATCTTGTTTAAATGTTCTAATAACTCATTTAGCACTGCTCTGAGTGGAACTGTATATTAGTAATTTCAAATAAAGTCTTTGATGAAAGATTAAATATATCTTCTGCTCATTCTCGTCTGCAAAGCTACTGATTCAAGTGGGCTAATTTGTTCCCTTTCTTCTAGTAAAATGTTTTAAGTGATCTATAAATGTTTTTCTCCTTCTATTCACATTGTAAGAGGAAACAAGTGAATAATAATGAATAAGAATAAGGAGTTATACTGATGCCTTGGAAAGTAATGGGTGCCCCCAATATCACCACGCGTGCACATACACACACACACACACACACACACACACAGACACACACACACTTTGAGTCCTCATGTGGGCTTCTAATGAGAAACAGACAAACTTCAAAATAAATATTCATTCAGGAAACTACATTAAATAGGAACTAACCTAAAACAATTTCCTGCTCATCTTTGAAAAAATTATCATGCTAGTTAATACAGTAGGGCTTTGTTTTGTTTCCAGAAAGGAGGGAATCTAAGAGTATAAAATATAATACATATTTAGCTCTTCCAGCAGAAATAAAGATTGATTAAATTCTAAACTGATAATATTCTCTTTGACACTTAAAACTTAATATACTATAATTGTAGTGCTTCTAAGCTAGTGTGGGAAACAAACCAGTCTATTTTAGTCTCTGAGGATGTGGGAAACATAGTGATAAATAAAAACAATAGCATGCTATGAAATGTTTCACATAAATGAATAAAGCTATACTTAGCCAACATATAAGATTGGTCACTTAAAACAACCCCTGTTTAGAGGACAATATTGTATATGGAGACCTTTGTCTGCAGAGCTGTGCTGAAATTCTCTAATACAAAGTAAAATGGCCATAGTACTCATCATACTTTCTATAATTCTTGCTTCTGAAGCTCCTATAGATGAACTGAAGGAAGAGATAACACCTTATTCTTTCTTCTTGTCTCAGTTTCTAGTATTAGCTATTCATAAATATCTGTTGAATACAGTAAAATGAATCCACCTATGAACATTTGGTCTGAAGTAATTTTTACACCAGTATGCCTATTTCTAATATATTCTTCAGCAGGTATGACCTGAAAAACTTCCTAATTTTGATGTTTATTTACTTTGAGAGAGGTTTAAAGGTTTTAACATGTTGGACAGAAGTGCAAGAAGGGACAATCAGGGAACCATCATGTCACCCAAACACACACACACACACACACACACACACACACACACACACACACACACACACATTACTTGGAAATGAGAAGTGTGGTCATGTAATGTAAGCCACATTAGAAACCTGTCAGTCTTTTTCAGTGTTTTCTCCTTAGGCCCTTATGACCTGCATGAAATAAACCTACCATTTGGGGAAAATCCTTTAATTTAGGGTGACTGAATATTCTTTAAGAAAATCACTGAGGATACAACAAAAAGGAATAGGTTTATTAGAGAAACAAAGTAGAGTACTGCCAAAAACTGGAAGGTGGAGGAAAAGGAGAGACATTGCAAAAGGGTACAAACCTCTAGTTATAAAATTAACAAGTTCTGGGCACCTAATGTACTGTATGGTAATTATAGCTAGTAATACCGTATTACATATTTGAAAGTTGCTAAGACAGTAATTCTTAAATGTTTTCACCTCAAAAACAAAATGGTAAGTGTGTGTGTGTGTGTGTGTGTGTGAGAGAGAGAGAGAGAGAGAGAGAGAGAGAGAGAGAGAGAGAGAGATAGGATGGAAGTGGTAGCTAATGCAATGGTGGTAATCATTTTGCAATATACAAGAGTATCAAATCAATGTATTATACACCCTAATGTTACACTGTAATATATCAATTATATCTCAGTAAAGCTGGGTGGGGGGAGAAACTGGTTTATATTTCAGCAAGGGGGTCTAAGGTTACTTACAAAAATGTCCCAGTAGTGAGAACTTGTACCAGCAGCATGTTAGAGTGTAAGGGAAGAGAGAAGGCCCTGATCTGATGAGCTGGGGGTTGGCTTTATCCTGTATTAGCTGTGACCTTAATCCAGCTATTCATCTTTTCTAAATTTGAATTGTTGTAAGGTTTGAATGAGACAATATAGGAAAAGTACTTTATACATCAAAAAGCATTTTTAAAAATTGTGTTACAGGGGCACCTGGCTAAGTTGGTTGAGCATCTGACTCTTGATTTTGGCTCAGATTACAATCTTAGGGTCATGGGAAAAGAGGTACCTTTTCTTCTACATCCTCACCAAAGCTTATTATTTCTTATCATTTTTACTTTAGCCATTCTGATAGCTGTAAGGTAATATCTCATTGCAGTTTTGATTTGCATTTCCTAATGATAAGTGATGTTGAGCATCTTTTCATGTGTCTGTTGGCCATCTGGATGTCTTCTTTGGAAAAAAGTCTATTCAGGTCCTCTGTCCAGTTTTTAATCAGATTGGTTGTTTTTTTTTTTTAGTGTTGATATAAGTTATTTATATACTTTGGATATTAGCCCCTTATCAGGTATATCATTTGCAAATATCTCCTCCCATTCAGCAGGTTGCCTTTTTGAATTTTTTATAGTTTCCTTTGTTGTACAAAAGTTTTTATTTTGATATAGTCCCAATAGTTTATTTTTGCTTTTGTTTCCCTTGCCTTAAGAGACATATATAGAAAAATGTTGCTATGACTGATTTCAGAGAAATTACTGCTTGTGTTGTCTTCTAGGATTTTTATGGGTTCAGGCCTCACTTTTAGGTCTTTAATCCATTTTGAGTTTATTTTTGTGTATAGTGTTAGAAAGTGGTTCAGTTTCATTCTTTTGCATGTAGCTATCCAGTTTTCCCAAAACCATTTAAAGACTATTTTTTCTAGTTTTACATTCTTGCCTCCTTTTTCATAGATCAACTAGATTACTTACATAAAAAATTGTTTTTAAAATGATACATAAGCAGTTTAGAAAAAGCTATTAATCTCCTATAAGTTTACCAAGAACAACTCATCCCACACTAAACTGGGTAAGATAGAGGAGGTTAGAAGAAATATATATTATTTCTTTCCAACTCTCACAATACCCAGGTTATAATACACATTAACAAATATCTTTTGAATGAATGAATGAATGGCATGTGGGTTTCAGTCTGTAAGTTTTTGGTACCATGAAGGGACTTGAGAGGAGGATGATCTGAGTGCATATAGCTGAGTCTTTCCAATCCAAGGGCTCTGAAGTCAGGCTTTGTTCATAATTCTAGTTCTCCCTCAGTATTCACCAAGAGCCTCTGAATCACAATTACCCAAACCTGCTAGGAACTGTGCTCCCCACTGGCTGCAGGGACGTCATCTTTCCCGTACACAGATATGACTCTAGCTCCATAAAAAAGTATCCAAGGACCATTGGAGAATTTTTCCCATACACCAGTTACGTGTGTTTAGCAGCCACCCAACCTCCAAAAGAAGGCTGGAAGGGAGTGTTTTGGACAGCATGCAAACATTATTTTGTGTTGAGCTTGCTTTTAAATACTGTGGCTCACTGTTTGTAACTTAGTAATTAATTTGGCTTTGAATTCCTTTGCTGCCAAAACATCGCCAAGCTAGGTCTCCATAGCTGAAATGGACCACTCAGACAGTTAAATTGAGAGATAAAACACTGCATACAAATGCAGAGCAGAATGAATTAATTTTTTAGGTCTAGTTGGCTCTTGAATATATAACTTTACTTAAGAAAGTTCCCCAACATCTGGTTCCTTTCTTTCTGTGTAAGGACAAGCATAGGGAGAGAAAAGTATGCCATCTGTCCTAAAAGTAACTAATTCATTCCCCTTAATGCTAGGTAAAAACCACAATTTTACAAATCACAGAATAAAGCTTCAGAGATAATAAAATAACCTTATATATACCTTTTATTTGATACAGGACAATGTGTTCACTTTCAATGTGAAATTTTTCTTACTCCTAAATATAACACCTTCAGTATGAATTTAGTATGCCAGTATGCAATGTATACAATTCAAAGACAATATAAGACCTGAGTTTCCACAGAGGAAGTCAATTTTGAAATGTATTTTGAGAGATGGACAGGATTTCACTAGGTAATGGCTAGAATCCCAAAGACAAGAAATAGCAAATGTTGGCAAGGATATGGAGAAAAAGGAACCCTAGCGCATTGCTTGTAGGAATGTAAATTGGTACAGCCACCGTCAAAAACAGTATGATGCTTCCTCAAAAAATTAGAAATACTAGGGGTGCCTGGGTGGCTCAGTCAGTTAAGCATCTGACTCCTGATTTGGCTCAGGTCATGAAATCAAACCTTATGTCAGGCTCCATGGAGTCTGCCTAAGATTCTTTCTCTCCTTCTCTCTCTGTCCTTCCTCCAACTCACTCACTCACTCTGTCTCTCTCTGTCTCTCTCTGTCTCTCTCTCTCTCTCTCTCTGTCTCTCTTTCAAATAAATAAAAATAGAAATACTATATGATCCAGTAATTCCACTACTGGCTATTTATTACCTGAAGAAAATAAAAACATTAATTAAAAAATATATAGCCCCCCCTGTGTTTACTGCGGCATTATTTACAATAGTTAAGGTACAGAAGCAACCCACATGTCCATCAATAGACAAATGGATATGGAAGGTATTATGCAGCCATAAAGAAGGGTGAAACCTGGCCATCTGTGACAACATGGATAGACCTAGGTGGTATTATGCTAAGTAAAGTAAGACAGAGAACGACAAACACCATGTGGTGTCACTTATATGCAGAACCTTAAAAACAAAATAAATAAACAAATGAAAGGCAGAATCAGACGTATAAATACAGAGAACAAACTGATGGTTGCCAAAGGCTAAAAGGGGTGGGAAGGTGGGCAAAATCGGTGAAGGGGAGTGGGGAGATGCAGGCCTCCAGTTATGCAGCGAATAAGTCACAGGGAGAAAAGGTATAGCACAGGAATATAATCAATGATACTGTACTAGTTGTATGATTACTGATGGTAGCTGCATTTGTGGTGAGCATAGCACAATATGTAGACTTGTCAAACCACTATGTTGTACACCTGAAACTAATGTAACACTAGGTATGTCTCAACTATACTTCAATTTAAAAAAAAGAAAAAAGGATTTCAACCAAGTAGAATCTGGAACGAAAAATCATTCCAGGAAAAGAATAATGTGAAAGCTTAAAAAAATAAATAGATAAAAAGTAATTTCTAACAACTATGTCCAGATATTACTTCTGAGGCAAAACTAAGTCACCACAGATGACTCGACTCAAATAACTATTCCCTCTCTCTCCCATAGCCTCCCTTACCATCCTTCCCACTGCAATCCTCTCCCTGCTGCCTCCCCCTGTTCCATGAAAGAAACATACCAGATCAAACTGGAAAATTATGATTCTAAGACAGGAAGTTCAGCTTGACAGGAGCAAAGCTGACTAGCTCTCTAAAACCAGACTTTTGCTCTATCATTTTAGTCGTGATGTCATTTAATGATAAATGATCCTTTCCCCACAATTTGCCACTGTTGTTAAACAGGGGTCTTAACAGGGCCCTCCTACCTGCACTCTACCTTTGTAATTAGTACATCTGGTCTCTGTGCATATATTTCATGGGTGACTCACATATAGGCTAAATGATAGGTAACCAAATTACAAGGCTATAAATACATCAAGTGTTGCTTAGGGAAAAAGCCCAAGTGGTTTATGAAGTCAGCAATATTCTGACAACTGATCCTTTCAACAGAGCTTAGTTTTCTTTCCCTCCCTCCTCCTCCCCACTTAGGTAATTTGATATTATATGTGTCTCCAAGTATAAATCACAAGTGAGTTATTGGGAAAAGGTAACTTGGGCCTGAAAGATTTTAATTATAGCAACATTTTTTATTCATAAGAAGCCTTAGCTGGACCATCTCCAAATAATCTGCATCTACCCAGAACATTTGGAAATAGGCAAGAATTCTTGGTATATAAAGCAAATCTGGCCATGCACCAATTGACTCCTCTTGTGTCACCATTTTGTTTTTACTGTCCAAGGGGTTGTTAGCTGCTGAATGTTAGAGGGAAATCAAAAGAGTAGCATTTTCCAACATGTGTATCAAAATGACCCCTGTACTGGTGGGAATCATTATAACAACAAAACAAATCAACAATCAATGCAAATTTATGGTTAATACCTGGTCAGTTACTTCTCTCTAGTTTATCCTCCTCACCAGCAACGAGCTATTTTAATTTACATTTTAAGAATTATCATTCTCCTATCTAAAAAGTTTTGTTAGTTTGAAGCCTAAGCATTTAATCTGAACTCTCCCTATATTATTGTCATGCCATAGCTCAGACTCATTGAAAGAATCATGTTTTTACCTGCCCTTGTACCCTAAGCACCTACTACAGAGCCTAACACAAAACTGGAGATTATCAAATGTTTGTGTTGAACTATAAATGAAACCTTATTAGACAAGATGCCTGAATCCGTGTGTGTGTGTGTGTGTGTGTGTGTGTGTGTGTGTGTGTGTTATCTGTATAAAGCTTCTGTGAACTTCCTGCTTAAAATCTAACTTCCAGAGTGTGTCATCATCCCCTGTCTTGCACCTCAGCACCACATCTGGGATCACCTTCTTGAATATCAAGGAAAAGATCTGCTCTTCTCCTAGGCACTTTGTCTAGACATTTATGGAATGATGATCTCACTTAATGAATGTTGAGTCTTGAGGCATTCCCATAAAGGTCAGAAGCAGAGACAAGAATGAGTAGTGGAATGCAAGGAACAAAAACCAAAAAATAAAGACATTATAAAAGAATGAGAAAAGACTTAAATTTTTTTCAAGACTAGAACATGACTACTATTTTCCTATTCACAGGGAAAGAGGAAAGGGGAAGGACTTTGCTCTGGGAAATAAAACAGAACATTTTGACATCTTGAACAGAACTAGTTTTGCAAATATGTGCAGAGTCCGTTACATAGAACCTCATTAAGTAAGTTACTGTATTGGTGACGATCACTAAGCACAAAGTCAACACCATTGCCACATCTTCCATGTTTGCCATCATCACTATCATGAAGAACTCAATTTCAATTGATTACGTCATCACACAGTGCAAGAATAGATAAGAATCTATGTTGCTTGGGTCAACAGCAGCCTTCTAACCAGGAGCAGGACCTTTACACACCCAGATCCCTGTACTGCTGGGATCAGAACACCACATGGAAACAGACCACAGAAACTACTGCTCAACAAGTAAAGGCCAGGGCTCCAGGATCCTGACTTACAGAGAAGTGAGATGCTGAGAAACCTCACCTCCTGAGATGATCAGAACCCAATATTTGCAGAGTTTTACAGGTGATTCTTTAGGCCTTATGATAACAAACTCACCAAAGAAACAGAAGCCTAAAATGGCCAAATGACTTGCTGAGAACATGTGGCAAATCATCAGGAACAAGGGGTTCCTCTCTGCTAATTTAGTGCTTCATGCTTAGAACCATATCCCCTCTTCTTTTAAACATATCCCTGCTCTATGGACTACGAACCTTCCTTGGAAACATGGAATGGTTACGCTTCCTAACTGAAGAATGTTTCCACTTCTCTGGATTACCTTCTCTCAAATGTTTTCTTGTGTAAATTACAACAAACCTCTCTTTATATAACAAACCTCTCTTTACCACGAAGTAGATTTTGCCCAATGAGATCAGCTGCCCCAAGGTAATTGTCTCTGCTTATAACATTGACCCTGCCACAGAAGAGCAATTCTATCCTGAAGAGGAAGCAGAATCAAGACCAAAAGAAGAGCCAGATGCAAAACCTGGCCCAGATTTCCTTTGAGGCAAATTGTCTTTCTCTCTACAGCTACAACCAATAACTGTCGGGTTGGGGAGGAGAATGGCACAAATGTATGTATAGGATCATAGAATGTTTTAGCTAAATGAAGAAGCTGAGGGCCAGACATGTGATGCAACTTGCCTGAGATAATATAGCAAATTATTAGTAGACTTCTGACTGGAACTCACAGTTCTATCCCCTGATTTCTTAAAAGATGACAATGAGGCCAGACTGTTGGCCTGAATGCTGATTCTGTGGTCTACCAGTTGTGTACATCTGGGCAGGTTTCTTGAGGTCTGTACTGTTTCCACACCTGCAAAATAGGGGCGACTGACCCTCCTCAGGTTTAAACAAGTGAACATGTGATCAATGTTAAGAATGGCATTATTGGAACTTAGAAAGCAACTATTGTTAACCTCATTCAAGCTTAGGATCTTTTCCAAACCTTCCAAACAATAAAAGAAAATAACTGCCTGGAAAGGGGGAATAAACACCATGGAGCTGGAAAAAAAAGCTCTTCATATAAAGTGATTCCATCCCAGTCACCTTAGTACCTTGTGGTGATTTAAGGCAAGTTCTTTGCCAACTAAAGCTAACCATTTCTTTTTTTAACTTTTAAAATTATAGTCCTAGGATATATCCTCTCAGTGATAGCACTACTGCTCATGCCAGTCTGTACAAAATTATCTCTTACCCAGTATGGTAAGTAATTATCCAATGAAGTTACACAGCTTCTCTCCCTCATCTCACAAAGCCTATGAGGGTGTGACAAAACTTGAATTCAGTTGTATGCCCTGATCTTACTTAGGGCTAGCAAAAATGGAGACTCTCTCCAGGAGTGACTGTGAACAAATGAAAGTAAGTAAAGCTGCCTCCCTTGAGGACTTCTCATGATGGCATAGAAGCCCCAAAAAGGCACATATATGAATAAACAAGGTCCTAGAAGGAGAGAGCAAATTCCTGCAGTGACCTCAGGAAGGAAGTGTCTGGGTATTTCTAACATTGTACATGAGGAAGTTGGGGGTGGTACCAGTATAAATTAGAGATATGCTAAAGAGTAACTGAAAGAAATAGGAGGAGATGAGGAGGCAAAATGAACAAAATGCCAGATATGCCCACATGCCAACAAGGAAGATGTGAGGAGGTGAGGTGTGAGGAGAAGTCTGTCACAGTGGCCAATAAACCATGAGGGCCAAATGTTTGGCTTGAATAACTTAGAATCTGCTCCCTGCCTACAGCAGGGCTTGGCAGTGAGTCAGCAAATTCAGCAACAGGATTTCTTTTTCAGGAGCCACAGACAGTCCATTTACACACACACACACACACACACACTCTCTCTCTCTCTCTCTCTCTCTCTCTCTTTCTCTTTCTTTCATTCTCTCTCCTGCATGCATAAACACTATCTTATAGATATACTCTTTATCAGCAAGGAGAAAAATATGGCATTTCTATTTCAATTAAAAAAAAATTTTTTTAATGTCTATTTATTTCTGAAGGAGAGAGAGACACAGTGTGAGTGGGGAAGGAGGCAGAGAGAGGGAGCCACAGAATCCTAAGTAGGCTCCAGGCTCTTAGCTGTCAGCACAAAGCCTGATGCTTGAACCCACAAACTATGGGATTATGACCTGAGCCGAAGTCGGACACTTAACTGACTGAGCCATCCAGGTGTTCCTCTATTTCAATTTTTAAAACCATGTATATCTTTAAAAATTATCAGGAACCATTTGTCAAGAAATCAAAAGACTTATTTAAGCATCATTTTAAATACTCTTATTAAGAATATGTCACATGTCTCATGGCAATTTCTTCTATTCCCTGCCTTTATAAAAAGCAAAACAAAAACACAAGGATACAACCAAAATGTAAACCGTGGCTATATCTGAGTTGTGAGATTACAAAGTAAGTTTTCTTTTTCTTTTCCTTATTATTTGTATTTTCTAATTTGTCTTCAATAAATATGTATAATTTCTCTAATATTTAAACATTTTTCTAATTTGGAATATTTCTAATATGTTACAGATAACCAAATGTAGGCAAAAGCAAGACATTTCTAATGAGCAACTTGCTGTTTTATGATGTTCCCTGGAATAATACCTCATTGAACCAGCAAACACCAACGACAATATCCTCTAGAAAGGGCAAGACCACCAGGGAAGGACAAAGGGAATTCAGCACACAAGGGAACCATAGAGAGGATTTCACAATCTTACAGGAACACTGAAGCCTGTGTAGTGACTATTAAAAAATACACATTAACAATTTACCAAAGGGATATAGGTGTGCTGTTTTGGAGGGGCACATGCACTCCAATGTTTAGAGCAGCAATATTGACAATAGCCAAAGTATAAAAAGAGCCCAAATGTCCGTCGATGGATGAATGGATAAAGAAAATGTTGCATAGGGGCACCTGGGTGGCTCAGTCGGTTAAGCGTCTGACTTCGGCTCAGGTCATGATCTTGCGGTTCGTTGGTTGGAGCCCTGCGTCAGGGTCTGTGCTGACAGCTAGCTCAGAGCCTGGAGCCTGTCTTCAGATCCTGTGACTCCTTCTCTCTCTGACCCTCCCCTGCTCACGCTGTCTTTCTCTCTCAAAAATAAATAAAGACATTTAAAAATAAAAAATAAAAAAAGAAAATGCGGTATATATGCATACAATAGAGTATTACTCAGCAATCAAAAAGAATGAAATCTTGCCATCTGCAACTATGTGGATGGAACTAGAATGCACTATGCTATGCAAAATTAGTCAGTCAGAGATAATACAAATGACTTCACTCATATGAGGAATCTAAGATACAAACAGATGAACATAAGGGAAGGGAAGCAAAAATAATATTAAAAACAGGAGGGGGACAAAATATAAAAGACTCTTAAATATAGAGAAAAAACAGAAGGTTTCTGGAAGGGTGGGGGAAGGAATCTAAATGGATAAGGGGCATTAAGGAATCTACTCCTGAAATCATTGTTGAAGCATATGCTAACTAACTTGGATGTAAATTAAACAATAAATAAATTAAAAGAATATATATATATAAAGAAACATTTTTCAAAAAAATAAATAAAAATAAAAATACACGTTAACATGCTGAGGAGGCTTGATGGGACATCAGCACCTACCACACAATTGGGTAGCAGAAGCTCTCACACTACTACCAATCCTAGGTTGCACCAAACCACACTACACCCTCAAGAAATCTTCCTGTGCAACTTAGTTGGAATTTTCCCTTTTCCAAGGGTACTCACAGTTCTCATATTGGGCATGAGTTTAAGTACTAATTAATTGGATATGGATAGGGAAGTCCCTATAATTGAAGCTGGTGCTATCTGATAATGTTGTTTTCCATGCAAAGGCCACTTGGTTCTAGGTATCAAGCAGACTACAAAACAACGGTGCCCTCCGAAATCTCTTCCACTGCTCCATTCATGAGAAAATTTCCCTAAAGGGCCCATTGCAGAGGCTCAATTTGGTTTTGAGTGACATTTTCCTTACCACCACCTGGTGCTCTTGATATCAAGAAAACCATAATCTTGGAAACCCTGACTCCTCCTTTAAAAAATACATTTGTTGCCAAACATACTTACCCAGGATTGACTCTGACAATTGGCATTTAAGGCAGAATTATTAGTCCTACAAACTACAACTATTTACACATGCCAGAAATCATACCAGCTTCAGGGTCTTTCGTGTGCCAGGGTCATGTCACAGGGTCTTTAGTGTGCCAGAGGTGACAAGCAACCTCATGTTGCCCACTCATCCCAACTGACATGCCCCCAACTCAAGGCAGTTGGGAATTAAGCAGACAAAGAAAGAGAAAGAAGGGCTGGGCCCTAAGGAAGGAATGGAGATTAAGATCAGGAGCCACAGTCCAAAGAACAGTATTTTGAAATAAAAAAGACACATCTGGGCTCATATCAGGTGTTATGTCTCAGGGGTCAGATATCATGAACAGATAGAACAGCGGCGCACAGGTAGAGGCCTATCTGTGACCAAGCCCCAACCTACATCTCATTCCAAATAACTGGATCTCCATCTGAATCACTTACCTGGTATTCAAGTTAATCTAAGTACTTAATTATCTTCACAGAGTTTATAGTAATACTCATGAATCCCGGCCCTGAGGTGGAGGCATTGCCTCCTGCTGGCTTCATGCTGCATGCCAGCTTTGCCTGCCTCTCAGCTTTTCTCCCATTTTATGGCTCCATTACATATGGCAACAGGGTGAGTAAGAGGCATTTATACCTATATTTGAGCCCCAAATACCAGCTGTGTGACCTTGGGCAAGTTACTTTCATAAACTTTAGTTTTCTTTTCCGTAAAATGAAAACAATAAAATTCTTCATCCTAGAATTCTTGTGTGGATTTAATGTGATGAAAAATATAGCATGGTAAGCGCTCAATAAATGTGATAATGATGGCAGTGATAATGATTAAAAGGATGAGGAAATCAGGTTGGAGAATGGATCCTCTTTTTTATTTTTTTTTTGTTATTTTTTTTGTAACTTTATTTTTTATTTTTTTTAGAATATAACACTATTTTTTAACATATGCAATTATTTTCCATCATTTACAATACATTAGTTACAATGACACTCCAAATGGATAAGCAAAGTAAAAAATCAGAACCCCAACTTCTATTTCATGTAATTAGACTTATACAGAAATTAGAAGGTTAAGTAACAACTAGTTAATCACCTAATTTCACAGCTATCTGAAGTGGCGATCATTATATAGCAGCTCCCTTATGTCCCAGCAATAGCACTGCTAGGGATTTACCCAGGGGATACAGAAGTGCTGATGCATAGGAGCACATGTACCCCAATGTTCATAGCAGCAATGTCAACAATAGCCAAAACATGGATCCTCTTTTTTTAAAAAAAAATTTGTTTAGGGGGCAGCTGGGTGGTTTAGTCAGTTGAGCATCAGACTTTGGCTTAAGTCATGATCTCCCAGCTGGTGAGTTTGAGCCCCATGTCTAGTTTTGTGCTGACAGTGCAGAGCCTGAAGCCTGCTTCAGATTCTGTGCATCCCTCTCTCTCTACCCCTACTCAGCTTATGCTCTGTTTCTCTCTCTCTCTCAAAAATAAATAACCATTTAAAAAAGGTTTTTAATTCTATAAAATAAAATTTGTTTATTTTGGAAACAGCATAAGCGGGGGAGGGACAGAGAGAGGACAGAGGACCTAAAGGGGCTCTTCACTGACAGGTTGACAGCAGCAAGCACGATGTGGGGCTCAAACTCACAAACCACAAGATCATGACCTGAGCTGAAGTAGGATGCTCAACTGAGCCGCCCAGATGCCCCAAGAATGCATCTTCTTAATATTGGCCACATGTCAGGGACTCAACCATACCACAGTGGTTTTCAATTGGAGGGTAATTTTTTGCCTGCAAGGGACATTTGGCAATGTCTAGAGACTTTGTTGGTTGCTTTAATGGGGGAGAGGGGACAATGTGGAGGCATTGGGGTATGCTACTGACATCTAACGGGTAGTAACCAGCTATGCTGCTAACCATCTGGTAATGGACACACAGCCACTCCCCCCAAAACAGAGTTATATGGTCCAAAATATCAATAGTGCCAAGGTTAAAAACAATCCTGCGTGCCAGAAATCCATGCTTACCAGCATCTCCAGATTTCCTTTAGCCCCTGCTGTCAATATGCTCTTTGCTGATAGCTGTGGCTGGTATTTAAGACCTGACCCTTTCCAGGACTGGACCACTGCCCTGTCTCCTGAGCTGCTGAGCCCCTACTCTGTGGGATTCTTTGTAAAATGGCCACTAGGCTTCATTGACCTGACCTGAGTCCGCAACAGCAGGCATGGGGAGAATGACCAGGCCTTCCTTCTGACCAGCAACAGGCAAGAAAGTGCTTCCTGCAGGGCCATGGCAGAGAGCCACATGAAAACAAGCACAGCAGCCAGTCAACCGTTCCACCCAAACTGGCTCCACACCAGGCCCAGACCATGAGTCACCACCACATGCTGCCGCCTCTCGCAGTGACCTTTCTTTATCCCTTCACTAGCTGTAAATCTTCAGGGGCAAAACAGCAGAGAACATACTGGGATGGCCCTGGCAGAATACTGTATTTGGAAAATGCCCAAATCAAAATTCAGAGTTAAATACCCAGGCCCTGAATGAATGCCAATCATGGCAAAACCGAGGCTCTCCTGAGCCATCCCCGTGAAACAGAGAGATGGACAAACGGAGTCCTCTCTCTTGACATAATTTAAATCATGTGGCAGCAGTGGAGCATCCTCTCCAGGAGAAGGAACAGATGTGTTTAGCAATACCCAGATGGCTGGGGACAAATTGAAGGACCTGTGTAATGTTTGCCCATAATTCATGCTTGCACCAAACCACGCTGCACCCCTAAAGAAATCTTCCTTGTATCCCTGATTCCTCATGTGTCAAATGGAAGGAATTAATATTGTCTTCCATGCAGTGTTGTGAAAAACAATTAACAAAGGTTATTAAATAGTACTTTGGCTCAAAATAAAGCAAAACTGGCTTTTTTGTTTCTGCTTTTTCAGAGGCAAACCATCATGCTGGGAAAAAGGCCAGTGGATGGGGCAGCTGCCTTCTGCAAGGGAATTTACTCTACTCATCTCACTGGAGTTGTCTTTCCTAAAGTGTAGTCTTCTAACCACCTGCATCAGAAGCACACAGAAAGCCCTCAAACAAGCAGATTTCCAGGCCACAGTGACAACCTACCAAGTGGGAGTTTCTGTGGATTTAGCTTTGGAAAGTACCCTTTAAACCCCCTTCCCCACTCAAGTTTTATATCCACTAAAATTTGAGAATCCTGTAACAAGACTAAACCCTGGGATAGCACAACCACTATCACTGTTTCCAGCAGTAAGAAGAAAGAGTGGGTCCTTCATCTTCTTTTCACAGCCTATATTGCCCATCTTATGCAAATGGAATTCCTGGACAAGATGCGATACACGTAGAATGACTCATCTGAACTAAACTGTCCACACACTTATGTTTATAATACAACAGCAACACATTGTCATTTGCCCTTCTTCGTTTTATAATTTCTCTCAGTACTCTTGAAGTTTAAAAGGACTGAGTGTTTCTCCTTTGCTGTTGGATGCCTAATGCCCTGAGCAAATTTCCATCTCCATCACTTGTTACCAGGGAACTAATCATAAATAGAACCAGCCCGCAGTCAGTCAATCCCTCCTCCCAAACCCCTCTCCAGTTGTTTGGAGTATTTGGTATGTGTTCCTAACATTCATATTCATTGTCCTTATAATGGTCTTGTAAGAAATTATCTCCATGTTAAGGACGTGGGAACCAAATTACTGAAAGGCTACATGAGTAACAGAATTGGCACAAACCCAATGCTCTAAGCTACTCTGCCTCCTATTTATCTCTAGGAAATTATAGGAAATTAGCAACTGATTGAGTATAGTTGTCTAGAGTTTAAAATTCTCTAACCCTACTATTAGCAAGCATGTACATGCAGACCAACCTAAGTATAACTATTTGATGACTACTAGACCACCCAGTTTCATCAATTATGTTATGTAATTCCACAGACTTCTGAGTTTATAATAACAGCTAATAAGTGTAATGCACTTGCCACTGTAAAGAACTGTTCTAAGTGTTCAAGTTACTGTAACTCATTGAATCCTCCCAAACATGCTTCGAAGTTTGTACTACCATTGTTCTTTTCTTCATGGCTGAGAAAACAGCAGTGCAGAAATGTTTATGAAGGTGTTTAAAGTGAAGCAGCTAATAAACTAGGCTGGGCAATATATCCAGGTAATAAGGCTCTAGAACCAACACCTTTGCTACCCCACTTTACTACGTATTCCAGTATTAAAACAGTAATAGTTTTGTCAACAGAAACAATGGCTAGGAGGGAGACTGCTTTCTCTAAAGATCTTTCTAGTGCTCTAGAGAATTTTTATTGCTTTGAACCATGGTTTCTAACCTGCTATGGAAAACAAGACCCATAAAATGCTGAGCAACATGGAAGATGAAAGCTCTAAAATGATTTGGGATTCTGTCATAAATAAAGTCCCAGAAAGATTCCATGTCTGCAATGTGCTTTCAAGTAAGGCAGGGAGAAGCTTTGTTATGATTAATACGATCTAATTTAAAGTTGAAGCCAGGCTAGAGAAAAAAAAATGAAGATAAACTCTCTCCTAAAGCTGTCAGCCTGCCTGTGGCCTCCAACTGTTTTAGTCACTAAAACCTTGTATTTAATGGTCACTTTTATAACAAACACTAGGAAAGAAATACAGAGCTCTAAATCAGATTTTATTTCCTAAGAATGGAGGGGCACCTGGGTGGCTCAGTTGGTTAAGCATCCGCCTTCAGCTCAGGTCATGATCTCACGGTTCGTGGGTTCTAGTCTCATGTCAGGCTCTAATGCTGACAGCTAGCTCAGATCCTGGAGCCTGTCTTTGGATTCTGTATCTCTCTCTCTCTCTGACCCTCCCCTGCTCGTGCTCTCTCTCAAAAATAAATTAAAAACATTAAAAAAATTTAAAGAATGGAAAGAAATGTGTTGAAGTGTGAAGGAAGGCCACGGAGAGATGGGGCTGCCATACCACCTTCCTTCGTGGTAATTCTGATGCAAGTATCCACCAAGACCTTCAGTTTCAAGCTGTAATCCAACAACCTTACTACTACCTCTGCTTGAAGGAAATCCCCACTGCATGTGCAGAGTTCTCATTTCTAATACCCCCAATGACAGCAACCTCTGTCCATTTGGCCCAGACCTAGAGCTTCTACATGCATGCTTCAGAATGATCATCTTTCTCCATCAGTATATATTTCACATGGTGCTATTGTCACAGGAAGTAAATACTGGGTGGCCCAAGTCAAAGTCTTATTAACATAAGTACCAGTACATTCATCTGCTAACCCCCAAGGATGTGGTTTATCTCTTGACTATGTTTAACATCTTTTAAAGTCTACAGCTCAGAAGAACATTCCAGAGATGCTACTATGGACTGTCACTAATTGCAGAACCAAAAGGCCAAATGCTAACACCACATTAGGCAAGACTTGGTTTCTAATATTTATGAAGTAGTGTGATCAAACTAAAATCTGGTAAATATAATCTCACCAAATAAGCAAATGACTCTTGATCTTTAAATCCTAGCTTCGGTGTTCTCCCCTCCCTAACTCTCCCAAGTCAACTTAGTCTCTTCTTCTATATTCCCATGACATTCTGTTTATATCTTTATTATAGCATTGAACATGTTGTGTTCTAATTATCATGTTTATATCTGTCTCCCTTATTATCTATATACTATAGCTCCTGTAGGGCAGAATCCAGTGCCTTATCATCTTAATGTTCTCAGCACTTAGCAGAATTGGCAAGTAGGCACTCAGTAAATATTCATTGAAGAAAAGAATGTGATCTAAAAGGAGGGGAAAACCCATCAGTTCAATTCATATTAATTAATTAACCCTGAGGTACTGGGTCAATATTTCTGTGGCTCAGTTTTCTGATTTGGCCTAGCTCTCATTCTGATTCTGTTCAGCTCTGATCCTTAAATCAGAGACTGGATCAGGTGCCGTAACGTATCAAGTATGTAAGCATATAGACTTATGATAAATTTACATACTGTTTACTGGATTTCTTGGAGCAAGAAGATAACTAGTGTATGGATGCAACCTTTTCCATTACTAAATTGGGTGTAATGAGTCTGAGACTATTCCTTTCTCCTTACCCCACTCAGAGGAAGAACAAGCCTAAGTGGCCATTCTCATATACTCCACAGGAAACCAAGGGTAGCATGGATCACTTGCTCCCTGTCCTTATCTGCTGACTGCACCCAATACCTTTCGCCCCATCCAGTATAAGGTATTGTGACTCTACTCCAGGTTATAGATCCCATTAAGTCCCTCATCCTGGGGCAAGAGAAGCTTGGGTAGAGGCAGGACTAGAACAATGAAACTCAGACCTGTGCTCCAACATGTCTGAATGTATTCCTGAGGTAGAACCACATTCCAGAGTTTTCTCCTCTTCTATCCACACAACATTAATCACCCTTTATTTCCTAGAGGACAGAGAAAATTTATTAACATGTGAGAATTCCTCAACCCACCCACAAGCAGGCGGACTCTCTTTGTCAGCCTAGTCTATTAAATCTTTTATGATATAGAATCGGAGAATGAGTAGCAGGAAAGAAGTCCAGAGAAGTGTGATAAAACCAGGAAACTAACCAGAGAAGCTTGGTCAGTCCACATGATAAAAAGTTGGGAAGTGGGGGACAGAAGATGCAAATTCAGTTGTCAGTACATAAGTGAGGAGGCAGTAAACTAAAAAGAATTAGAAAAGAAGAAAAGTAAGATTTTATGATACGTGGCTGGTAGATAAGAACAAGTTCTCCTTTAATGTGCTTTGAGAGACTCAAGTAAAGACTGAAATCACTTTTAAATTATTTTTGGTCTAGGCTGGCTTATTTATAGGAAACTCCACCACAGAGATTGAACTATTTGGGTTCTCAGCTTGTTTTAGAGTATACTAACACCTAATTCGGGAACAACTTTCCATTTTGGGAAACTTGTTTATGGTAAGAACCACTTTACCATACCCTTTCTAATGTAATCCAGGAGGAACTAACTTGGATCCACAAAGAATAAAGACTTGTTTACAAAGAAGATAGAAAACTAACTTTTACATTATGTACCTACATTATGTGCCAGGCACTATGAAAACTACTTTAAATGTGTCTGCTCCTTGGGGCACCTGAGTGGCTCAGTCGATTAAGTGTCCAGCTCTTGATTTCGATTCATGTCAGTCATGATCTCACAGTTCATGAGATTGAGCCCCACATCGGGCTCTGTGCTGACAGTGTGGAGCCTGCTTGGGTTTCTTTCTCTGTCTCTCTCTGTCCTTCATCTGCCCGTGCTCTCTCTGTCTCTCTCTCAAAATAAATAAATGAACACTTTTTAAATGTGTCTGCTTCTTTAGTTAGTAATAAAATTGTTTCATCCTGTCTCATTTCAGAAAGGCTAAAGAGCAACTTATAGGACTACTTAACAAACAATAACAAATGAAAAGTGAGAATAAACTTTAAAAAAAAAAAAGAAAATATTATGGTGAGTGCCTAAATGGAGCCGTGTATGAGGCCAAAAATGCATACAACAATGATGTATATTTACACACTTGATACTAACGGATCACACTTTTGGCTCTAGGGTTTCTAGAATCTAATTTAAAAAAAAAAAGAATCAGTTATATAAACCACCAAGTCCATAAGATTAAAGCAGAGCAAGAGAAGTGAAACTGTCCTTGGTATTAAGACCAAATAAAAATTTCTGCAATGGAGAGAAACATTGCATGATGGACAAAACCACCTCCCCTACTCTTAAAATAGAATTTTAAATACAAATTGTTGTAAGAGAAAGGTCCTCCTCAACTTTGGGGTGGTTTACAGCATCACTGTATATTTAAGAATTCCTTTTGGTATAACTGAAGTAGGTGGCATCTATTAACAATGTACCTAAATGGTAGCCTACAGAAAAGATTGACTCCTGTGGGTGGTAACCAAGATCTTGTTATGGTGCAGGGGTCTTCCCAGATACCCTCCCAGAACCAGCAGGTAAAGGCACTCTGGGAACATTCCCCTCTCCCAAAGATGGGATGATAGGAAGAGATGAGAAGAAGAACAGGAAGAGGAAAGTGGGAAGAAGCCCAGGTCATAATGAAGGGATCATAATGACAGGCTCATGAAACAGGAATGTGTTCTCCAGACCCAAGCAGCTGAGGACCGACAGGTCCAAAAGACCAGAGAAGCAGGATGAAATAGCTATGAGCAGCACAGAAACAGCTGGACAAATCAGAATAACACAAGAACTTTTCAGAATCACATTCCCAGCCCTGCCTCAGACAACTGAATGAGAATTCCAGGGCTGGCTGACCCCCAGTGATTCTGATGAGTAGAAAAGTTCTTTAAACTCACAAATATTTATTAAGGGCCTTATGTGTGCCACACTTGAAGCCAGTCACAAGAAAGAGGGATAAGCAAAAAGGCAAGACCTTGTCCACAGCTTACATTTCAGTGGAGGACACAGACATTAGAGAAATAAACATACACTTACAAGTCTACACTTTCCTCTTCCCTAGAATCAAGTCTTTTGGTCCAC